>NC_136265.1:181656340-181798707 GCF_964187855.1 Myxine glutinosa
AAAACACGATCGCATAAAAGGTGAAAAAACGTGTGACGTGTGACGGGATGGAACATCATGTGATCGCTCTGAGCGAATCAGTCTGGCGGCGGGAATGGAACATCACGTGATCGCTCTGAGCGAATCAGCGAGCTGCTCTGGAACCGGCTGAGATTAGCAGGTACTTCGCTGAAATGCGCTGAGGTAAATATGAATAAAAAATATGGATCTCGTCAAATATGGTCTCGGCCATGTTCGTCCCAGGCTCAATGGCTATGTCTATGCCAAATATCAAGTACGTGAGCCTCTCCGTTTAGGAGTCTATCGGTAACATTACACACACACACACACACACACACACAAACTGTGTTTTATAGATATCGATTTCAATTCAATTCATTATTTTATTGTTATTTAAATCACCATGTCCATGTGAATTTTCAAACCAGTCTCATACCTATTGCGTGCTCTTATCCAGTTGGGATTTAATGCCATAATCCTAATTTCCTTTTCCCTCCTGGATAACAAAAACTCACCATCCTTTGATTATCGATTTCCTCCTCATCATCTTCCAGATCAGGCAGATCCTGTGATAGACAGCAGGTATACAGTATCCTTCCCTAAATGACTTCATGAAAGCATAACCATTAGCAAGTGCTCATAAAATACACCATAGCATCTAAAATAGGTACAGGTACATTAGTATACACGAGCAGTGAGTACATGATCTGTCCACAATAAATAACACTGTAAATGTAAAACCTTCTGTATGTTTCGCTTAATTTGTCTAATGCTCCTGAAATCACAGACATGTATTAAACTAGAACGGTACTCAGTGGAGAGTATACCTCCACCTGGTTGGCCATATCTCTCAATGGTGAAGAATCACTTAAAAAATTTAATAATTCTCATATCCGAATCCATATTCAGATCTTCACCAAAATCGAATCGATTCTTCCTTGTCACACACACGACCAGTCCATCAAGTTTCGTCCAAATCCATCCACAACTTTTTGAGATACCCTGCTATGTATCATTTTTGGCCCTATCTCCCAATGGTGAACAATCACTTAAAATTAAATAACTCTCATATCCGAATCCGGATCTTCACCAAAATCTAATCATTTCGTCCTTGTCATTTTTGCTACATCTCTGTAAAATTTCGTCCGAATCTGTCCACAACCTTTTGAGATATCTTGTTCACAAACAAATGGACAAACGGACAGACAGGGTTGAAAACATAACCTGCATCCACCTTTGGTGGCGAACGTAACAATGTAAACGGACAATGTTTACATTCATATGGAATGTTATTTGCAATAAGTGTTTTAAAGGACAACCTCAAAGGGTTAAAAACCAAGAAACCACGACAACAAATCGAAAGCTAAAAAGTCATTGTCAATGACACCTTGAATGTGTTTGAATAGGCCAGGAGGTTTATTTTCCTACAGTACATTTTACATTTGCAAGTGTAAGTTACAGATTTTACAGATTATACAATTATACATAAACATTTGCAAGTGTAAATTGCAGATTTTACAGATTATACAATTATACATAAACATTTGCAAGTGTAAATTGCAGATTTTACAGATTATACAATTATACATAAACATTTGCAAATGTAAATTACAGATTTTACAGATTTTACAGATTATACAATTATACATAAACATTTGCAAATGTAAATTACAGATTTTACAGATTATACAATTATACATAAACATTTGCAAATGTAAATTACAGATTTTACAGATTATACAATTATACATAAACATTTACAAGTGTAAACTACAGATTTTACAGATTATACAATTATACATAAACATTTGCAAATGTAAACTACAGATTTTACAGATTATACAATTATACATAAACATTTGCAAATGTAAATTACAGATTTTACAGATTACACAATTATACATAAACATTTGCAAATGTAAATTACAGATTTTACAGATTATACAATTATACATAAACATTTGCAAATGTAAATTACAGATTTTACAGATTATACAATTATACATAAACATTTGCAAATGTAAATTACAGATTTTACAGATTATACAATTATACACAAACATTTGCAAAGGTAAATTACAGATTTTACAGATTATACAATTATACATAAACATTTGCAAATGTAAATTACAGATTTTACAGATTATACAATTATACATAAACATTTGCAAGTGTAAGTTACAGATTTTACAGATTATACAATTATACATAAACATTTGCAAATGTAAATTACAGATTTTACAGATTACACAATTATACATAAACATTTGCAAGTGTAAGTTACAGATTTTACAGATTATACAATTATACATAAACATTTGCAAGTGTAAGTTACAGATTTTACAGATTATACAATTATACATAAACATTTGCAAGTGTAAATTACAGATTTTACAGATTATACAATTATACATAAACATTTGCAAATGTAAATTACAGATTTTACAGATTTTACAGATTATACAATTATACATAAACATTTGCAAATGTAAATTACAGATTTTACAGATTATACAATTGTACATAAACATTTGCAAATGTAAACTACAGATTTTACAGATTATACAATTATACATAAACATTTGCAAATGTAAACTACAGATTTTACAGATTATACAATTATACATAAACATTTGCAAATGTAAATTACAGATTTTACAGATTATACAATTTTACATAAACATTTGCAAATGTAAATTACAGATTTTACAGATTATACAATTATACATAAACATTTGCAAATGTAAATTACAGATTTTACAGATTATACAATTATACATAAACATTTGCAAATGTAAATTACAGATTTTACAGATTATACAATTATACATAAACATTTGCAAATGTAAATTACAGATTTTACAGATTATACAATTATACATAAACATTTGCAAGTGTAAACTACAGATTTTACAGACTATACATAAACATTTGCAAATGCAAACTACAGATTTTACAGATTATACAATTATACATAAACATTTGCAAATGTAAATTACAGATTTTACAGATTATACAATTATACATAAACATTTGCAAATGTAAACTACAGATTTTACAGATTATACAATTATACATAAACATTTGCAAATGTAAATTACAGATTATACAATTATACATAAACATTTGCAAATGTAAATTACAGATTTTACAGATTATACAATTATACATAAACATTTGCAAGTGTAAACTACAGATTATACAATTATACATAAACATTTGCAAGTGTAAATTACAAATTTTACAGATTATACAATTATACATAAACATTTGCAAATGTAAATTACAGATTTTACAGATTATACAATTATACATAAACATTTGCAAATGTAAATTACAGATTTTACAGATTATACAATTATACATAAACATTTGCAAGTGTAAATTGCAGATTTTACAGATTATACAATTATACATAAACATTTACAAGTGTAAATTACAGATTTTACAGATAATACAATTATACATAAACATTTGCAAATGTAAATTACAGATTTTACAGATAATACAATTATACATAAACATTTGCAAATGTAAATTACAGATTTTACAGATTATACAATTATACATAAACATTTGCAAGTGTAAATTGCAGATTTTACAGATTATACAATTATACATAAACATTTACAAGTGTAAATTACAGATTTTACAGATAATACAATTATACATAAACATTTGCAAATGTAAATTACACATTTTACAGATTATACAATTATAGTAAAGGCCATATAGTAAAGGCCATAGTAAAGGCCATATAGTAAAGGCCATATCGTAAAGGCCATATAGTGAAGGCCATAGTAAAGGCCATATAGTAACGGCCATAGTAAAGGCCATATAGTAAAGGCCAGAGTAAAGGCCAAATAGTAAAGGCCACATAGTAAAGGCCATATAGTAAAGGCCATATAGTAAAGGCCATATAGTAAAGGCCATCACAAAGACAATAGTAAAGGCCATAGTAAGGGCCAGAGTAAAGGCCATATAGTAAAGGCCATAGTAAAGGCCATATAGTAAAGGCCATATAGTAAAGGCCATCGCAAAGACAATAGTAAGGGCCAGAGTAAAGGCCATATAGTAAAGGCTTTTCGTAAAGGCCATATAGTAAAGGCCATAGTAAAGGCTATATAGTAAAGGCCATAGTAAAGGCCATATAGTAAAGGCCATGTAGTAAAGGCCATAGTAAAGGCTATATAGTAAAGGCCATATAGTAAAGGCCATAGTAAAGGCTATATAGTAAAGGCCATATAGTAAAGGCTTTTCGTAAATGCCATAGTAAAGGCCATATAGTAAAGGCTATATAGTAAAGGCCATATAGTAAAGGCCATAGTAAAGGCCATATAGTAAAGGCCATATAGTACAGGCCATAGTAAAGGCCATATAGTAAAGGCCATAGTAAAGGCTATATAGTAAAGGCCATATAGTAAAGGCCATATAGTAAAGGCCATATAGTAAAGGCCATAGTAAAGGCCATATAGTAAAGGCCATATAGTAAAGGCCATAGTAAAGGCCATATCGTAAAGGCCATATAGTAAAGGCCATAGTAAAGACAATAGTAAAGGCCATATAGTAAAGGCCATATAGTGAAGGCCATAGTAAAGGCCATAGTCAAGGTGTCATGTGCAGGAACTACACTGTTCTCTTCTTTCTTCCCAGCTCGAATAAAAGTTTCCATTTCCTCTTTTCTATATTATAAACAAATAACTTCCCTTCATTATTCCAGCACCATGATAGCCACAGGTGTGTGACCGAACACTCCTGTAAACCCCACTCACCTCCAAGTATAAGGTGCCAGAACAGCTGGGGTCTCGTGACGTGGTGCTTCCAATGCTACCTGGTGCACACAGCAATATTCATCAAAAATACATTTCAATGAAGGCCTCGCTCAGTAATACCTGTGGCCGTTATAGTACATCCTTTTTCAAACTCATTCACCTCGGTGAGGATGGGATCATTTAGTATTGATTTTGAAACTGTGCGGTTAACGTAGTCTAGGTAAACGTTAAACATTTCATTTGATGTTACCACAAATCACAAAGTCTCGTGCTTATCATGTGTAAAGATACCTGACCAGCCAGGTTCGATGTCTGCCTTCACCGTGTTACCTGAGGCATAGTTGGTTTGTTTTTCGACCCCCGAGCCCGTGCTCGCTGATTCTGGAAATGCAAACAAATCTCCCGCCTTTTTCTCCTGCCGTTGCACGTTCTCGTCTCTTCTGCTGGAAGTTTTCGCTGCATCACCTTTCCGAGCGTCATGACTCGATGCTTCTTCTTTTACTTCCTCTTCATCATCTACCTCGTCTCCAATTTCATTCCCCTGGCCATGTGCATGTTCTCTCTCCACCCGGTCCTCCTCACGTCGGTTACCATCACAACCAGGGTACTTTTCTTCAAACCTTTCATCTTTGTCTTCCTCATACCCACGACCCATTTGTCTTTGTTCCTCATCTCTTTTGGCATCATCATTGTATTCCTCAACACCTTCAGCTCTCTTTATGCTCGTCTCATGGATTCTTGTCTCTCCATCTTCTTTATTATAGGACCTGGACTTACCTGTACGGAAGACAAAAGCATGGTGAGCACACGGCAGCGGATTCACTCGCACACATTATTTCCAGTTGAGCATGATCCACACTTCCTGAGGTTTTTATTTTCTCTGTTCAGATGAAGAAGGTTCCGTAACGTTCACTCACGGTGACGTAATACAGCCAGAGTGTCCACATAAGACGTCATCTTCTTCTTTTCACGATCTGCCCACACCTGCCTCGCTTCTTGCTCCGCAGTGAGACCTCCACTTGCCCAAGCTACGGCGAAGATCCTGCACAATAGCAAACCCAACAAAGTAGACATTGATAAACGCTCCTATTGATAGGACGCACAGCATGCATGCTACATGCCAGCATGCACAGCACGCATGCCAGCATGCACAGCACAGCACGCACACAGCACGCACGCTACATGCCAGCACGCACGCCACATGCCAGCATGCACAGCACAGCACACACGCTACATGCCAGCATGCACAGCACATGCACAGCATGCACACTACATGCCAGCATGCACGCTACATGCCAGCATGCACAGCACGCATGCCACATGCCAGCATGCACAGCATAGCACGCACACACAGCATGCATGCTACATGCCAGCACACACAGCATCCACGCTACATGCCAGCATGCACGCTACATGCCAGCACGCACAGCATGCACAGCACGCATGCTATATGCCAGCACACAAAGCATGCACAGCACAGCATAGCACGCACACTACATTCCAGCATGCACAGCATGCACGCTACATGCCAGCACACACAGCATGCACAGCACACATGCTACATGGCAGCACACACAGCACACACAACACACATGCTACATGCCAGCACGCACAGCACACATGCTACATGCCAGCACGCACAACACGCACGCTACATGCACAGCACACATGCTACATGCCAGCATGCACTGCACGCATGCTACATGCCAGCACACAAAGCATGCACAGCACAGCATAGCACGCACGCTACATGCCAGCACGCACATCATGCACAGCACGCATGCTACATCACAGCACGCACAGCACACACGCTACATGCCAGCACACAAAGCATGCACAGCACAGCATAGCACGCACGTTACATACCAGCACGCACAGCACGCACACTACATGCCAGCACACAAAGCATGCACAGCACAGCACAGCACAGCACGCACACTACAGTCACGTGAAAAAGTAAGTACACCCCATGTAAAGTTTTGACTTTTTCAACATATTTCAACATACAGCTATTTGATCTTCATTTCAACAATATTGATAGATAAAGGTGATATTGAAGGAGCTGCGCTCCAACGCGAGTCGAAAGAATTGACGCGACCAAAGACGGAATTCGTCCGAGTTGCTTTATTGAAACAATACAGCTCAGGTATTCTGACAAGCCCGTTTATCGGGCAGCAATATATATACACATTTATGCCGGGGCATTTGCCCGGGAAAACCGAGACCGGGCATGCCCGGGTGTCAAGGGCGAGTCCTGGAAAGGCGAGTCTGGACATGCCCGGGCGTCCTGGACGCGGCCTGGCAAGTCGAGGCTGGGCGTGCCTGAGCGCTCTGGGCGAGCCCTGGAAAGGCGAGAGCGGGCATGCCCGGACGCTCTGGGCAAGCCCTGGAAAGGCGAGTCTGGACATGCCCGGGCGTCCTGGACGCGGCCTGGCAAGTCGAGGCTGGGCGTGCCCGGGCGCTCTGGGCGAGCCCTGGAAAGGCGAGAGCGGGCATGCCCGGGAAAGACAAGACCGGGCGTGCCCGGGAGGTTCGGGTGTGCCCGGGAACAGCGAGTCCGGGCATGCCCAGGAGAGGCGCGTCTGGGCCCGTCCGGACGAGCCCGGCATGGCGATCGCGCCCTGGCCGCGTCCTGGCAGGTGCAAGGCGATTACATTCAGCGGGAACCGCTACACACGCCCCTCCAGAATCGACCTGCACCGGCAGGGTCAATTTAAGGGGGGTCCGGATGACCCGGCCGAAGCGACCCCTGGAGGGTCGTGGGGCGGGGGGGGGGGGGTCCGATCCGGTGGTGGGTGGTTGAGCGGGGGGAACTGTGGACGGGGGGCGGCCTCGCCGCGGAGGAAGGGCCAACCGTGGTGGTCGGTCGACGTCCACGTGCGCCGGTTTGAGGCGGTCCACAGAGATCCGGTCCGACCGGCCGCCGACGTCGACGACGAAGGACTTGTCGCCCCGTCGCAGGACCCGGAAGGGCCCGTCGTACGGCGGCCGGAGTGGCCCCCGGTGCGCGTCATGACGCACAAAGACGTACTCCGCCGAACCTCTGGGCGGTCTCTTGCAGAGCGGAGCGCTGCTGTGCCGCGGACCATGGTGCCGTGGAGTCGGGGAGGAACTCGCCCGGCACCCGCAGCGGTTGCCCGAAGACCAACTCCGCCGCGGATGCGCGCAGGTCCTCCTTGGGCGCCGTCCGGAGGCCCAGCAGGACCCAGGGGAGCCTGTCGACCCAGCCGCCGTCGCGGAGGGTGGCCCGGAGCGCGGCTTTCAATGAGCGGTGAAATCGCTCACACAGGCCGTTAGCCTGGGGGTGGTAGGCCGTGGTTCGGTGCAGCCGGACCCCGAGCCCCTGCGCGACCGCCCCCCAGAGCTCCGAGGTGAACTGGGGGCCCCGGTCGGACGAGATGTCTGAGGGGGCGCCGAACCGGGCGACCCAGGTGGCGATGAAAGCCTGCGCGACATCGGCCGCCGTTGTCGACGCCAAGGGCACGGCCTCCGGCCACCGGGTGGTGCGGTCCACCATGGTGAGGACGTAGGTGAAACCCCGCGAGGGGGGCAGAGGTCCCACCAGGTCCACGTGGACGTGGTCAAACCGGCGTTCCGGCACCGTGAACGGGGCCAACGGGGCCTGGGTGTGCCGGTGCACCTTGGCGCGCTGGCACGCGAGGCACGTCCTGGCCCAGCCGCGGACGGCCTTCCGGAGGCCATGCCAGACGAACTTGTCGGCGATCAGCCTTTGGGAGGCCCTCGCACCCAGGTGGGACAGGCCGTGGATGGCGTCAAACACCTGGCGCTGCCAGCCCGCGGGCACGATGGGGCGAGGATGCCCGAGGGAGACGTCGCACAAGAGGGCCACGCCCGCGCCGCCGAACGCCACCTTGGTGATGCGGAGGCCTGTGACGGCGGTCCGCAAGGCCTGGACGTCGGGGTCAGCGGCCTGGTCCGCTGCCATCCGGGCATAGTCGATGCCGAGGTGGACTGCGTGGGCGACGGCCCGGGAAAGGCAATCCGCCACCGGGTTGTCCTTCCCCGCGATGTGCTGGATGTCCGTCGTGTACTCGGACACGGCCGAGAGGTGACGCTGCTGCCGGGCCGACCACGGCTCGGTGACCTTGCCCATCGCGAAGATCAGCGGCTTGTGGTCGACGAAGGCAGTGAACGCACGGCCCTCGAGCAGATGGCGGAAGTGCCTGACCGCCAAGTGAAGCCCGAGCAACTCGCGGTCGAAGGTACTGTAACGGCGTTCGGGCGGGCGAAGCTGCCGGCTAAAGAACGCCAGCGGTTGCCAAGCTCCACGCACCCATTGCTCGTGCACCGCGCCCACCGCGTAGTCCGAGGCATCGGTGGTGAGGGCGATCGGTGCATCGGGCGCCGGGTGCGCGAGCATGGTGGCGTTAGCCAAGGCGAGCTTCGCGCCCGTGAACGCCGTGTCCATCTGCTCGGTCCAGGTAACGTCGCCTTTGCCCGGCTTACCTCGGTGAGCTTCGTGCAGGGGGCGCAGGAGCTGGGCGATACGGGGCAGGAACCGATGGTAAAAGTTCACCATGCCCAGGAACTCCTGCAGCCCTCTGATCGTGCGGGGGCGCGGAAACCCCTTCACCGCCTCCACCTTGGCCGGCAGGGGGACGGCTCCGTGCCTGGTGACACGGTGCCCCAGAAAATCGATTATGGTGGCGCCGAACCGGCACTTTGCGGGGTTCACAATCAGGCCATGCTGGCCCAGGCGTTCGAAGAGCGTGCGGAGGTGGCGTAGGTGCTCTTCGCGGGACGCACTGGCGACGAGGATATCGTCCAGGTAGACGTAGACAAAATCCAAGTCACGCAGGACGCTGTCCATCAGTCGCTGGAACGCCTGAGCCGCATTCTTCAGACCGAAGGGCATGCGCAGGAACTCGAAGAGTCCGAATGGCATGATAACCGCCGTCTTCGGGACGTCCTCCGGCCTGACGGGGACCTGATGGTAGCCGCGTATGAGGTCCACCTTCGAGAAGAAGGACATGCCCGCCAAACGGGCGGAAAAGTCCTGAATGTGGGGGACGGGGTAGCGGTCGGGAGTCGTGGCGTCATTGAGACGGCGATAGTCCCCGCACGGTCGCCATCCCCCGCCGGGCTTCGGCACGATGTGCAGCGGCGACGCCCAAGCGCTCTCTGAGCGCCGAACGATGCCAAGTCGCTCCAGGGTAGCGAAAGCCGCTTTTGCCACCGCCAGCTTCATCGGCTCGAGGCGGCGTGCCCGGGCGTAGACCGGTGGCCCGACAGTGGGGATGTGATGGGCCACCCCGTGCTTGATGGCCCCCGCCGAGAAGGTGGGCCGCGTGAGGGCAGGGAAGCCGGCGAGGAGGCGGGTGAATGCGTCCGCTGCCGGAAGCGTACAGACCAACGTGGCCAGAACCGAACCGTTCGGCAAGCCGCTTGGCAAGCCGCTCATTGAGCTGGGCAACGCACAAGCGAGCGAGCTGAACGTCTCGGTCTGGACAAGACGTCTGTGCTTGACGTCGACCAGGAGCCCATTAGCGCACAGGAAGTCCGCGCCAAGCAGTGCCATGGGCACGTCGGCGGTGACGAACGTCCATCGGAAAACCTGCCCTCCGAACCGCAGAGAGAGGCAGCGTTTTCCGTACGTACGGATGGGCGTCCCGTTCGCGGCAAGCAGCGCGGGGCCCCCACCCGCGGCATGCTTGTCTGACGTGCCGGCGGGAACGACACTCACCTGCGCTCCCATGTCGCACAGGTAACGGCGCCCGGAGAAGGTGTCCGTTATGAACAGCAGGCTGCTCGAACGGCCAGCACTCATCGCCACTATTGAGCGCCGGCCCAGGCGTTTCCCGACCTGTTGAAGGAGCATGGCGGATGACACTGCCGAGCTTCGTGGCCGAACTTGGCGTGGAACCAGCACCAGGTGGTGGAGCTGGAGGAGCGCGGCTGGCTCCGCCAGGCCGGTGGAGTTGGCGGGTTTCCCCGTGGTGGCGGTTTTCGCCGCGGCGGTGGGCGGGGCGTGACGGCGGTCACGAGGTGCGTATCAGCATGCTGCGTATGCTGTATAAGCTGATGCTGTGGATCAGCAGCATCAGCAGCAGCATCAGCAGCATCAGCCACGAGGGCCGTGACGGCCACGCCGACTCTCGCCCGCGTGTCCGAAGCGGCGAAGTACTTGTCCGCCTCGGCTGCCAATGCTCGGGGTTCCGTTAGCCCGGTCCCGGCCAACGCGAGGCGAACCTGCGCTGGAAGTTGGCGACGGAAAAGCGCCCGGAATAGAGAACCGGGGGCTTCGTCGCCCAACAGTGACAGCATATGGTCCATTCGGACCGACGGGCGCGTGTCACCGAGCTCGGGGAGATCCAGGAGGCGGTCGGCCCGTGCGTCGTCCGTGAGGCCGAACGTGGCTAGGAGTAGCCGCTTGAGTGCCTCGTACTTGTGGCCGTCCGGTGGGTGGCGAAGGACGGACACAACTCGAGCGGCCGTGCCGGGCCCGAGGGAGGCGACGACGTGGCAATAGCGCGTGTCATCGCCGGTGAGGCGCCGAAGCTGAAATTGGGCTTCGGCCTGGACGAACCAGACTTCGGCTTGAGCCTCCCAAAATTCGGGAAGTTTGATGAAGTTGGCCATGGCAATGGCGTCGCGTGTGGAAGGATCGCTCCGGCAGATCCAACGTCAAGGGGGTCACCAGTAAAGCGCGGCGTTACGCGCACTGCTTGCGAGCAAGGAGGAAGCGGACAAGCGGTAACTTATAAGCGTCTTTATTTCAGGAGCTCACTGTAACACTGGCGCGCTCCGGGCTGCGCGCCCGGTGTATATCATGAGGCCACGCCTACCCCTCGGGCGTGGCCACCGCCCACTTGGTGCGCGGAATGATGTCACCACGCCAGTGGGCTTTTGTGTCCGCCACAATATCACCTTTATCTATCAATATTGTTGAAATGAAGATCAAATAGCTGTATGTTGAAATATGTTGAAAAAGTCAAAAGTTTGCATGGGGTGTACTTACTTTTTCACGTGCATGCCAGCACGCACAGCACAGCATAGCACGCACGCTACATGCCAGCATGCACAGCACAGCATAGCACACATGCACAGCACAGCACGTACGCTACATGCCAGCACACAAAGCATGCACAGCACAGCATGCACGCTACATGCCAGCATGCACAGTACAGCAGAGCACACATGCTACATGCCAGCATGCACAGCATGCACAGCACAGCATAGCACGCATGCTACATGCCAGCATGCACAGCATAGCACGCACGCTACATGCCAGCATACAAAGCATGCACAGCACAGCACACACGCTACATGCCAGCATGCACAGTATGCACAGCACAGCATAGCACGCATGCTACATGCCAGCACGCACAGCATAGCACGCACGCTACATGCCAGCACGCACACCACAGCATAGCATGCACGCCACATGCCAGCACACAAAGCATGCACAGCACAGCATAGCACGCACGCTACATGCCAGCACGCACAGCACAGCATAGCATGCACGCTACATGCCAGCACACACAGCATGCACGCTATATGCCAGCACGCACAGCACGCGCGCTACATGCCAGCATGCACGCTACATGCCAGCATGCACGCTACATGCCAGCATGCACAGCATGCATGTTACATGCCAGCACGCACAGCACAGCATAGCACGCACGCTACATGCCAGCACGCACAGCAGGCACGCTACATGCACAGCACGCACGCCACATGCCAGCACGCACAGCACAGCACGCTACATGCCAGCACGATACATGCCAGCACGCACAGCACAGCACGCTACATGCCAGCACACACAGCACAGCACGCTACATGCCAGGGTGGACCCGCTGTTTCTAAGAACACTATTGGACCTAAGCTAGGGTTTGAAGTGCAACCTGACCTATCCTTGGGGAAGACGGGCCGATCGTCCAGGTAGGTGAGATGCTCCAGACGAACAATGAGAGACTTTCTGTAGTACGATATGTGACCCACCAGTGGGTTTCCCTGCAGGTTCAGCACGCGCTTGGGGAGGAAGGAAGTAAAAGGGTTGAACATGTCAGCCAGAATAAACCGGGTTGAAAGTAAAAGAGAGTGCATTATGGGAAACATATAACAATAACAAAGGAATGTAAAAATTATTCAATACAAGAATCATCTTCCTTGTCGGCCACAACTACTCCCACGTTCATGGTGTATCGGCCACAACTACTCCCACGTTCATGTGGGTTGGTCGGGGAGAAGCTTGGCCCAAGTCTTTCATGAACTGGCTGGCCAGGCCTGATGCTCGACTAAGGTTTGGGCAGGAATTTGTAATTTGTTCAAGATTCCAGAAATAGCTCACCTACTCTTTGAAAAGGATACCATGGGATCTTTAAGATCCACCAGGGAATGTAGGAAGAAGGTACGCCGGTTTAACGTCCATCAGAGGGACGGCACACACATTGATGAATCACTCTACCTGGGAATGATAGATTATAACTTGGTTGGGATTCAAACCCAGGCTAGACAGCTTAGAGGAGAGTGTGTGTGCTCTAGGCCATCCTGGCGGCCCCCTAATGAAGGAGCCTTTTTTATCCGACCAACCCCAATCAAGACAACAATGGAAAGTAGAAAATGAATGTAAGGATGACAAAAGATTGTAGAATAGTAAATGGAGCAATAACAGAATATTGAAGAAGTGAATGTAAAAATGAGGAGCAATATTAGGATTGTAGAGGTAACAATGACCAGTGCAGGGAGGGATGCCAGCAAGTCGATGACGTCACGTTCACAAAGCCGGTTGTAGGAAAGATCAAGGACTGCAAGCTCAGGTAGGCATAACAAGCCTGATATGTCCTCTCGTGTACAAAGGTAGTTGTGAGAAAGTTGAAGCGTTTGCAGTCGAGGAGTACATTCTGTAGCAAGGAACAGTTTAACACGTGAGAAAGCGTCCAGGGATAAGGGAATTCCAGGGATAAGGGAATTCCAGGGAACTTGTGAGTTTTAAGCCATTTCCGTTGGGATGTGCGGAAAGTAAAGTAAGCACAAGTGTTGGACAAGTGAAGAAGCACAAACAAGGCATACAGGAAAGGTAGGAGAGGTTGCAGGAAAGGTAGGAGACCATCAAGTCAGGCAAGGCACCGAAACACAATAGGTTAACGTTGTTAACAAGTGAAGATACGTTAACGTTGTGACTGTGTGGTTTACTATGCAGACCAAGGTAAATGAAGTGATAACTCTGTCATGTGCGGCTACACGTCCTCATCCTTACTTCGTTTGGACCCAGGGAATCTTTCCCCATGTGGAATTTAGCATTCCACCTTAAATGATAGGCGATTCCGCTTCGGCTGACGCACTCATTCAGCTCCCGGAAGTTCAACAATTTGTGCAGGAAACCGTGTGTAGTGATGGGAAATCTGGAGCTGCCCTATTTTCTCAGAATAAGTCTCCTGGGCCTGGAAAGCCTTTGTGACAATAACCCGTGCTAATGGAATTTGTGGAATTATTCAACAGACTTGCTCATGCAAGACAATAAATCCACGATTGGAAGACTTTTTGAAAATAACATTTGCTGTCTTTTCATTACCAGTTCTCCACCCCCTGGTGTTACAAAGGGACAGCCTGGTGTTGGTTTAGCGGTTAGGGTGCCGGCTTGGGATCCTAGGATCCTGGGTTCGAATCCTGGTCAATCGCTGAATTAACACCAGGGGGGTTGACTCAGCCTGTCATCCTTCCGGGGTCGGCAAATTAAGTACCAGCTTGCTGGGATGAATGATCCCGGTGTGTACCCCGATTTAGAATAGGTACACCGCTTCCATGTGCATTGTAAGAGGTGACTCTGGGTTGGCGTCAGGAAGGGCATCCGGCCATAAAAACATTGCCTCAAACAGGGAACCATGATTGTCATGGGGCCACAAGGCTAACCCCCACTCTAGCGGGGAAAAATGGCCCTAAAACGATCATTCATTCATTCAAAGGGACACAATCATGAAATTTTTGAAGAGATATGTTTTAGAGGATGATATCCCTGACCCATTCGCGCAAAAAAATATTTGGGAGAATAATAAGTGGATAATTGTGTTTTTAAATATTGGACTATTTTGAGTTCCGTTATGCAAATGAGGTACTTCCATCGAGTTGCATGACGTCACGGGGTAACAGCTCATCGTCGGACATGTACATCTGCGTTTCAGCACAACTTATTCTCGCATTCAAGATGCCGATGTGCCAAGCTTTTAACTGTTCGAATCGTCGAGAAATTTGTCCAGAGAACTCGGAAGTCATTTTTCGCATCCCTGACCCACAAAGGATCGTTAATGATCGTGTGATTTGTCGTTGAAAAACCTAGGTAACACCAAATTCAATATCAAAAGACGTATGTTAATTCAGAATATCGTGTTGTTTGGAAAGATCACTTTGAGCCGTCAGCATTCTTATTTGATCGACAGGCGATGACTACCTGGGAAACAAGCCTCTGAAATTGCTGAAACATGATGCAGTACCGACACCAGCGGGTCCCCCTTGGCGAGAGTTAAAGTGCCTTCAGGAAGTATTCACACCCCTTGCCTTTTTTAAAGCCTGAATTTGAAATTTATTAAATTAAGATTTTTTGTCACTGATCTACACATAATACCCCATAATGTCAAAGTGGAATTTATTTTCAGAATTTTTTACAAAATAATAAAAAATGAAAAACTGAACTGTCTCGAGTCAACAAGTATTCAACACCTTTGCTGTGACACTCCAAATTGAGCTCAGGTGCATCCAATTTCCTTTCATCATCCTTGAGATGTCTCGACAACGTGATTGGAGTCCACCTGTGGCCAACTCAATTGATTGGACATGATTTATAAAGAAACACACCTTTCTATATAGAGTCCCACAGTTGAGAGTGAATGTCAGAGCAGAAGCTACCATGGAGTCCAATAAACTGTCCGTAGAACACAGAAATAGAATTGTGAGGAGGGACAGATCTGGGGAAGGGTATAAAACAATTTCTAGAGTGTTGAAAGTTCCCAAGAGCACAGTGAACTCCATTATTAGGAAATGGATAGAATATGGAACAACCCAGATGAACAATTTGACAGAACTACCGAGTTCCTTGGTTGAGATGGGAGAACCTGCCGGAAGGACAACAGTCTCTATAGTACTTCACAAATCTAGGCTTTATGGGAGAGTGGCCAGATGGAAGTAACTCCTGTGAAAAAGGCACATGACAGCACGTCTGGAGTTTGCAAAAAGGGACGTGAAAGACTCTGAGAGCATGAGGTAAAATATTCTGTGATCTGATGAGACGAAAATTTAACTCTTTGGCCTGAATGTAAAATGCTACGTCTGGCAGAAACCGAGGACAGCTCATCACCCATCTAACACCATCCCTACCGTGAAGCATAGTGGTGGCAGCATCATGCTATGGGGATGCTTTTCAGCAGCAGGGACTAAGAGACTTATAAAGATAGAGGGAACAATGAATGGAGCCAAAAACAGGCAAATCCTTGAGGAGAACCTGCTTCAGAGTGCAAAAGAACTTAGACTGTGGTGAAGATTTACATTCAAACAGAACAATGACCCCAATCATCCAGCCAAAGCAACACTGGAATGGCTTCAGAACAAGAACATGAAAGTCCTTGAGTGGCCCATCCAAAGCCCAGACTCAAATTCCATTGAGAATCTGTAGAAAGACGTGAAGATTGCTGTTCACCGACGCTCCCCATCTAACTTGACAGAGCTTGAGCAAATCTGCAAAGGAGAATGGGAGAAACTCCCCAAATCCAGATGTGCAAAGCTGATACAGACAAACCCAAGAAGACTCGAAGTTGTAATCACTGCCAAAGGTGCTTCTACGAAGTATTGACTCAGGGAGTTGAACACTTGTATAAATTAGATATTTCTGTGTTTCATTTTTAATTGTATTGTAAAAATTTCTATTAAAAAATCCACTTTGAGATTATGGGGCATTATGTGTAGATCAGTGATAAAAAATTCTTAATTTAATACATTTTAAATTCAGGCTGTAACAACAGAAAAAATTCAAGGGGTGTGAATACTTTGTGAAGGTGCTGTATGTGTTGATTTGAAGCCAGCTCCATGTGACCAAAGCTCCGAGCTAGTCCTCAAGTAGTCATCTATATTTCTAGAATATGAGCACAGCCTACCTGTCACTTCGTTGACGGACCAATTAGTCATCCTGTTTGCCCAAAATTGCTGTAGCGGTTCACTGCGTCTGTATTGCGTCCGTAGATCACGATAAACCTGAGCAGCATATGGGAATATTTCAGGAGTTTATGAAGTGCCCCTGGGTATATATTTATTGGTCGAGAGTCATTGCGGCTTTGTTTGTCATATGCCCCAACAGCAGTCTGCATTCTCATATGATAGCTGATCGATCTCGCAGGAGAACAAGGTAATTGTTCTACTCTGTCTGTCTGTCAAACAAAATGTAAAATCATTCCAAACAGGAAACGTACTGTTTTTAAGGATGTCGTAAAGGACACAAACAACAGGCACGAATAACTAAAGTAATGTGTTAGATAAGGTGGTGTATAAGATGCTGCATCAACAGTGGTATGCTTCTGGAATTTTCTCTTCTACGAATTTTTAAATGTTTATTTTATTTGAATTGTATTATATACTTGAATACTGTAGAACACAAATCACCTTTTTAGCACTTTCAAAACCTTTCCATCTAGCAGTAGTTGCTTCTTTTTCATATATTTTACCTTATTCATTCGGTGTTTCAATACAGAAATCGATGTCCGAGATTGATGCAGAAAAAGAGACTTGTATATACCACTTCCGGGTTGTTGTTTTTGGTACTTTATCTCCAAAGAGCACCTTATCCTTTGATTAAGCACAGTGTCAGCTGACAGGAGGACGATTTTAGCAGATGCTATTCTATCAGGAATTGATCCCAGAGTAGACCGCTATAGAAGTGAGCATGCTGTCTCAAAGACATCTACCATCACACAAAATGAGTGAAAAGCCATCGAGGTCATGTGAAGCCGGGTATAACGAGACAAGATGGCCAGGGTGACACGAATGAAGACGAGCAGAGCGAGATCGGGTCAGAGCATCAGACGGTGTGCGACACATCATTCATTGACATTGGTGTTGTGGAGTGGCACAAAAGGGAACAGGTTCCTTACCCAAGTTTTCAATGGATTTTATCAAGTTGTGACTGAGATTGAGAGTGTTGAGCAAGGAAGTAGCATTAAGTCCTTCAACACGCTCGATGACGTTGTTCTGGAGGAAGAGGCAGCGCAGGTCTGTCTGGGTAAGTAGCCCCTCGATACGCCGGATACCATTGCACTGCAACCACAAGCAGCGCAATCCAACGTACTCCTCCAGGTTCTCTATGCATACAAAGCCTGCCAGGTTGCAATGGAAAGTGAAGCGAAGGAGGGTGGGAAGGAAACAAGACGAGATGGAGGGGAATGTGGAGCGTTAAATACAATACCTTCTTTGCATGCACCACTCAAACCAAATTGAAAATAGTGCTCCCCCGGCCTGGGTTCTCTCGTAACCCACATATCAGCATCTATCCGAGCTGAGTGAAAAGCTCACGTTTCAATCAAGTGTACGATTTCAATGGATGCAGGTGTTCTTTTTTTTAAACATGGATTTGAGAAAGCGCAAGTTAACCGCCGTGCGAAACAAGGTGAGGCTGACGTTTCGGGCACTGGCCCAGCCCACTTGGGGTCGTGAATGAAGTTATATATTTTTTATGTATACTTGACCGAAGCTCGTCAAAGAGCTAGATCAGAATGGAAGGGAACAAAATGGAAAGGAGGAAACACCATCAAGGAGTAGAAGTGATGGTGAGATCAAGGGGACGGGGAGAAGGACACGTGGGGGTGAACGAAATGCACCAAAGCTGAATAAAACACATCAATAAGAGAAAGGGGAAACCAGGGATGAAAGAGAAAAGGAAGAAACCAACCGACAACTAACAAATGAAGAAATGAGGTAGAGGAGTGTCGGGGGGATTACAATAACCAGAAAAAAGGAATTGCTTGGGAATGCGATTATTAGGCCTAGAAGAGATCATGATCTTGGATGGGGGATGACCTGAGGTGGTGGTGAACAGATGTCTTGCGGCCTAGCAGGAAGAATGGGACTGAGCAGACTGGGTAGTTGATTTCACAAGTGAGAGAAAAGAGGAACAAATGAGTGCAAGTGAGCAGTAAGCTTGGATTTTTGGAGTTCAACAAGGATAGCGTTACTGGCAGACCATGTGCACCCAGTAGAAACCAGGGAGGGACAGAGCCAAAAGAGGGTAGAAGGTGCAAGACCAAAAACGAGGTGGTAGAATACATAGAGGCCACCAACCTGCCTGCGATGTGAGAGTAACAGGCCTAGACACTCAGCTTCGTTGCAAAAGATCCCAATGATTTTGGGGGCCTTGCTTTCCACAGCATCAAGAAGGGCAAGGTATGAGGCAGGAGTACCAGCCCAAACGGGAGAACAGTACTCCATCAAGCTTTGAATGAAGGCTTTGCAGGTTGCCAAAAGTTCAAGTTGGTCAAGGAAAGACCTTGTGCATCAAAAGATGCCCAGTCAGCAGCTGCCTTTGGAAGCCATCTTGGAAATATGGTTTACCCAAGAAAGATTATGGCTGATGGTGATGCCCAAAGGATTAAATGACAACCTGTTACAGGAGCTTGGGAAGGAAACTTAACCTAAGTGGTTTCTTTAGGAAGTAGATGAGAGGGTTAACAAGACGGTCTTTTTGGAGAGAGAGAGAGAGAGAGAGAGAGAGAGAGAGAGAGAGAGAGAGAGAGAGAGAGAGAGAGTGAGTGAGTGAGTGTGTGTGTGTGTGTGTGTGTGTGTGTGTGTGTGTGTGTGTGTGTGTGTGTGTGTGAGTGAGTGAGTGAGAGAGTGAGAGAGAGTGTGTGTGTGAGAGTGTGTGTGTGAGAGTGTGAGAGAGAGAGAGAGAGAGTGTGTGTGTGTGTGTGTGTGTGTTGAAAAACCCATTCCAAGTGTTGGAACAGCTCCTCATTATATCAAGGTCTGCAGATATGAAAGAAGCAGAGGGTGGAATCATCAGCAAAGAGATCGGCAGGATTTTCCAGGGAATCAGAAAGATCATTGAAGAAGATGCGGAACAAGACTATGCCTTGGGGCACTGCAGCCTTGAGAGGAAGAGGAGATGACAGGATCCCGTTAAGAGCTACAAGCTGACGATGGGAGTGGAGGAAATCAGTGAGCCATGAGTGGAGGTGGCCTTGGATGCAATAAGCAGAAAGTTTGGCGAACAAGGCACAGTGCCAGACTATATCAAACGCTTGAGATACGGTATGTCAAGAGAGACAGCCCCAATCTCATATCTGAGATTGAGGACTCCCATCCATTGTTGGGAGAGCAGAGGCAGCATGTCCAAGGTAGACTGGCCAGTTCTGAATCCGTATGTGGTCAGAGGTTGGTTACTAGGCTTCAGAGTTGGTTATACTCTTGTACCTACAGGATGCACACAGTCCACCTTCAACCCCCTTCTGGTGAAACTCCCAAGACCAGAATCTCTACTCACCTCCACTCATTCATTCCCTTTTTTTTTTCCTACCTGTGGAACCAACTTACACAGCCTCTTTAAATTAATCTCATTCTTCCCTCCAGGTCTCTAAGACAGCTGCTCACCACCATCTTAGATCATCCCCATCCAAAACTATCATCTTTTGTACCCTCATTCATTCTCCCCAAGCCTACCTCTTTCCAAATTTCCTTTCTTTTCTTCCTGGGAGTTTGCTTCTGTATCCACCTTGTCCACCTCGTGCGTCCTCCCCCCATGTCCCGTATATGTCCGAGTCTCCCTCTAATTTGTCCCTCAACCCTGCTGCTGTTGTGTTTCCCCCCTCTCTTTCTGCTGTTCCTTTTACTCTGTCACGCCCTGATCCGTTTTTATGCTACAGCTCCTCCAAGAGCGTCAACTTTGAAGAAAAAACACTACCTGGACCATCTATTTCTCTTCTTTTCCAGGCAAGCTGTGCTACCAATAAGGAGATAACATGGGGATGAACTGATCGATCTCGACTGTTGTCGAGTAGAGGCACTGCCAAAGTGGGGGTAGAGGCACTGTCAAAATGGTGGTAGAGGCACTGCCAAAATGGGGGTAGAGGCACTGCCAAAATGGGGGTAGAGGAACTGCCAAAATGGGGGTAGAGGCACTGCCAAAATGGGGGTAGAGGCACTGCCAAAATGGGGGTAGAGGAACTGCCAAAATGGGGGTAGAGGCACTGCCAAAATGGGGGTAGAGGCACTGCCAAAATGGGGGAAGAGGCACTGCCAAAATGGGGGTAAAGGCACTGCCAAAATGGGGGTGGAGGAACTGCCAAAATGGGGGTTGAGGTACTGCCAAAATGGAGGTAGAGGCAATGCCAAAATGGGGGTAGAGGCACTGCCAAAATGTGGGTAGAGGCACTGCGAAAATGGGGGTATAGGCACTGCCAAAATGGGGGTAGAGGCACTGCCAAAATGGGAGTCGAGGCACTGCCAAAATGGGGATAGAGGCACTGCCAAAATGGTGGTAGACTGGTAGAGGCACTGCCAAAATGTGGGTAGAGGCACTGCCAAAATGGGGGTAAAGGCACTGCCAAAATGTGGGTAGAGACACTGCCAAAATGGGGGTTGAGGCACTGCCAAAATGGGGGTTGAGGCACTGCCAAAATGGGGGTAGAGGCACTGCCAAAATGGGGATAGAGGAACTGCCAAAATGGGGATAGAGGAACTGCCAAAATGGTGGTAGAGGCACTGCCAAAATGGGGGTAGAGGCACTGCCAAAATTGGGGTAGAGGAACTGCCAAAATGGGGATAGAGGCACTGCCAAAATGGTGGTCGAGGAACTGCCAAAATGGGGGTTGAGGCACTGCCAAAATGGGGGTAGAGGCACTGCCAAAATGGGGATAGAGGCACTGCCAAAATGGGGGTTGAGGTACTGCCAAAATGGGGGTTGAGGCACTGCCAAAATGGGGGTTGAGGCACTGACAAAATTGGGGTAGAGGCACTGCCCAAATGGGGATAGAGGCACTGCCAAAATGGTGGTCGAGGCACTGCCAAAATTGGGGTAGAGGCACTGCCAAAATTGGGGTAGAGGCACTGCCAAAATTGGGGTAGAGGCACTGCCCAAATGGGGATAGAGGCACTGCCAAAATGGTGGTCGAGGCACTGCCAAAATGGGGGTAGAGGCACTGCCAAAATGGGGGTAAAGGCACTGCCAAAATGTGGGTAGAGGCACTGCCAAAATGGGGATTGAGGCACTGCCAAAATGTGGGTAGAGGCACTGCCAAAATGGGGATTGAGGCACTGCCAAAATGGGGATTGAGGCACTGCCAAAATGGGGGTAGAGGCACTGCCAAAATGGGGGTAGAGGCACTGCCAAAATGGGGGTAGAGGCACTGCCAAAATGGGGGTAGAGGCACTGCCAAAATGTGGGTAGAGGTATGCAATACTCATTGATGGGTGTGCAATGTTCATTTATGGGTAAACAATGTTCATTTATGGGTATGCAATACTCATTGATGGGTGTGCAATGTTCATTTATGGGTATACAATGTTCATTTATGGGTATGCAATACTCATTGATGGGTGTACAATGTTCATTTATGGGTATGCAATACTCATTGATGGGTGTGCAATGTTCATTTATGGGTATACAATGTTCATTTATGGGTATGCAATACTGTTGGCACATGTGTGTGCAATGCTGCATGCTGGGTGTGTCATATTGAAGGCACTCGTGTGCCCAGTGCAGAGGGCTTGCCTCTGTAGTGCAGGTAGAGGACGTCATTAAGATATGGGGTGCGGTACATGGGGTGTTCTTTGCAGATTTGTTTCAGCAAAGTCTTGGTTATCCTGCACACAAATAGGGTAATGACTGCAATGGAGGTGGTGGTTGTGGTACTTATGCCCACTTAATAAATCTTGAAACTGTAAATATCAACAACAAAACAAAAGTTTCCCTTTCATTTTCTTGCTTAGTACATGAACAGGAGGGCATACCTTACATAACCAGCAGAATTAGCATAATCAATTGAACATAATAATCACTGGTACCACCAAATGAACATACTTCATATGAACACATCACAACTTCATTATCATTAAACATATTGTTATGGCCCGGGGTTCGGGGTCCACCACGAGGGGGTTAGCCTCCGTTCCCTCCCGAACTTACCGGACCTGCGGCTGCTGCACACGAATAACTTCGTACTTTGGCAGGTTGCGAACCAGCAACTACGAACGCCAATTGGTCCGTCGCGCGATAGCAGGGTCCAATCGTCTGACACTGCTTACCTGTACCACGTGACGGTTTCAATCGGGGAATGTACCCTCCAGAGGTGTACCACTTTCTTTTGTTCCTGGATGGAAATTTAGATGGCCGAGCAACCGTTGGTACACGCCAGGTTGATGCTAATTTTGTTATGGCCGATCGCTACTCTGGGTGCGAGCAATGGCGGTCCAATGGAAGAAAGATCACGTTTCTGCTGTCACTATATCATGGGGCCACGGAGCCAGTCAATGCATTGTGCTAATTTGGGGTGTGCGTCTGAACTATGATTAAGGTTGAGCCTAGCTGGTGAGGTGCGCAGCATGGTCTTTTATAGAGTGCTGATAGCCCATAACCAATTAGTCCTTTATCGGACTGCCAAATTGCAATTGCAATCGCACCTGCCAGAATACCCCACCCCCAACCCCCAACCGAGACCAGGTGTATTTAATAGGAAAGGTCACAAGGAGGATGGGAATACAGAAAGAAGCAATACATTACCGATGACAATAAAACTCCTTACCCACTACGGTTCATTGCACCCACGAAGCAACGAATGATTGGAAGGTTCCTTAAATAGCCTATGCCTTATTGGACACAATCATTCCAGACGAGATGGACAAATGAGTGACGAGACAGAAATACCCGGCAATGCCCGGCAGGATAACTCTGGACTTAGGGGACACGAACAGGCACCGACCACGGCCTTGCAAAGGTTTGAGTCTGGCCTGAGAGGAGAGAGATGGCTGTGGCAGGCAGGGAGGGGCATGGTGGAGAACAGCGCTTGGAGGGACATTGTTTGAAGGGAAAGCTCCTGGCACTCCCACACAGGTTTTCATGGTGACGTCAAATGGACAAATGAGTGACGAAATGAGTGAGATGGACAAATGAGTGACGAAACAGAAATACCCGGCAATGCCCGGTAGGATAACTCTGGACTTAGGGGACACGAACAGGCACCGACCACGGCCTTGCAAAGGTTTGAGTCTGGCCTGAGAGGAGAGAGATGGCTGTGGCAGGCAGGGAGGGGCATGGTGGAGAACAGCGCTTGGAGGGACATTGTTTGAAGGGAAAGCTCCTGGCACTCCCACACAGGTTTTCATGGTGACGTCCCAGGCTTGTCTCTCCTCCTACTTTTATAAGATCTGGCCCAATCCGCTGCCGTGACACACATAGCCCCATCTCTCTCGGCCACCATTGGTCTGTGACACAGTGCATTTGCGGGGAAATCCTTCCCGACTTCACTAAACAGGGCTGCTGGTGGTCGGCGTGGCCGTCCTGGGTGTCTCGCCCAAACCTGTGCTTAATGGCCTACCGGGACGCTTTAAAACAACATAAAAGACAGATTACGGAGGGTAGAACATTAAATAAAGGTTCAAAGGGATGGGGTTTATAGACACACACATTGGGGACGATGGATATCATCTGTCTACATATAAAGTGACACATATCTAATACCACGATTAAATTAACTCACACTTATTCAAACATACTTAATATGGGATATTCCAACTAAATTATGCTTTGCAACGTTAACCTCCAGAAGTCATTTCCACAACAATATTATCTCAATCCAACAGTTTATCAACTTAAATTCACTGGGGGTGAAGGAGCATATGGGATGTGGAGGATTGGAGATGAGAACAGTGGGACAAGCATAAATATCAATTACCAGGCTGTTTTATACATATACTAGCAGGTAACCCGGTACCACTGGGCTGTTTTATACACATGCTAGCAGGTAACCCGGTACCACTGGGGTGTTTTATACACATGCTAGCAGGTAACCCAGTACCAGCGGGCTGTTTTATACATATACTAGCAGGTAACCCAGTATCACTGGGCTGTTTTATACACATGCTAGCAGGTAACCCGGTACCACTGGGCTGTTTTATACACATATTAGCAGGTAACCCGGTAACAGCGGGCTGTTTTATACATATACTAGCAGGTAACGTGGAACCACCGGGCTGTTTTATACACATACTAGCAGGTAACCTGGAACCACCAGGCTGTTTTATACACATACTAGCAGGTAACCCAGCATCACTGGGCTGTTTTAAACACATGCTAGTAGGTAACCCAGTACCACCAGGCTGTTTAATACACATACTAGCAGGTAACCCAGTACCACCAGGCTGTTTTATACACATATTAGCAGGTAACCCGGTACCACTGGGCTGTTTTATACACATACTAGCAGGTAACCCGGTAACAGCGGGCTGTTTTATACATATACTAGCAGGTAACGTGGAACCACCGGGCTGTTTTATACACATACTAGCAGGTAACCTGGAACCACCGGGCTGTTTTATACATATACTAGCAGGTAACCCGGTACCAGCGGGCTGTTTTATACATATACTTGCAGGTAACCCGGTACCACTGGGCTGTTTTATACACATGCTAGCAGGTAACCCGGTACCAGTGGGCTGCTTTCTACATATACTAGCAGGTAATCTGGAACCACCAGGCTGTTTTATACACATACTAGCAGGTAACCTGGAACCACCAGGCTGTTTTATACACATACTAGCAGGTAACCTGGAACCACCACGCTGTTTTATACACATACTAGCAGGTAACCCGGTACCACCAGGCTGTTTTATACACATACGAGCAGGTAACCCGGTACCACCAGGCTGATTTATATACAGTGCATTCAGAAAGTATTCAGACCCCTTCACTTTTTTCACATTTTGTTATGTTGCAGCCTAATGCTGAAATCGTTTAAATTCATTTTTTCCCTCATCAATCTACGCTCAATACCCCATAATGACAGAGAGAAAACAGGATTTTAGAAAGTTTTGCAAATTCATTAAAAAGAAAAAACTGAAATATCACATTGACATAAGTATTCATACCCTTTGCTATGACACTTTAAATTTAGCTCAGGTGCCTCCCATTTCTCTTGATCATCTTTGAGATGTTTCTACACCTTGATTGGAGTCCACCTGTGGTAAATTCAATTGATTGGACATGATTTGGAAAGGCACACACCTGTCCATACAAGGTCTCACAGCTGACGATGCATATCAGAGCAAAAACCAAGCCATGAGGTCAAAGGAACTGCCTGCAGAGCTCAGAGACAGGATTGTGTCGAGGAACAGATCTGGGGAAGCCTACAAAAAAATTCTGCTGCATTGAAGGTTCCCAAGAGCGCAGTGGCCTCCATAATTCTTAAATGGAAGAAGTTTGGAACAACCAGGACTCCTCCTAGAGCTGGCCGCCCGGGCAAACTGAGCAATCGGGGGAGAGGGCCTTGGTAAGAGAGGTGACCAAGAACCCGATGGTCACTCTGGCTGAGCTCCAGAGATCCTGTGTAGAGATGGGAGAAACTTCCAGGACAACCATCACTGCAACACTCCACCGATCTGGGCTTTATGGCAGAGTAGCCAGACGGAAGCCTCTCCTCAGTGAAAGACACATGAAAGCCCGCTTGGAGTTTGCAAAAAAAGCACCTAAAGGACTCTCAGATTGTGAGAAACAAGATTCTGTGGTCTGATGAAACCAAGATTGAACTGTTTGGTTTCCTTGTGTTAGTTAAATAGGGCTTAAGGATAATTCCCAGTATGTAATTGCCTCCTGTGATTTCCCCTTATGTTTTTACATTCACTTGGCCAGCCAGGCAGTCGGCCCCATGAACCGACAACACCGACAAGCCCGACGGAAACCCAGCACATTCCTCATCGAGCTAAACCCCCCCCAACGACCACCGACATAATGTGAACATTCTCAAAGAGATAAAACTCCACCCCCAGATGGATTGTAACAGAGAGACCATGCCCTGAGCTTCGTAAGGAGACATGGGGTGATGGACAGAACTCGAGCGATTGGTCAGGGGTGACGTCAGAGCAAGCTCACTCGGGCTGGAAAAGAGGAAGAAACCCTCTCGGTCGCTCTCTGGGTCTCTTGGCACAAACAAGGAAGGCGCCATTTTTTTCCTTTGTTCGTGCTGTTTGATTTGGCTTCGTGGCGGGCGGACACCTTTTTGTCCCTGGCTTGGCTGTTCCTGGCTCTTGTGCGATCATATAGAGGAGGAAGAAGAATCTGTCCCTCGCTCTCTCTGGTGTTGCGGGTTGGATCGGGCGTCACGCTTCTCTTGGGTGGCTCGTGAGGAGAACTCTGCAGTGCTTTGGGAACTCTCTCATCGTGAAAGAAGGGGTGTTGGTGAACTATGGTGTTTCTCGTGGGAGGTGGAGCCGCGTTGCGTTTCGGAGGGATTGGAGAGCGAGGCAGGACTGGCCACACGAATTTCCTCAGGTTTGTGGCGCAGTGAGGAGGAACTTCGCGCCATCTTGTGCGTTTCCCGTGCGGGCGGCTGTGGGCCCCATTGGACTGCCGACGTTATTCAACGACTTTGTCGAGACCAGAGCTGAGTGCCAGCAAATAAAAGGGAGGATTTTCTTTTTATTTGCTTTAATCATTCCCCTGTCTGTTTTCTTGTCTACTCTAGTAGCTCATGGTGGTTGAGTATGCACTTTATTGTACAGACCTAAACTCTTCAGGAATCCACTAATTGAAGGTCCAGGAACAATATTTGGTTGGTAACACATTTGCCACTGACGGCGAAATAGCTGAAATGGCCATACCCCTTTTTGGGCCACGCCCCCTTTTTTGCCGTGCCTGTATCTACAGAACCGTTGGACCTAGGAGGTTGCCCGACCACTCAAAATTTGCGCAATGGCCACATTATGGGGGGTCAGTAATACATTTTCATATCCAAAAGTCAATGGTTTTTAAGATAATTGCCAAAAACCGATTTCAACATGTTACGAACTACAATTGTATGATACCACCAAGGCCACAACATTATATGACACTTATACCTTTTGCATCATCCTATTTTGGAATTTACTTATTTGGATTTCTACACTTTTCGCCTTTACTACAGCCACAAAACGTGACACATTTAATGTTCCTGTCTCTGCAAGTGCACGTTTTGGTACTCATACATGCTCTTGGGCATTTGCATGGAGGAGGCAGGTCATCGGGCCTGCACGATACTGGCAGTATCACTGGTGTTATGCCAACGTCCGTTGCTTCATACCCATACTGGAGTGGATCTGGTTTGGTGACGGCAGGAGTTGGGGCTTGCAACCACATCTTACACTGAAGAAATGCTCGCTTTATGTGTTCTCGTAGCGTTGATGAACAGCACACAAGCTGGTTGAAGTCCAGTTCTTTCTTGGAGTTGTGGTACTGCTCCCATCGATATTCATCGAAAGTGGAACAGTCGGTCTTCTTTAATCCAGACACAAGGAACTTTTCAGCATTGCTTGTTATCTGTGGTGACAGTTCTTCTACACCAAACCCTTCCAGTAGGGAGAGATCGATGGATGCTTTCAGGCCAGACAGCTTTGGACCCACCTTGCTGGTACTGTCGCAACCGCTGAGAGCATGAATGGCTGGGAGACACGACACCAAACCGTTGTCCAGTTGATCAACCAACATGTGGACTGGTACAGTTTTCTTTGTTTTCCGGTTACCAAGCTTCACGTACAGCTTTTGTAGTTGCCAGGTTGTGTTGAAGTGGAAGATGAGGTTGACAAAGACATCTGTGTCAGGCGAGTCGACCAAGACTGATTGAACCCCGTGTTTCACAACACCATCATTAATATGGAACATGATTCTGTCGTCGGCTTCTTCTTGGTTGCTTGAGAGCTCTGCGATCTGTGTTTCAGTGCCAGCTAACAGTTTCCTGCATTCACCCCCATATACTCCTCCAAAGAATATTTCCTTGTCCGACTCGACATTCTGCAGCATCCACTTGAAGACATACTCCTGCAACCGAACTTTGTTCAACATTGAGCTCCAGAACATATCAAGATCGACAGGGAGTTTCTGATTGTCAGACCCAATGGTGATTGTGATTTGTTCTGAGGAACTTCGCTGTGCCCGTTCCATTTGCTTGATTGATGATTTTTGATAAACATCAAAAATAATGTCTATTCTTGTGGACACGGAGCCTGTAGCAAGAATCCTGTTGGAAAGACTCTCAGCCAATTCCCCGAATGTGTGAAGGCCCATCTTTTTCATCGGTAGTTTACGCACAAGTGCCATGAAGTCCACTATTGTCATCTGAGCGTCACTCTTTACATTCCTCGTCTCCTGTGGAAGGCGACTGACAAGTTCCCTGGCTAAGGAGGCTTTATCGGGCTTCTTCAATTTGATGCCATCTTTACATTCAGTGGTGAGGAACTGGGATGTGCTGGTCAATTCATACTTCAGGAGTTCTAGCATGCTGTACCCTCTTTCTCTAGCATAGTCAATGTACCTAACCGTTTCCGCTGCATCCTTTTTCGCCATCGATTTCTTCGCTGTGAACGGAGTAGAAGTACGTTTCACGAAAACAGTCTTGCGGTTGGTAGGGATTGTATCATGTAGGTGCTTCTCCTTATCCTGAAATCTGGTCTCAACAAACTCTTCATAACTCTTCTCACCAATTTCCAGGCATTCAAGTAATCCGTCGACAACCTCCTGGGGAATGTCAGCTCCAGTAGAGATGTTCTGAAGTCTGATTCCAGCGTCGAACGGATTGTTGATGGATTTTATGTAATCCAGAAGGGCCTTTGCACGAACATGGCCAATCTTCGTAGAACTTGGATTGAACTCATGGTGTAGGCTCAGCTCACTGTCATCTTTGTCTCCCAAGTTGCACCATTCCAGCAGCTGTGCCACATGAAGATCTTTCTCATGCTTTAGGAGATTCCATAAGGCTACTGCTTCTTTCTGTCTGGTCATCCCAATGATACCTCCAGCAACCTTGGCGGGTTTATTGTAACACTTCTCGAGTGCCATGTCAAATCCTACTGCACTGCCTTGTCGGGTAGTGTGGTACATCACCCATCCACCATCTGTAAAGCATCTGTAGATACCCGGGAACTTCCTTTGTAGGTCCAGGCAATCTTCAAGGAACAGCGTACCCCATCTGCTATAGTTTGTCCGGCCAAACCCGAAGAACAAAGGCATGCACCTCCGCACAGCTGAAACGACAAAACACCCATGACCGGAATTTCTAGCCATGTCTAGACTCTAGTCTAGACTCTAGACTAAATTCTAGTCTAGACTCTAGTCTAGACTCTAGTCTTGACTCTAGTCTAGACTCTAGTCTAGTCTAGACTCTTCAGGAATCAAGTAATTGAACAATAGGAACAGGAACAGGAACAATTACGAATAATATTGTAGTTCGTAACATGTTGAAATCGGTTTTTGGCAATTATCTTAAAAACCATTGACTTTTGGATATGAAAATGTATTACTGACCCCCCATAATGTGGCCATTGCGCAAATTTTGAGTGGTCGGGCAACCTCCTAGGTCCAACGGTTCTGTAGATACAGTCACGGCAAAAAAGGGGGCGTGGCCCAAAAAGGGGTGTGGCCATTTCAGCTATTTCGCCGTCAGTGGCAAATGTGTTACCAACCAAATATTGTTCCTGGACCTTCAATTAGTGGATTCCTGAAGAGTTTAGGTCTGTACAATAAAGTGCATACTCAACCACCATGAGCTACTCTAGTAGTCTGAGTGGAGACGTCTCAAGTTAGTCAGAGGAAACAATGTTGATTTACCTCACCATTCATTTTATTTCCGTGCTTTATTATTTCATTAAACCATTATTTGTTGCATTTCATTTGTTGTATTGTTGATTTTCCTTGTCTCGTTTCTGTGTTTGCGGGATCGAGGAATAAACCTGTGTGGCAGCTGTCTGTAAAGATAAGAACCTTGGTCCCATTCCGCGTGCGCCAAAAAAAGGTTCCTACCAATTTTCGGCTTATTCGCCTCGGCAAACTGTTCAAGCAAACTGTTCGGCTATCTGCCGCCCATGATCTTAATCACCGGCGACACGACAATATTCTTCAATTAAGAAATGATAATTAATCGATCACGTTTCCAAGGCAAGGCGCGTTTGAATTGGCCGAAAGAAAATAGCGGTGCAAGAACCCAGAGAGTGGCAGTGGGCTGACCAAGATGGCGGGCCAACATATTGGTAAGGCTTTTTCGGTTTTTTTATGAGCACCTCATTAATCATCTTCAAAAAGGGTGTTATAACACACCCAAACACCCAGTTTTCATCCTTGCAATCGGTTGGCGGTCCAGGTGTGTACATGGAAAGTTTGGGTCCGCTAGGTTTCATGGTTTTGGAGTTATGGAGGAGACAGATGGACAGACGGACGGACAGACGGACACTGCCTTTTATTATTGGAGATTTTAAAAAACATTATTTAAATTTAAAAATAAAATTTGTATGTTTAATTTGTGAATTAAAAGCATATATTGGGGGAGGGGGTGGTTGGAAGGAACAAACACGATTGTAGGGAGAGAAATGCACAAACATAGACGGCACATTCAACTTTTGATAAGACCCTCTCACAGATATCACAATCATAATAAAGGTACATATAATCATGCATCCATACTCCATAGCTCAATTACCTATCATTCCTGCCAATATCCATGTAGACAGAGATAAAGAAAATAAAAATACGCAAGGAAAGGTAGTGGCAGTAAAAGACAATGGTACTCTTCATGGTTGTGGCACATCCCCATTACAATACCATGGCATACACAAGCATCGTGTGTCACATCACAATCAACTACCTGTGAGATCAAGGGAAATGATTTTTAAAATGAACTTCCATTGCTGACAATGCACAGAATGAGAAGTAAACTGTTAGGATTCGGATAAGGGTTATGGTTATGGTTCGGGTTGGGGTTGGGGGTTAACCAGTTAACCCCAACACTCCAACACTTGTCTTTTTAACACTTGTCTTCAAATAGTAATTTGAAGGAGAGGGGAGGAAGGGGTGCAACAGCAACAACAAAGGACAACACAAGCGCACATCCACAAGTACAACTACGAGGCACTCGGTAGAGCGCATACCTCCACCAGGTGAACAGTTTACATTTTGTATCCCACTGACAGGTCAGATCTGGATCCGGACCTGAACCAGAAACGAATCGGCTTGTTCCTAGCACTTAACCAACTCCTACACAACTTTTTGAGATGTCGTGCTACATATCGTGTATGGCCCTATCTCTCAATGGTGAAGAATCTCTCCCATCTCTCCTTACCCTTGGTATCTTTCCCAGGTATCTCTCCCACTACACACACAATGTTGATGAAACTTCACCACAACCTTCATCATCCGTGATTTACCGAAGTTTATTCAAGGAATTGGAAAAATTGGGGTCTGATGAGGTACACGGGGTGGGAGGGGGTTGCCCCCACAAATAGGTGTTTTTATGTTTGTATATTTAAAGTCTTATGATTATGTTAGTATGGTTGTACATGCTGCATTGAAATTGGTTTAAAATACCTTTAGTGATGTAGTAGACTGTTTATTCTACCAGGTGAGCGCCAGGAGTATCACCCCTATGTTTGTCTTATCTCATCTCAATGGTGAAGAAACCCAAACCTAAGCACCAAATTTCGTCTGAATTCGTCCACAATGCTTTGAGATATCCTGCTCACAGACACACAGGGGTGAAAACAAAACCTCCGTCCACCTTCGGTGGTGGATGCACGTGAACACCTTCTCTATTTGCCTACTCATTCTCAGCATGTGTAATCCTTCTTGTTCCTGTTTCTGGACCTATCAAGTTCCATTTTGAACCTGATCACCGTTCTTACTTCCACATGTACCTTCCTGGTAGGTTATTACCTGTGTTTCCTCTGAACCAATAAAAGCCTGTTTTCTCCGCTCTTGTTTTCTTCTTCTTTATCTTAATTCCCTACTCTGGTCCTACCCCTCTCCAAAATCTCAAAAATGGGTCCAGTCTTTCAATTTCCTTTAATATCTTAAACGCTTCTCTTCTATTCCCAAAATATCAGCAACTTATTTCAGTGTCCAGGTACTTGAGGATAAACAGTATGGTGTATGGGAGTGTTTGTGTTCGACTCAAACGAACCAACCTGAACTTTATAACATGCTTAAGACTGCATTTGGGGTTCAATATTCAAAACAAACAGATTACCTTGGTCCAACATCTTTCACTGTGTTCGTGTTGTCATCCGCCTTTGATTCTCCTGGTCCATTGCTCCGTAGAAAGGTTTCTTCATTTTTCCCTCTTCTGCCTGCACCTCCATCCTCTGCACCACCCAAGCTGTACTCCCTCATTTCCATCATTGCCTCACACTCATCCTCCTTTATTCTCTCTTCTGCACTTTTCCCATCTCCATTATTATCGGCCACATCTCCTGATTTCCATTTTTCTTGCTCAAAGGTTTCTGAGATTACATCATCAAAATCCTGAATTCGTTCATTTTCACAACCTTCCTGCATTCCTTCTTCATGCTCAATACCCTCTTGGTTTCTCTCGACATACTCACGTCCTTTGTCAATTATTTCTTCATCCTCAAGGTCCTTCTTGATGATGATTTCATAATGAAGATCTTCTTGGATGACGTCTTCATCTCCCTTGATTTTACCATCATCCTCCTGGATTGTACCTTCATCCTCTTGGGTTTGTCCTTCATCCTCTTGGGATTGTCCTTCATCCTCTTGGGGTTGTCCTTCATCCTCTTGGGTTTGGCCTTTATCCTCTTGGGTTTGTCCTTTATCGTCTTGGGCTTGTCCTTCATCCTCTTGGGTTTGTCCTTCATCCTCTTGGGTTTGGCCTTTATCCTCTTGGGTTTGGCCTTTATCCTCTTGGGTTTGACCTTTATCCTCTTGGGTTTGACCTTTATCCCCTTGGGTTTGGCCTTTATCCTCTTGGGTTTGACCTTTATCCTCTTGGGCTTGTCCTTCATCCTCTTGGGTTTGGCCTTTATCCTCTTGGGTTTGGCCTTTATCCTCTTGGGTTTGGCCTTTATCCTCTTGGGTTTGACCTTTATCCTCTTGGGCTTGTCCTTCATCCTCTTGGGTTTGGCCTTTATCCTCTTGGGTTTGGCCTTTATCCTCTTGGGCTTGTCCTTCATCCTCTTGGGTTTGGCCTTTATCCTCTTGGGTTTGGCCTTTATCCTCTTGGGTTTGGCCTTTATCGTCTTGGGCTTGTCCTTTATCCTCTTGGGTTTGGCCTTTATCCTCTTGGGCTTGTCCTTCATCCTCTTGGGCTTGTCCTTCATCCTCTTGGGTTTGTCCTTTATCCTCAAGGTCCTTCTTGATGACGATTTCATAATAATGCTCCTCTTCGATGACTTCTTTATATCGCTTGATTGTACCTTCATCCTCCTGAATTGTACATTCATCCTTCTGGATTGTACATTCATCCTCCTGGATTGTACATTCATCCTCTTGGGTTTGTCCTTCATCCTCCAGGATTGTGCCTTCCTCCTCTTGTGTTTGTCCTTCATCCTCCAGGATTGTGCCTTCCTCCTCTTGTGTTTGTCCTTCATCCTCCAGGATTGTGCCTTCCTCCTCTTGTGTTTGTCCTTCATCCTCCAGGATTGTGCCTTCCTCCTCTTGTGTTTGTCCTTCATCCTCCAGGATTGTGCCTTCCTCCTCTTGGGTTTGTCCTTCATCCTCCAGGATTGTGCCTTCCTCCTCTTGGGTTTGTCCTTCATCCTCCAGGATTGTGCCTTCCTCCTCTTGGGTTTGTCTTTCATCCTCTTGGGTTTGTCTTTTATTCTCAAAGTCCTTCTTGATGATGATTTCATAATGATGCTCCTCCTCGATGACTTCTTTGTATCCCTTGATTGTACCTTCATCCTCATGGATTCTACCAACATCCTCCTGGATTTTACCTTCATTCTCATGGATTCTACAATCATCCTCCTGGATTGTAACTTCATCCTCTTGGGTTTGTCCTTCATCCTCCAGGATTGTGCCTTCCTCCTCTTGGGTTTGTCCTTTATCTTCAAGGTCTTTCTTGATGATGATTTCATAATGATGCTCCTCCTCGATGACTTCTTTGTATCCCTTGATTGTACCTTCATCCTCATGGATTCTACCAACATCCTCTTGGGTTTGTCCTTCATCCTCCAGGATTGTGCCTTCCTCCTCTTGGGTTTGTCCTTTATCTTCAAGGTCTTTCTTGATGATGATTTCATAATGATGCACCTCTTCAATGACTTCTTTATATCGCTTGATTCTACCTTCATCCTCCTTGATTCTACCTTCAACCTCCTGGATTGTACCTTCATCCTCTTGGGTTTGTCCTTCATCCTCCAGGATTGTGCCTTCCTCCTCTTGGGTTTGTCCTTCATCCTCCAGGATTGTGCCTTCCTCCTCTTGGGTTTGTCCTTCATCCTCCAGGATTGTGCCTTCCTCCTCTTGGGTTTGTCCTTCATCCTCCAGGATTGTGCCTTCCTCCTCTTGGGTTTGTCCTTCATCCTCTTGGGTTTGTCCTTTATCCTCAAAGTCCTTCTTGATGATGATTTCATAATGATGCTCCTCCTCGATGACTTCTTTGTATCCCTTGATTGTACCTTCATCCTCATGGATTCTACCAACATCCTCCTGGATTTTACCTTCATTCTCATGGATTCTACAATCATCCTCCTGGATTGTACCTTCATCCTCCAGGATTGTGCCTTCCTCCTCTTGTGTTTGTCCTTCATCCTCCAGGATTGTGCCTTCCTCCTCTTGGGTTTGTCCTTCCTCCTCTTGGGTTTGTCCTTCATCATCTTGGGTTTGTCCTTTATCTTCAAGGTCCTTCTTGATGATGATTTCATAATGATGCTCCTCTTCGATGACTTCTTTATATCGCTTGATTGTACCTTCATCCTCCTTGATTCTACCTTCAACCTCCTGGATTGTACCTTCATCCTCTTGGGTTTGTCCTTCATCCTCCAGGATTGTGCCTTCCTCCTCTTGGGTTTGTCCTTCATCATCTTGGGTTTGTCCTTTATCCTCAAAGTCCTTCTTGATGATGATTTCATAATGATGCTCCTCCTCGATGACTTCTTTGTATCCCTTGATTGTACCTTCATACTCATGGATTCTACCAACATCCTCCTGGATTTTACCTTCATTCTCATGGATTCTACAATCATCCTCCTGGATTGTAACTTCAACCTTCTGGATTATACCTTCATTCTCTTGGGTTTGTCCTTCATCCTCCAGGATTGTGCGTTCCTCCTCTTGGGTTTGTCCTTTATCTTCAAGGTCCTTGTTGATGATGATTTCATAATGATGCTCCTCTTCGATGACTTCTTTATATCGCTTGATTCTACCTTCATACTCCTTGATTCTACCTTCAACCTCCTGAATTGCACCTTCATCCTCTTGGGGTTGTCCTTCCTCCTCTTGGGTTTGTCCTTCAGCCTCTTGGATTTGTCCTTCATCCTCTTGGGTTTGTCCTTCATCCTCTTGGGTTTGTCCTTCATCCTCTTGGGTTTGTCCTTCATCCTCCAGGATTGTGCCTTCCTCCTCTTGGGTTTGTCCTTCATCCTCCAGGATTGTGCCTTCCTCCTCTTGGGTTTGTCCTTCAGCCTCCAGGATTGTGCCTTCCTCCTCTTGGGTTTGTCCTTCATCCTCCAGGATTGTGCCTTCCTCCTCTTGGGTTTGTCCTTTATCTTCAAGGTCCTTCTTGATGATGATTTCATAATGATGCTCCTCTTCAATAACTTCTTCATATCGCTTGATTCTACCTTCATCCTCCTTGATTCTACCTTCAACCTCCTGAATTGCACCTTCATCCTCTTGGCTTTGTCCTTCATCCTCCAGGAGTATGCCTTGCTCCTCCTGGGTTTGTCCTTCATCATCAAGGCCCTCATATATTCCTTTCACGTTATTATGTACCTTCTCAATTGGTCCTTTTTCCATGTTGATTGTTTGAAAGCCATGGTCCTTTTTGATCCCCTCTTTACTTTTCTGAACTACTTTTTCATGTACCAGTATTTGAATTCCTCCTTTATTCTCATGACCCTTTAGGATTTCTCTTCCACCCTTCGGTTCATCCTGGATTTCCTTTTCATCCTTAAAGTCATGGTCGATTCCCTCTACATCCTCATGGACTCCTTTGGTATGCACAGGGCTCTCATGGGTTCTTTCTATCCCTCCAGGGAACTCAACCACATGACCTCCATCTGTAAGGTTCTTATGCATTTCTCTTGCGTACTCATCATAAGAGAGTTCCTCAGCACAAGCAGGATATTCACGAGTTATATTTGTATTTTTCACACTGCTTCTCTGCACCGTCACTCTTTCAGGACCAACAGCTTCATCGTTGGTGCCAGAACCCAAGGTCTCTTGAACATTCTGTGTTACTGTATCTGTGGTCTCCACTGCTGCCATCTCCTGAAAAACAAACAAAAACTTCTCACTTACTTTTAATAAACTGCAAGTTATACTGGTATAAAGCTATGAAATGTTCATACCATTGAAGTTCGTTTTTTATGCATTTTCAATCGTTAATCCTTCAGGTGAAGATGTGACAACGCGTTACAAGCGTTATTCTGTGCATCATCGTCCTGTAGAGTGACGTAAGAGTTGGAGATTGGTCACCTCAATGGGTCACCCCCCCCCCCCCCCAAAAAAAAAAGCACCCAAATATTTGACAACAGGATGGTTTGTAAGGTTACACAAGGAAACTAGAACGGCACTCAGTAGAGGCCAGGTGAACAGTTTACCTTTTGTATCCCAAAGTGGACTAGAAAATCACAATACAGAATCACATTTAATCAAAATTATCCGTCCACAACCTTTTGAGATATCCTGCTATGTTTCGTTTTTGGCCCGATCTCCCAATGGTGAAGAATCACGTAAAAAATTCTAGTAGCCGGATCCGGATCTTCACCAAAATCTAATCATTTCGTCCTCGTCACATTCGCTACATCTCTGCCAAATTTCGTCCGAATCCGTCCACAACGTTTTGAGATATTTTGTTCACAAACGGACAGACAGACAGACAGAAACACAAACAGGGGTGAAAACATAACCTCCAATCCACCTTTGGAGGCGGAGGTGATTGGACGCAAGAGGACGCCATTCGGCCTATCAATCATAAACACCAGACCAACTATATCCATCAATTGAATTGGGGAATGAGGGGACGACATGCACAACACGATTTGATTCAACTTGTCACTCATTTGATTAAAGATGGATTGTTTTTACCATACCGTACCCAAAACAAAATGGGGTGCACAGGAAGAGACTGTGAAATGATCTGGATTAGTGGAACTACCCATTTTAACCACCATTGACGAGTGGGTGGACCATGGTATCAATCACGCTGCACCGTAGTGTAAAAGCATGGTGTTGGCTTTACGGTTGGGGTGCTGGCCCGGGATTCGAGGGTCCCGAGTTCGAATCCCGGTCGGTCGTTGAATTAACACTAGGTGGGGTCGACTCGGCCTGTCATCCTTCCGAGTTGACGGAGGTCGGCGAAATGGGAGCAGCTTACTGGGATGAGTGAGCTACCTGAGATTCCTGCGTGAGAGTGGCGACCACACCAGGATTGGGCCTAATACCATAGTGAAGAAACTGCTTCGGCAGCCATATGCATTTGATGATGCAGGAGTGGACATCATCACGTGATTATGGCCGAGCTAGGAGTGGACATCATCACGTGATTATGGCCGAGCTAGGAGTGGACATCATCACGTGATCATGGCCTAGCTAGGAGTGGACATCATCACGTGATCATGGCCTAATCTGATGATGCAGGAGTGGACATCATCACGTGATCATGGCCTAATCTGATGATGCAGGAGTGGACGTCATCACGTGATCATGGCCTAGCGAAGAGTGGGCATCATCACGTGATCATGGCCTAGCTAGGAGTGGACGTCATCACGTGATTATGGCCGAGCTAGGAGTGGACATCATCACGTGATCATGGCCTAATCTGATGATGCAGGAGTGGACATCATCACGTGATCATGGCCTAATCTGATGATGCAGGAGTGGACATCATCACGTGATCATGGCCTAGCTAGGAGTGGGCATCATCACGTGATCATGGCCTAGCTAGGAGTGGGCATCATCACGTGATCATGGCCTAGCTAGGAGTGGACATCATCACGTGATCATGGCCTAGCTAGGAGTGGACATCATCACGTGATCATGGCCTAGCTAGGAGTGGACATCACGTGATCATGGCCTAGCTAGGAGTGGATATCATCACGTGATCATGGCCTAATCTGATGATGCAGGAGTGGACATCATCACGTGATTATGGCCTCATCTGATGATGCAGGAGTGGACATCATCACGTGATCATGGCCTAATCTGATGATGCAGGAGTGGACATCATCACGTGATCATGGCCTAATCTGATGATGCAGGAGTGGACATCATCACGTGATCATGGCCAGCGAGGAGTGGATATCATCACGTGATCATGGCCTAGCTGGACGCGGATCCTGCTGTGCTCGCTTTACACATTAATAAACAACATCATTGCAGCTTAAAGTGATATTTACAAAATGTTTAATTCATTCTCAAACGACTTTTGGGAAATGTATCGTTTCATTTAGCGACCTGTACTGTAGAAAAGGTACGCGACTTAACTACTGTACTTCAGCTCAGACCTGTGATGATATATAATTAATGAACGGACTTTGTCGCACACAACCTGTGCACTTTTTAACAGCACGTTTCATTTCACCTTTAACGATACCTTTGGCCTCTTGGTTATCCTTACATAAGTATTTAAAGGACCGACCAGGAATACGTTGTAAATGGTAAGTTTTACAAACACAAAAACATTGTTTCCTCAGGACGAGTCTCACCTCTGCGTTTCCAAATGCGCTCCCTCACCATGACAACAAGGGGTTCCTCTTCTTCATTCCCCAAGACTCCAAAGTGCTTCAGATCCCATGTGAGGAAAATGAACCACTGATCATTCTTCGGAAGACGTTAATATGCGCTGCAATCATCATCATCATCATCATCATCATCATCATCATCATAATCATCATACTAAAATACACAATATGGTGCTTGTCTGTCTTTCGGACCGAGATATGTACATTCGCTCGTCACTTATGCAATCTCAAGCAAACTTGACAGGACTAAAGGTCACGTGATGCAGGTTGTCGCGACTTAAATCCCCCTCCCTCTCTCACTCATCCCAAGGGAGTTTTCCTGCCAAGCGGCTTGCGAGTTGAGGAGTATATCCCTATTTTATTAGCTTATTGTGGCGTTTTTCAATGGCGTCTTTTCATAACAAACACGAATGACAATTGCATAGAAAGGATTACATTAATTACAAAACAATATGAATCCTAATAATATCCTCCGTCCCCCAAGCGGTGTTTCCCCCTCAACCAAACACCGTGTTTCCTTGTATAAACATGTTATAAACATGTTATCCTGGAGTTTTCGTGGGAGCAACGGTCTCCACCAGCAGTATAAAATATTATAAACCGCAAACACGTTTGATTACCTTTTGAAACAGTCGCTAATTTTCTTTAAGATGAAACATGAGAATCTGCAGCTGCGCCCATACGGAGCGGGTGGATTCGTGGGTATAACGTGTAAGTTGGAACAAACACACTTTAGTTGCGAGAAAAAGAACTTTTAATATATACAGGTTTAGTAGTTGCCGAAGACGACAAGAAGAGGCCATTTCGTTGGGTACAAAGGTTGTTTATTGTACAGAAATCTCCAGCAACTGCTCGCGAAGTCCGCGAACGGAAGTCGTAACGGCTTATATAAAACAAGCACCCTCTTCGGAGGGCGTGGCTCCAACAGCCGCGCGTGCGTCACGACCGCACAACCAAAAGCCCGTGTGCGTGGGTTCGACCAAACCCATCGTATTGTTAACCGTCACATGCGGGCGGATAAGTTAACCGCGACAAGTGAATAATGTAACCGCGACATGTGAATAAGGTAACCACTACACAGGTACATATGTGTATATATATGTATATGTATATGTATATATATATATATATATATATCTATCTATATATATATATATGTGGCGGACACAAAAGCCCACTGGCGTGGTGACATCATTCCACGCACCAAGTGGGCGGTGGCCACGCCCGAGGGGTAGGCGTGGCCTCATGATATACACCGGGCGACCAGCCCGGAGCATTTCAGTGTTACAGTGTAGTCTTACAATAAAGACGTTTATATGTTACCGCTTGTCTGCTTCCTCCTTGCTCACAAGCAGCGCGCGTAACGCCGCGCTTTACTGGTGACCCTCGACGTTGGATCTGCCGTAGCGATCCTTCCGAACACGACGCCATTGCAATGGCCAACGACAAGGCAATGGCCATTAAACTTCCCGAATTTTGGGAGGCCCAGGCCGAAGTCTGGTTCGTTCAAGCCGAAGCCCAATTTCAGCTTCGGCGCCTCACCAACGACGACCTGCGCTACTGCCATGTCGTCGCCTCCCTCAGGCCCGGCACGGCCGCTCGAGTTGTGTCCGTCCTTCGCCACCCACCGGACGGCCACAAGTACGAGGCACTCAAGCGGCTACTCCTAGCCACGTTCGGCCTCACGGACGACGCACGGGCCGATCGCCTCCTGGATCTCCCCGAGCTCGGTGAGACGCGCCCGTCGGTCCGAATGGACCATATGCTGTCACTGTTGGGCGACGAAGCCCCCGGTTCGCTATTCCGGGCGCTTTTCCGGCGCCAACTTCCAGCGCAGGTTCGCCTCGCGTTGGCCGGGACTGAGCTAACGGAACCCCGAGCATTGGCCGCCAAGGCGGACAGGTACTTCGCCGCTTCGGACACGCGGGCGAGCGTCGGCGTGGCCGTCACGGCCCTCGACGCTGATGTTCAGCAGCATGTTCCACAGCATCAGCTTCTACAGTGCACTGATGTTCAGCAGCATGCTGATACGCACCTCGTGAACGCCGCCACGCCCCGCCCACCGCCGCGGCGAAAACCGCCACCGCGGGGAAACCCGCCAACTCCACCGGCCTGGCGGAGCCAACCGCGCTCCTCCAGCTCCACCACCTGGTGCTGGTTCCACGCCAAGTTCGGCCACGAAGCTCGGCGGTGTCATCCGCCGTGCTCCTTCAACGGGTCGGGAAACGCCCGGGCCGGCGCTCAATAGTGGCGATGAGCGCCGGCCGTTCGAGCAGCCTGCTGTTCATAACGGACACCTTCTCCGGGTGCCGTTACCTGTGCGACACGGGAGCGCAGGTGAGTGTCATTCCCGCCGGCACGTCAGACAAGCACGCCGCGGGTGGGGGCCCCGCGCTGCTTGCCGCGAACGGGACGCCCATCCGTACGTACGGAAAACGCTGCCTCTCTCTGCGGTTTGGAGGGCAGGTTTTCCGATGGACGTTCGTCACCACCGACGTGCCCATGGCACTGCTTGGCGTGGACTTCCTGTGCGCTAATGGGCTCCTGGTCGACGTCAAGCGCAGACGGCTTGTCCAGGCCGAGACGTTCAGCTCGCTCGCTTGTGCGTTGCCCAGCTCAACGAGCGGCTTGCCAAGCGGCTTGCCGAACGATTCGGTTCCAGCCACGTTGGTCTGTACGCTTCCGGTAGCGGACGCATTCACCCGCCTCCTCGCCGGCTTCCCGGCCCTCACGCGGCCCACCTTCTCGGCGGGGGCCGTCAAGCACGGGGTGGCCCATCACATCCCCACCGTCGGGCCACCGGTCTACGCCCGGGCACGCCGCCTCGAGCCGACGAAGCTGGCGGTGGCAAAAGCGGTGTTCGCTACCCTGGAGCGACTCGGCATCGTTCGGCGCTCAGAGAGCGCTTGGGCGTCGCCGCTGCACATCGTGCCGAAGCCCGGCGGGGGATGGCGACCGTGCGGGGACTATCGCCGTCTCAATGACGCCACGACTCCCGACCGCTACCCCGTCCCCCACATTCAGGACTTTTCCGCCCGTTTGGCGGGCAGGTCCTTCTTCTCGAAGGTGGACCTCATACGCGGCTACCATCAGGTCCCCGTCAGGCCGGAGGACGTCCCGAAGACGGCGGTCATCACGCCATTCGGACTCTTCGAGTTCCTGCGCAAGCCCTTCGGTCTGAAGAATGCGGCTCAGGCGTTCCAGCGACTGATGGACAGCGTCCTGCGCGACTTGGATTTTGTCTACGTCTACCTGGACGATATCCTCGTCGCCAGCGCGTCCCGCGAAGAGCACCTACGCCACCTCCGCACGCTCTTCGAACGCCTGGGCCAGCATGGCCTGATTGTGAACCCCGCAAAGTGCCGGTTCGGCGCCGCCACAATCGATTTTCTGGGGCACCGTGTCACCAGGCATGGAGCCGTCCCCCTGCCGGCCAAGGTGGAGGCGGTGAAGGGGTTTCCGCGCCCCCGCACGATCAGAGGGCTGCAGGAGTTCCTGGGCATGGTGAACTTTTACCATCGGTTCCTGCCCCGTATCGCCCAGCTCCTGCGCCCCCTGCACGAAGCTCTCCGAGGTAAGCCGGGCAAAGGCGACGTTACCTGGACCGAGCAGATGGACACGGCGTTCACGGGCGCGAAGCTCGCCTTGGCTAACGCCACCATGCTCGCGCACCCGGCGCCCGATGCACCGATCGCCCTCACCACCGATGCCTCGGACTACGCGGTGGGCGCGGTGCACGAGCAATGGGTGCGTGGAGCTTGGCAACCGCTGGCGTTCTTTTGCCGGCAGCTTCGCCCGCCCGAACGCCGTTACAGTACCTTCGACCGCGAGTTGCTCAGACTTCACTTGGCGGTCAGGCACTTCCGCCATCTGCTCGAGGGCCGGGCGTTCACTGCCTTCGTCGACCACAAGCCGCTGATCTTCGCGATGAGCAAGGTCACCGAGCCGTGGTCGGCCCGGCAGCAGCGTCACCTCTCGGCCGTGTCCGAGTACACGACGGACATCCAGCACGTCGCGGGGAAGGACAACCCGGTGGCGGATTGCCTTTCCCGGGCCGTCGCCCACGCAGTCCACCTCGGCATCGACTATGCCCGGATGGCAGCGGACCAGGCCGCTGACCCCGACGTCCAGGCCTTGCGGACCGCCGTCACGGGCCTCCGCGTCACCGAGGTGCCGTTCGACGGCGCGGGCGTGGCCCTCTTGTGCGACGTCTCCCTCGGGCGTCCTCGCCCCATCGTGCCCGCGGGCTGGCAGTGCCAGGTGTTTGACGCCATCCACGGCCTGTCCCACCCGGGCGCGAGGGCCTCCCAAAGGCTGATCGCCGACAAGTTCGTCTGGCATGGCCTCCGGAAGGCCGTCCGCGGCTGGGCCAGGACGTGCCTCGCGTGCCAGCGCGCCAAGGTGCACCGGCACACCCAGGCCCCGTTGGCCCCGTCACGGTGCCGGAACGCCGGTTTGACCACGTCCACGTGGACCTGGTGGGACCTCTGCCCCCCTTGCGGGGTTTCACCTACGTCCTCACCATGGTGGACCGCACCACCCGGTGGCCGGAGGCCGTGCCCTTGGCGTCGACAACGGCGGCCGATGTCGCGCAGGCTTTCATCGCCACCTGGGTCGCCCGGTTCGGCGCCCCCTCAGACATCTCATCCGACCGCGGCCCCCAGTTCACCTCGGAGCTCTGGGGGGCGGTTGCGCAGGGGCTCGGGGTCCGGCTGCACCGAACCACGGCCTACCACCCCCAGGCTAACGGCCTGTGTGAGCGATTTCACCGCTCATTGAAGGCCACGCTCCGGGCCACCCTCCGCGACGGCGGCTGGGTCGACAGGCTCCCCTGGGTCCTGCTGGGCCTCCGGACGGCGCCCAAGGAGGACCTGCGCGCATCCGCGGCGGAGTTGGTCTTCGGGCAACCGCTGCGGGTGCCGGGCGAGTTCCTCCCCGACTCCACAGCACCATGGTCCGCGGCACAGCAGTGCTCCGCTCTGCAAGAGACCGCCCAGAGGTTAGCCCGGTGCCAACGGCATGCCACGGGCACCCACCGACGAACGTCGCCCCGGAGCTTCGCACGGCGGAGTACGTCTTCGTCCGCCACGATGCCCATCGGACACCACTGCGGCCCCCGTACGACGGGCCTTTCCGCGTGCTGGAGACCGGGGCGAAGCACTTCACCCTGGACATCGGCGGTATTCCTGACCGCGTTTCGGTAGACCGCCTCAAGCCGGCCCACCTCGATGTGGACCATCCACCGCCAGTGGCCCGACCCCCACGTCGGGGCCGCCCTCCTGCGGGCGGACCCCCGGCACCGCCCAGCCCCGCCGCCACGCCGCCTCCCGGTCCTGCACCCATCCCAGGGGCAGCCAGGGGCATCCCACCTGGCATCCCTGCACCCCGGACGCCGCCGATCGCCAGGGGGCACTTCGGCCGGGTCATTCGTCTGCCCCGCAAACTGGCCCTCCAGGTGCGCGGGAATTCTGGGGGGGCGCGTGTGGCGGACACAAAAGCCCACTGGCGTGGTGACATCATTCCACGCACCAAGTGGGCGGTGGCCACGCCCGAGGGGTAGGCGTGGCCTCATGATATACACCGGGCGACCAGCCCGGAGCATTTCAGTGTTACAGTGTAGTCTTACAATAAAGACGTTTATATGTTACCGCTTGTCCGCTTCCTCCTTGCTCACAAGCAGCGCGCGTAACGCCGCGCTTTATATATGTATATATATGTCAGTCACTATGCGACCTTCATATCATCAGTGGAGAACCGCCAGCAAGGTGTCCCATACAGCTGCTGCTGCACCTTGCTGGGAGCGATACGCACCGCCTGCCACGCGGTGACGTTATCTCTGGTATCCACTCATCATATGGAGTCGACCTGGTTGCGGTTGGGAGTTACTAATAATGGTATCTGTAATCTGGTTCTCCAACCTAATGAGCGGACAACATGACGTCATCCCCATGCACGTCCGCCTTGCCTGCAAAGTTCCAGAGGAACCATCTAGCAGTGCGTCATTACGGATTATTAGTAACTCCCAACCGCAACCAGGTCGACTCCATATGATGAGTGGATACCAGAGATAACGTCACCGCGTGACAGGCGGTGCGTATCGCTCCCAGCAAGGTGCAGCAGCAGCTGTATGGGACACCTTGCTGGCGGTTCTCCACTGATGATATGAAGGTCGCATAGTGACTGATATAAAAACCGAAAGGGTCACAGAGTTACAAGTGTATGGAAAGCCTCACTGCGTTGCCCTGATGAAGCCCCAACAAGGGCGAAACCAGGTCGGTAACTCTGAGTTTTGCATGCACTTGTGACAGTATCTGTATTTATAATCCGTAATGACGCACTGCTAGATGGTTCCTCTGGAACTTTGCAGGCAAGGCGGACGTGCATGGCGATGACGTCATGTTGTCCGCTCACTAGGTTGGAGAACCAGATTACAGATACCATATATATACATATATATATATATATATATAATATTGTGGCGGTTACCTTATGTGATTACCTTATTTGGGCATAATACACGTGCACGGGCCTGTTGGACTTGTGGTTGTGCGGACGTGACGCACGCGCGGTTGCCGGAGCCACGCCCTCCGAAGAGGGCTTTTGGCTTTATATAAGCGTGCCGACTTCCGTTCGAGTTTAGTGTGCTGGATCTTGCTGTTACAATAAACCATCTTTGAACCCTACGAATGGCCTCGTTCTCTCGCCTTCCGCAACTCCTAAAAATATATATATCTATCTATAATTCCAGCAATCTCTGTGTGTATGTCTGTGTGTCTGTGTGTCTGTGTGTCTGTGTGTCTGTGTGTCTGTGTGTTTGTCTGTGACCGCTGTTTCTCGACAACCACGGGTCCGATATACTTGAAACTTGCCAGGTATATTGCTGGGGACCCGAGGATGTGCCTTTTCAAGGTTTGTAATTAATCGGACAAGTACCTACCGAGCTATGTCCAAAAAACGCTTCAGCCAATCAGAGAGCAGCGAGCTATCACGTGTGCCGAACCGTTAATGCAATGCAAGCGTTAATGCGTTAATGCAAGGCTTTTCTTTTTTTCCCTCTTCTCTTTCTACTTTTCCTTGCGATTAAATTGCAAACAGCCAAAATACGTTGGCGCTAATTGAATAATTGGCCATTAACACTAAAATAATCGTAACTGCGATATGCCAACTTCCGGACAGTGCAGCCTTCCATGTTGTTGTTGTTTGCAGCAGCTGTTTGCAGCAAGGCAAGGCTTTTCAACTATGTTGCCGTTAAACTATGTTTTAAAACGAATTCAAACTGCGATTAAATTAAAACGATTCATCCTAACTGCGATTTGCGAACTTCCGGACAGTGACGACTTATCTTCCGGCAGCCAATCACAGAACGCTCTGTTGCGTAGGCGTGGCCGATGTGAGACGAGCGGAGCTGAGCGCGTTACGAGCTGACCGCCATTACGGTACGTAATTCGATTTCTTATGCGCATTATTTCTCCCAATTCAGTCAGAGCGAAGGGCGGAAGCGAAGAGCGTTGCTTTTTTTGTTTACGGGCGTACGGGCGGGGTAGAGCGTACGGGTAGCGTTTTTTTTTTTTTTTGGCCACGGAACGGGCACCCACGTACGGGCAATGCCCTAGTATATATAAAACACAGTGTGTGTGTGTGTGTGTGTGTGTGTGTAATGTTACCGATAGACTCCTAAACGGAGAGGCTTACGTGCTTGATATTTGACATAGACATGGCCATTGAGCGTGGGACGAACATGGCCGAACTCAAAATATTTGACGATCCATATTTTTTATTCATATTTACCTCAGCGCATTTCAGCAAAGTACCCGCTAATCTCAGCCGGTTCCAGAGCAGCTCGCTGATTCGCTCAGAGCGATCACGTGATGTTCCATTCCCGCCGCCAGACTGATTCGCTCAGAGCGATCACGTGATGTTCCATCCCGTCACACGTCACACGTTTTTTCACCTTTTATGCGATCGTGTTTTGTATCGATTTTGTGCGATATGAATTAAATGTCTTTGAAACAGCTGTGAAACGTCTTTCCACAACCCTTCCTTAACCGATTGGAGCAGTTTATTGCCGCACAAAACGAGATCCGCGAAGCGAGTTGGTCGAGTCGTGCTGACCAAGATGGCGACACGGCGGCTTCACTTTTCACGGAGTATGAGCGTTCTATATATTTTCAATTTAGTGCGCCTGTGATTTGTGGCATAGACATGACCATTGGGCCTTCACGGTGTAATTTGTGCGAGGCTTTTGTCCGAGTGAGCTTGAGTCGAGAGGGCGAATGTACGGGTTGGGAATGTACGGGTCTCCCTTCCCCCGCCCGGCAACACCGGTACTGGAGGACGTCACAGGATCGGTGAGTCTCCAAAATCGGCTTCGTGCTGTTGCGAATATGCAGGACTATGTCTGATTGTTGTGCTGCTCTCCAACCATGAGAACTGCAACGTCATTGTTGACTGGCCATCCCCTTCCCTCCCCATTCCCCCTCCCCCCTCCGTCCCCCCTTCCCTTCCCCCTCCACCCCCCCTTCCCTTCCCCCTCCACCCTACCCCCTCCACCCTACCCCTCCCCTTCTCCCCTCCCCCTCCCCCCTCCCCTTCTCCCCTCCCCTCCTCCTCCATTTTCCCCTCCCCCTACCCCTCCCTTTTCCCCCTCCCCCTCCCTTTTCCCCCTCCCCCTCCCTTTTCCCCCTTCCCCTCCCTTTTCCCCCTCCCCCTCCCCTTCCCCCCCTCCCCCTCCCTTTCCCCCTCCCTTTCCCCCTCCCTTTCCCCCTCCCCCCTCCCCCTCCCTGTCCCCCTCCCCCTCCCCCCTCCCACTCTCCCCTTCCCCTACCCTCCCCCTCCCCCCTCCCTTCCCCCTCCCACCCACTCCCCCTCCCACCTCCTCCCCTCTCCCACCCCTCCCCCTCCCCCCTCCCCCTCCCCCTCCCATCCCTCACCCTCCCATCCCTCACCCTCCCCATCCCCCTCTCTTCCCTCTCCCCGCCCCCTCCCCCTTCCCCTCCCCCCTTCCCCCTCCCCTCCCCCTCCGGCCCCTCCCCCTCCCCTCCCCCCTCCCCTCCCCCCTCCCTCCTCCCTCCCCTCTCCCTCCTCACACCCCTCCCCCCATCCCACCCCTCCCATCCCTCACCCTCCCCATCCCCCCTCTTCTCCCCTCTCGCCCTCCCCCTCCCACTCTTCTCCCCTCCCCCCCCGTTCCCCTCCCTTCCCCTCCCCCGCCCGGCAATGCCGGGTACTTCTGCTAGGGGGCTAGGGGGTAGGGTACTTCTGCTAGGGGGCCTCTCCTACTTCATCCCCTCCTCACCAGCGTCTTGCGATTGCTCCTCTGCCGGGTACCCCTCCCTTCCCCCCCCCCCTTCCCCCTCCCCTCCCCCTCCCCCTTCCCCTCCCCCTCCCCCTTCCCCCCTCCCCTCCCCCCTCCTCCCATCCTCTCCCCCTCCCCCCTTCTGCCCTCCGCCCTCCCCCTCCAGACCCTCCCCTCCCCTCCCCCTCCTCCCTTCCCCCCCTCCCCTCCCACCCCCCTCCCATCCCTCACCCTCCCCATCCCCCCCTCTTCTCCCCTCTCCCCTTCCCCCTCCCACTCTTCTCCCCTCCCCTCCCCCTCCCCCCTTCCCCCCTCCCCTCCCACCCCCCTCCCATCCCTCCCATCCCTCACCCTCCCCATCCCCCCCTCTTCTCCCCTCTCCCCTTCCCCCTCCCACTCTTCTCCCCTCCCCCCCCGTTCCCCTCCCCACCCCTCCCCCCCCGTTCCCCTCCCCTCCCCCGCCCGGCAATGCCGTGTACTTCTGCTAGAAGAGAAGTATCTGCTTTGTACCTGCTTTGAAGGAGGGAGCGGGTACTTGCGAAATTTTACTTGCCAGCCTTCCCCCCCTCCCCCCCCTCCCCCTCCCCTACCCCTCCCCCTTCCCCCCTCTCCCTCCCCTCCCCCCTCCCCTCCCCCCTCCCTCCTCCCCTCCCCGCCCCCTCCCCCCACTTCCCCCCTCCCACTCCCCCCTCTGGCCCCTCCCCCTCCCCTCCCCCTCCCTCCTCTCCCTCCTCCCCTCCCCCTCCTCCTCCCCTCCCCCCTCCCTCCTCCCCTCCCCACCCCCTCCCCCCACTTCCCCCCTCCCACTCCCCCCTCCAGCCCCTCCCCCTCCCCTCCCCCCTCCCTCCTCCCCCTCCCCCCTCTCCCCCTCCCCCCTCACCCCCTCCCACCCCTCCCATCCCTCACCCTCCCCATCCCCTCCTCTTCTCCCCTCTCCCCCTCGTTCCCCTCCCCTCCCCTCCCCCCCGTTCCCCTCCCCTCCCCTCCCCCACCCAGCAATGCCGGGTACTTCTGCGAGTATATATATAAAATACAGTTTGTGTGTGTGTAATGTTACCGATAGACTCCGAAACGGAGAGGCTCACGTACTTGATATTTGGCACAGACATGGCCATTGAGCCTGGGAAGGACATGGCCAACCTAAAAATATTTGACGAGTTACCTCAGCGCATTTCAGCGAGGAATATTATACACGGAATCTGAGCAGTGGCAGAGCAGCGCGCTGATTCGCTCGGAGCGATCACGTGATGTTCCATCCCCGCCGCCAGACCATCTATATATATAAAACACAGTTTGTGTGTGTGTAATGTTACCGATAGACTCCGAAACGGAGAGGCTCACCTACTTGATATTTGGCACAGACATGGCCATTGAGCCTGGGAAGGACATGGCCTACCTAAAAATATTTGACGAGATCCATATTTTTTATTCATATTTACCTCAGCGCATTTCAGCGAGGAATATTATACACGGAATCTGACCTGGTGGCAGAGCAGCGCGCTGATTCGCTCAGAGCGATCACGTGATGTTCCATCCCCGCCGCCAGACCATTGAACATAAAACACAGTTTGTGTGTGTGTAATGTTGTAATGTGTGTAATGTACGGGTCTCCCTTCCCCCGCCCGGCAACGCCGGGTACTGGAGGGCGTCACAGGATTGGTGATTTCCGTCACAGGAACCCGCTTCATGCTGTTGCGAAGATGCAGGACGATGTCGCGATTGTTGTGCTGCTCTCCGACCATGAGAACTGCAACGTCATTGTTGACTGGCCCTCCCCTTCCCTCCCCCCCTTCGTCCTCCCCTCCCCTCCCCCCTCCCTTCCCCCTCCACCCTACCCCCTCCCTTTCTCCCCTCACCCTCCCCCTCCCCCTCCCTTTTCCCGCTCCCCCTCCATTTCCCCCTCCCCATCCCTTTTCTCCCTCCCTTTTCCCCCTCCCCCTCCCCCTCCCTTTTCCCCCTCCCTCTTCCCCCCTCCCCTAGCCCCCCACCCCTCCCCCTCCCCCCCCACCACTCCCCCCCCCTCCCCCTCCCCTCCCCCTCCCCCTTCCCCTCCCCTCCCCCTCCCCCTTCCCCTCCCCTCCCCCCCCCTCCCCCCTCCCCCCCTCTTCTCCCCTCCCCCCCCTCTTCTCCCCTCCCCCCCCCCCCTCTTCTCCCCTCCCCCCTCTCCTCCCCTCCCCCCCCCGTTCCCCTCCCCTCCCCTTCCCCCTCCCCTCCCCCGCCCGGCAATGCCAGGTACTTCTGCTCGTATATATATAGATATATATATGTCTGTGCAGTGTCTGTCTTGTGTTGTCACTGAACTACTTTCTCAAACTTTTGTGAAATCGTACCAAACGTCTGGTATGCACCTACCTCTCCCGTGTGTATGTCCTCCACGGTATGTTTTTAGAAATTTTTTCCAATTTTTGTACACCGCACCTTTCCTATGCCATATCCAGGCATTGCAAATCGTCATTGCTGGGCACCGAAGGGGGCTCGGCAGTGACGCACGCTCAAAGGGAGAACTCAGTTTTCACTCTGGTTGTTTTCTTGCTTTCTTGTTTTTTTGTTGTACACCGCTCCTTTCCTATGCCATCTCCAGGCATTGCAAAACGTCATTGCCGGGCACCGAAGGGGGCTCGGCAGTGACGCACGCTGAAAGGGAGTCCTCAGTTTTCACTCTGGTTGTTTTCTTGTTTGTTGTACACCGCACCTTTCCTATGCCATCTCTAGGCATTGCAAAACGTCATTGCCGGGCACCGAAGGGGGCTCGGCAGTGACGCACGCTGAAAGGGAGTCCTCAGTTTTCACTCTGGTTGTTTTCTTGTTTGTTGTACACCGCACCTTTCCTATGCCATCTCCAGGCATTGCAAAACGTCATTGCCGGGCACCGAAGGGGGCTCGGCAGTGACGCACGCTGAAAGGGAGTACTCAGTTTTCACTCTGTTTGTTACTTGCCGGAAAAATTTTTCCGGCAAGTATGTTGATCTGTTCGTTTGTCTGTCTGTTTGTCTGTCTGTCTGTCTGTCTGTCTGTCTGTCTGTCTGTTTGCAGCACTGCGTCTACACCGTTGCACGTAGAATCGCCAAACTTTGCACACATATTGGTCTTGCCCTGGAATAGACTGTGCCCAATTGATGACGTCATCGGTGACGTGGTTCGGCCGCCATCTTGGAAAAACCGAAAAACTTTGCACCTCTATATCTCCGAAAGTACTGAACAGAAAAAATTGAGACATGGCTCGTTGTAAAGAACTCTCCATGGGGAATAAAATACGTAAATGATGACGTCATCAGTCACGTGGTTCTGGCGCCATCTTGGAAAAACCGAAAAACGTTGCGCCACTATATCTCCAAAAGTGCTGAACAGAAAAAATTGAGACTTGGCTCATTGTAAAGAACTCTCCATGGGGAATAAAATATGTTAATGATGACGTCATATGTCACGTGGTCGGCCGCCATCTTGGAAAAACGTCAAAAATTTTCACCACTATAACTCCAAAAGTGCTGAACAGAAAAAATTGAGACATGGCTCATTGTAAAGAACTCTCCATGGGGAATAAAATATGTTAATGATGACGTCATCAGTCACGTGGTCGGCCGCCATCTTGGAAAAACCGAAAAACTCTGCACCTCCACATCTCCAAAAGTCCTGAAAAGAAAAAATTGAGGTATGGCTCATTGTAAAGAACTCTCCATGGGGAATAAAATATGTTAATGATGACGTCATGTATCACATAGTTCGGCCGCCATATTTGTTCTAAATGGCCGATAAAAAAGTACATTCCGGCAAGTCCTCGGTCTCTGACCGATTTTTCATTACTTGCCGGAAAAATTTTTCCGGCAAGTATGTTGATCTGTTCGTTTGTCTGTCTGTTTGTCTGTCTGTCTGTCTGTCTGTCTGTCTGTCTGTCTGTTTGCAGCACTGCGTCTACACCGTTGCACGGCGAATCGCCAAACTTTGCACACATATTGGTCTTGCCCTGGAATAGACTGTGCCCAATTGATGACGTCATCGGTGACGTGGTTCGGCCGCCATCTTGGAAAAACTGAAAAACCTTGCACCTCTATATCTCCGAAAGTACTGAACAGAAAAAATTGAGACATGGCTCATTGTAAAGAACTCTCCATGGGGAATAAAATATGTAAATGATGACGTCATCAGTCACGTGGTTCGGTCGCCATCTTGGAAAAACGGCAAAACGTTGCGCCACTATATCTCCAAAAGTGCTGAACAGAAAAAATTGAGACATGGCTCATTGTAAAGAACTCTCCATGGGGAATAAAATATGTTAATGATGACGTCATATGTCACGTGGTCGGCCGCCATCTTGGAAAAACGGCAAAACTTTGCACCACTATATCTCCAAAAGTGCTGAACAGAAAAAATTGAGACATGGCTCATTGTAAAGAACTCTCCATGGGGAATAAAATATGTTAATGATGACGTCATCAGTCGCGTGGTCGGCCGCCATCTTGGAAAAACCGAAAAACCTAGCACCTCCATATCTCCGAAAGTGCTGAATAGAAAAAATTGAGACATGGCTCATTGTCAAGAACTCTCCATGTGGAATAAAATATGTTATTGATGACGTCATCGGTCACGTGGTGCGGCCGCCATCTTGGAAAAACGGGAAAAAAATACACCTCCATATCTCCGAAAGTGCTGAATAGAAAAAATTGAGACATGGCTCATTGGAAAGAACTCTCCAGGGGGAATAAAATAAGTTAATGATGACGTCATCGGTCACGTGGTTCGGCCGCCATCTTGGAAAATCCGAAAAACGTTGCACCTCTATCTCCAAAAGTGCTGAACAGAAAAAATTGAGACATGGGTCATTGGAAAGAACTCTCCAGGGGGAATAAAATATGTTAATGATGTCGTCATCGGTCACGTGGTTCGGCCGCCATCTTGGAAAATCCGAAAAACGTTGCACCTCTATCTCCAAAAGTGCTGAACAGAAAAAATTGAGACATGGCTCATTGTAAAGAACTCTCCGTGGGGAATAAAATATGTTAATGATGATGTCATCGGTCAGGTGGTTCAGCCGCCATATTTGTCCTAAATGGCCGATAAAAAAGTAAATTCCGGCAAGTCCTCGGTCTCTGACCGATTTTTCATTACTTGCCGGAAAAATTTTTCCGGCAAGTATGTTGATCTGTTCGTTTGTCTGTCTGTTTGTCTGTCTGTCTGTCTGTCTGTCTGTCTGTCTGTCTGTTTGCAGCACTGCGTCTACACCGTTGCACGGCGAATCGCCAAACTTTGCACACATATTGGTCTTGCCCTGGAATAGACTGTGCCCAATTGATGACGTCATCGGTGACGTGGTTCGGCCGCCATCTTGGAAAAACTGAAAAACCTTGCACCTCTATATCTCCGAAAGTACTGAACAGAAAAAATTGAGACATGGCTCATTGTAAAGAACTCTCCATGGGGAATAAAATATGTAAATGATGACGTCATCAGTCACGTGGTTCGGTCGCCATCTTGGAAAAACGGCAAAACGTTGCGCCACTATATCTCCAAAAGTGCTGAACAGAAAAAATTGAGACATGGCTCATTGTAAAGAACTCTCCATGGGGAATAAAATATGTTAATGATGACGTCATATGTCACGTGGTCGGCCGCCATCTTGGAAAAACGGCAAAACTTTGCACCACTATATCTCCAAAAGTGCTGAACAGAAAAAATTGAGACATGGCTCATTGTAAAGAACTCTCCATGGGGAATAAAATATGTTAATGATGACGTCATCAGTCGCGTGGTCGGCCGCCATCTTGGAAAAACCGAAAAACCTAGCACCTCCATATCTCCGAAAGTGCTGAATAGAAAAAATTGAGACATGGCTCATTGTCAAGAACTCTCCATGTGGAATAAAATATGTTATTGATGACGTCATCGGTCACGTGGTGCGGCCGCCATCTTGGAAAAACGGGAAAAAAATACACCTCCATATCTCCGAAAGTGCTGAATAGAAAAAATTGAGACATGGCTCATTGGAAAGAACTCTCCAGGGGGAATAAAATAAGTTAATGATGACGTCATCGGTCACGTGGTTCGGCCGCCATCTTGGAAAATCCGAAAAACGTTGCACCTCTATCTCCAAAAGTGCTGAACAGAAAAAATTGAGACATGGGTCATTGGAAAGAACTCTCCAGGGGGAATAAAATATGTTAATGATGTCGTCATCGGTCACGTGGTTCGGCCGCCATCTTGGAAAATCCGAAAAACGTTGCACCTCTATCTCCAAAAGTGCTGAACAGAAAAAATTGAGACATGGCTCATTGTAAAGAACTCTCCGTGGGGAATAAAATATGTTAATGATGATGTCATCGGTCAGGTGGTTCAGCCGCCATATTTGTCCTAAATGGCCGATAAAAAAGTAAATTCCGGCAAGTCCTCGGTCTCTGACCGATTTTTCATTTGTTTGTTTTCTTGTTTGTTTGTCCGGACGATATCTCAGCCATCCTTTGAGCTAGGAAGCTGAAATTTCGGCACAATAGTGAGCAAGTCCTTTGTCAAAAACGTTATTTTGTGTTTTTTGAATAATCAATTAATTGAGGAGTTATTTAATTATTAGCGATTAATTAAGTACTTATTTAATTAATTAAATTTCCTTTCTCTTCTGACCATTAACGCAGGCACCTTTTGAGTTAGGAAGCTGATATTTGGACATGCCAATGACCAGGTGATTTGGCTGCAAAGGCTATTTTTGATTTATTAATTAATCAATCAATTAATCGATTAATTATTTAATTATTCCATTAATGACAAAAAAATTTTTTTTTTAAGTTACAGATTCTGATGAAATGGTGATGGTTTATGTGTTCTCTGACCGAATTGATTAATAATTTAATTTTTTTATGATTATTAATTATTTATTTATTTTCATTATTAATCATTTATTTATTTTCTTTCTCATTTGGCCAATATCTCAGGTACCTTTTGAGCTCGGAAGCTAATATTTGGACATGAGTGACCAAGTGATGTGGCTATCAAGGATATTTTTGATTTATTGATTAATAAATATTTGGAGGAGAGGTAGCATATGTGACAAGGACGAAATGATTCGATTTTGGTGAAGATCCGGATTCGGATCCGGATTCGGATCCGGCTGGTAGAATTTTTTTTAATGATTCTGCACCATTGGGAGATAGGGCCAAAAACGATACATAGCAGGATATTTCAAAAAGTTGTGGATGGATTCGGACAAACTTGGTGGAGAGGTTGGATGTCTGACAAGGAAGAAGTGATTCAATTTTGATGACGTTTCGAATCCGGATACGGATCAGATAATTTTTAAGTGATTTTTCACCAATGAGTTGTAGGGCTAAAATCGATAGATATCGATAAACACGATATCTCAAAAAAGTTATGGACGGATTTGGACGAAAATTGATGGACAGGTTAGGTTTGTTGCAAGACAGAATCTATGCGATTTTGGTGAAGATGTGGATATGGATTCGGATACAAGTATTATTTAATTTCCTAAATAATTCTTCACCATTGAGAGATCGGACCAAAAGCGATATATAACATGATATTAAAAAAATTATGGATGAGTTATGACTAAACTAGGTGGATGAGTTGGTTCGGTGACAAGAACAAGCCGATTCGATTTTGGTTCAGGTCCGAATCCAGATCTGGTCTATCGGTGCATACAAACATAAACTGTTTAGCCTGGCGGGGGTCGTTCTGCCAAGTGCCGTTCTCGTTCACCATATTTTGGATAACGCAGCCTTCGGCTCAGGCATTAAACATGGAAACGCAAATCGATTACAACCCGCCCCGGATGAGGCAAAACGCCGATGCACATGACGCCGGAAAGGACGTTAATGACACCACCCAGTCGTAGCCATGGTGAAGCTCGTGACTGAAACACGCGAGGAAATCGTGGGAAATTGTGAGATTGCAGCCATGAGGCAGGCTTGTCATCGACTACTGAAAAGGGGTTTCCTGCAATAATTGTCTTCAATTAGGTAAATTTATTTCACCTTAGCAGTTGACGAAGCACACCTGTAAAGAAATGATCTGTAAAGATGACACATCAGAAATGCTTTTATACACATTCACCTCAGAAATGCTTTTTTTTATAGGCCTACACATTCACGTCAGAAATGCTTTTTTTACAGGCGTACACATTCACCTCAGAAATGCTTTTATACACATTCACGTCAGAAATGCTTTTTTTTATAGGCCTACACATTCACGTCAGAAATGCTTTTTTTACAGGCGTACACATTCACCTCAGAAATGCTTTTATACACATTCACGTCAGAAATGCTTTTTTTTATAGGCCTACACATTCACGTCAGAAATGCTTTTTTTACAGGCGTACACATTCACCTCAGAAATGCTTTTATACACATTCACGTCAGAAATGCTTTTTTTTATAGGCCTACACATTCACGTCAGAAATGCTTTTTTTTATAGGCCTACACATTCACCTCAGTAAAGCTTTTATACACATTCACCTCAGAAATGCTTTTTTTTAATAGGCCGACACATTCACCTCAGAAGTTCAAATGATGCGATTACAAATCTCCCCTCACCCTCTCCTCAACCCCTCCACCCCTCCCCCCGCACTCAGCTTAGTCACTGGCATTCTCACAGTACCGTGTGGTGCAGCAGAACGAGATAGCTCTTCGGTGAAGATCACAAAGCAAACCACCTGATATTCACACCACGAGCGATTGAGCAAAACGTGCTCAGTCCGGGAAGTTCTCCCTCAGAGTCAGAACAATGAATTACAAAGTCATTTGACTCCAGGATCAGGATACTGGACCCGGTACATGGTGTTTGTTTTGTACACAGACCCGGTCCGTGATGTTTGTTTTGTACAGAGAACTTGTGGTTCCTGAAAGTTTGGTGTTAATGGAATGTTTTTATTCACCGTTTATGTTTTAGATTCTGAAAAGAAAGTGAAGATCAGGTCTGAGTTTGGCGCTGATTCGTTCTCTCACTGCAAGTTTGAACCGCTGCCACATGAAGTGCGGACTTCCGGTGTTGCACGAGCTTCATTGTTTGAGCTCCTTCACTTACGGAGAGACTTTTCATACAACTTTCATTCCAGATTTAACTAAAGAGATGGCTGATCACACACATATTTCTGGTTTTAAAGGCGGTACAAGGGGTAGACCAAAAATATCCCGATTAACCTCTTCTGAAGATAAAGGTGATTGTAAATTAAGTCAAGAATACTTGAATAGCCAATCGTCCCCAAATACCTCAAAATATTTGAGCCTTCGAGAAAAGTATGGAATGAACAAGGAATATTACAAGCAATCTAAGGAAGGTACTCGGAAAAGGAAGTCAAGAAGTGAGGAAACAGTGGAGGAAATGGAAAACAAGATTTAAAAATCAAAAATCTCGGAATAAAAAACGGATAGCTATAGAAACTGGAGAGAAAAGTCACAGATTAAAAAAAAAAAAAAACCTTTAGAGGCCATTTTTCCCCGCAAGGGGGGGTTGGCCTTTTTCGGGAACTGTGGTTGTTGTTGTTTTTTTCCGGTCCCCTTTTTGAAGCAATGTTTTACGGCCGGATGCCCTTCCTGACGCCAACCCTTTTTGCCGCCTTTAACGACAAGCAGGGAATTACCAGTGAACTGGTACTCAATTTGCCGACCTCGGAAGGATGACAGGCTGAGTCAACCCCCCTGGCGTTAATTCAGCGATTGACCGGGATTCGAACCCAGGATCCTAGGATCCTAAGCCGGCACCCTAGCCGCTAGCCCAACACCAGGCTAAAAAGTCACAGATTAGAAGAACAAAAAAAAAGTCACAGATTAGAAGAACAAAAATCTCGGAATCAAAAACGGATAGCTGCAGAAACTGAGGTAGAGAAAAGTCAAAGATTAGAAGAACAAAAATCTCGGAATCAAAAACGGATAGCTGCAGAAACTGAGGTAGAGAAAAGTCACAGATTAGAAGAACAAAAATCTCGGAATCAAAAACGGATAGCTATAGAAACTGAGGTAGAGAAAAGTCACAGATTAGCAGAACAAAAATCTCGGACTCAAAAACTGATAGCTATAGAAACTGAAGTAGAGAAAAGTCACAGATTAGAAGAACAAAAATCTCGGACTCAAAAACGGATAGCTATAGAAACTGAAGTAGAGAAAAGTCACAGATTAGAAGAACAAAAATCTCGGAATCAAAAACGGATAGCTGCAGAAACTGAGGTAGAGAAAAGTCAAAGATTAGAAGAACAAAAATCCGATTAGATTTTGATTAAGGTTTGTATATTTTGATTAAATATAATATTGCACAAAGCTGATTCGATTTTGATTAAGGTTTGTATATTTTGATTAAATATAATATTGCACAAAGCTGATTCGATTTTGATGAAGATTTGTATATTTTGATTGAATATAATATTGCACAAAGCTGATTCGATTTTGATGAAGATTTGTATATTTTGATTGAATATAATATTGCACAAAGCTGATTCGATTTTGATGAAGATTTGTATATTTTGATTAAATATAATATTGCACAAAGCAGATTACATTTCAATGAAGATTTGTATATTTTGATTGAATATAATATTGCACAAAGCTGATTCGATTTTGATGAAGATTTGTATATTTTGATTAAATATAATATTGCACAAAGCTGATTCGATTTTGATTAAGGTTTGTATATTTTGTTTAAATATAATATAGCACAAAGCAGATTACATTTCAATGAAGATTTGTATATTTTGATTGAATATAATATTGCACAAAGCTGATTAGATTTTGATTAAGGTTTGTATATTTTGATTAAATATAATATTGCACAAAGCTGATTCGATTTTGATTAAGGTTTGTATATTTTGATTGAATATAATATTGCACAAAGCTGATTAGATTTTGATTAAGGTTTGTATCTTTTGGTTAAATATAATATAGCACAAAGCAGATTACATTTCGATGAAGATTTGTATATTTTGATTAAATATGATATTGCACAAAGCACATTACATTTTGATTGAGGTTTGTATATTCGATTAAATATAATATTGCACAAAGCTGACTAAATTCTGATTAAGGTTTGTATATTTTGATTAAATATAATATAGCACAAAGCTGATTAGATTCTGATTAAGGTCTGTATATTTTGATTAAATATAATATAGCACAAAGCTGATTAGATTTTGATTAAAGTTTATATATTTTGATTAAATATAATATAGCACAAAGCTGATTAGCTTTTGATTAAAGTTTGTATATTTTGATTGAATATAATATCGCATAAAGCCGATTACATTTTGATTAAGGTTTGTATATTTTGATTGAATATAATATAGCACAAAGCTGATTAGATTTTGATTGAAGTTTGTATATTTTGATTGAATATAATATCGCATAAAGCCGATTACATTTTGATTAAGGTTTGTATATTTTGATTGAATATAATATTGCACAAAGCTGATTACATTTTGATGAAGGTTTGTATATTTTGATTGAATATAATATAGCACAAAGCTGATTAGATTTTGATTAAAGTTTGTATATTTTGATTGAATATAATATCGCATAAAGCCGATTACATTTTGATTAAGGTTTGTATATTTTGATTAAATATAATATCGCACAAAGCTGATTAGATTTTGATTAATGTTTGTATATTTTGATTAAATATAATATCGCACAAAGCTGATTAGATTTTGATTAAGGTCTGCATATTTGGATTAAATATAATATTGCACAAAGCTGATTACATTTTGATTAAGGTTTGTATATTTTGATTAAATATAATATCGCACAAAGCCGATTAGATTTTGATTAAGGTTTGTATATTTTGATTAAATATGATATTGCACAAAGCGGATTACATTTTGATTAAGGTTTGTATTTTTTTTTTTTTTTTTTTTTTTTTTTTGTATACAAGATCGAGGCTCGTGAAAGAGCGAACATTAATCAATCACACAGAAAGACAAACCGACACATAAAACATATAACATCGGGAGCGGTAGACAAGATGGGGAGAGAGGGGGAAGGACACAAACACAACATTTGAGAGCAAGGACCGAGAGACATGGAGACATCGAGAGATCTGAGAGAGGGCGAGGGCTTTGGGGGGGGGGGGGGGGCATGGGAAGGGGGCGGTGGGAGAGGTATAAAACATATGGACACTGCCAGGACTTCCAGGAAAGAAGTTGGAAATTCAAACAAGGTGGATCTGGGGTGAATTAGCGGGGGTAGAAAAGATCAAGGTTTTGGATGGGGGAAGATAAGAGATGGTGGTGAACAGCTGTTTTAAAGACCTGGAGGGAGGAGTGGGATTGAAGGGAGTGAGGGAGTTTGTTCCAGAGGCGGGAGAAAAGAGAAATGAAAGAGTGACGGTGAGCAGAGAGCCGAGATTTCGACAGTTTAACCATCAGAGGGTTGCTGGCAGATCTTGTGCAACCTGTAGGAATATTTGGGGGACAGAGCACAGAGAGAGCTGGGGGTGCAAGGCCGGAGAGGAGTCGGTAGAAGACAGAAAGACCACCTACCTGCCTGCGGTGAGTGAGTGAAAGGCCCTCAGAGATAGCTTCATCGTGGGAGATTCCAATAATTCTGAAAGCTTTGGTTTCAACAGCGTGAAGCCGAGCTAGGTGTGAGGCAGGAGCACCGGCCCATAGGGGAGAACAGTATTCCATTGAGCTGCGGATGAAAGCCTTGTATGTGGTGAGGAGCTCAGGTGTGCCGAGGAAGGACTTCGCATGACGGAGGATGCCCAGTCGGCGACTGGCTTTGGAGGCCAGCTTGGAAATGTGGTTTTCCCAAGAAAGATCATGGCAGATAGTGAGACCCAAAAGCTTGAGCGACAGAACTTCTTGGAGAGGATTGTTGAGAAAGTAGATGGGAGGGTTGTCCAGTCGATCTTTTCGGAGAGACATAGTAAGAGTGTGAGATTTGTCAGGATTGAAAGACATGTTCCACTTGTTTGACCAGTCTGTGATTTTGTCCAAGTCTTCAGAGAGTGAGGAGGCTGCAGACTGCCGATCTGAGGGAAGAGGCATGGAGCGGCAGAGAGTGGAGTCATCAGCAAAGAGATAGAGAGGATTTTCAAGAGAGTCAGAGAGATCATTGATGAAGACCAGAAAAAGCACGGGGCCCAGAACACTGCCTTGGGGAACTCCAGCCTGAACAGGAAGAGGAGATGAGAGAAACCCATTCAGGGCCACACGTTGACGACGACTAGAGAGGAAGTCCGCCAGCCATGCGTGAAGATTTCCATGGATACCAAAGGAGGAGAGTTTGGTGAGCAGAGTGGGGTGCCAGACCGTGTCGAAGGCACATGATATGTCAAGGGAGACAGCTCTAATTTCCTGTTTGGCATTGAGGACCTCCATCCATTGTTGAGACAGCAGAAGCAGCATGTCCAGAGTAGAGTGACCTGGTCTGAAACCAAATTGATGATCAGAGATCAAGCCATTGGAGAAGAGGAAAGATTTCATATCCGAAGGAATGATGGATTCCATGACTTTGCTGATAATTGGGAGAAGGCTGATTGGTCTGTAGTTGCTAGGATCTGTTTTTGCACCTTTTTTGTGCAAAGCGGTGATGTTGGCTGATTTCCAAGCCGATGGCAGTTGACCTTGAGCAAAAGAGAGGGTGAAGAGAACAGAGAGAGGGTGAGATAGAGCAGCAGAGCAGGATTTTAGGACCCGTGGGCTGATGCCGTCGGGTCCAGTTGCAGAATCAGAGTCGAGGGTGGACAGAAACTTTTCCACCTTGTCAGGAGGAAAGGACACGGAGTCCAGGAGCAGCAGGGTACGACTGGGTATGGTGGGTACAGAGAGGGATGGGTTTGGGACACAAGATTTAGAGGCAAACACAGAGTTGAGGCATTCAGCTTTTTCACGTGCGGAGTCAGCTGTGTAGCCGTTTGAGGTAAGGGAGGGGATGGAGGGGGAACAAACACCAGAAACGGATTTGACCAGACGCCACCAGGATTTGGAAGAGGGATACAGATAAGAGAGTTCGGTCTTGAGAACGGAGAGATATTGTTTCCTGGCTCTCCTGAGGGTGGACACACACTTGTTTCGGGCTTTGTGAAAGGAAATGAGATTTCCTTCCGTTGGATTTGCTTTCCAGGAGACGAAGGCAAGTTGTTTCTGGGCAACAGCCTCACCACAAGATTCCGTGTACCATGGACGGGAGGAAGGGTATGATAACTGAATTTTGATTAAATATAATATCGCACAAAGCTGATTACATTTTGATTAAGGTTTGTATGTTTTGAGTAAATAAAATATAGCAGAAAGCTGATTTCATTTTGATTAAGGTCTGTATATTTTGATTAAATATAATATCGCACAAAGCTGATTCGATTTTGATTAAGGTCTGCATATTTTGATTAAATATAATATTGCACAAAGCTGATTACATTTTGATTAAGGTTTGTATATTTTGATTAAATATAATATCACACAAAGCTGATTACATTTTGATTAAGGTTTGTATATTTTGATTAAATATAATATCGCACAAAGCTGATTAGGTTTTGATTAAGGTTTGTATATTTTGATTAAATATAATATCGCACAAAGCTGATTAGATTTTGATTAAGGTCTGCATATTATGATTAAATATAATATGGCACAAAGCTGATTAGATTTTGATTAAAGTTTGTATATTTTGATTAAATATAATATCGCACAAAGCTGATTACATTTTGATTAAGGTTTGTATGTTTTGATTAAATAAAATATAGCACAAACCTGATTACATTTTGATTAAAGTTTGTATATTTTGATTAAATATAATATCGCACAAAGCTGATTAGATTTTGATTAAGGTCTGCATATTATGATTAAATATAATATGGCACAAAGCTGATTAGATTTTGATTAAAGTTTGTATATTTTGATTAAATATAATATCGCACAAAGCTGATTACATTTTGATTAAGGTTTGTATGTTTTGATTAAATAAAATATAGCACAAACCTGATTACATTTTGATTAAAGTTTGTATATTTTGATTAAATATAATATCGCACAAAGCCGATTCGATTTTGATTAAGGTTTGTATATTTTGATAAAATATAATATCGCACAAAGCTGATTTCATTTTGATTAAAGTTTGTATATTTTGATTAAATATAATATAGCACAAAGCTGATTACATTTTGATTAAGGTTTGTATATTTTGATTAAATATAACATAGCACAAAGCTGATTAGATTTCGATGAAGGTTTGTATATTTTGATTAAACATAACATAGCACAAAGCTGATTAGATTTTGATTCAGGTTTGTATATTTTGATTTTTTTTTTAATTTTTTTTAATTTTTTTTTTTGTATACTGAATCGAGGCTCGTGAAAGAGCTAACATTTACTTCACAAACAAATCAAGCAGACAAACAAAATATATAAAAAGAGGGAGCGGAAGACAAGATGGGGAGAGAAGGGGAAGCACACAAACACAACATTTGAGAGCAGGGAGATGTGTGGAAGGGAGAGGGCCCGGGGGGAGGAGGCGTGGGAAGGGGGGGGGGGGAGGGAGAAGTATAAAACACAAGGACACCAAGGACTTCCAGGACAGAAGTTGGTATTTCAAAAAAGTGGAATTGGGGTGAAATTAGCGGGGGTAGAAAAGATCAAGGTTTTGGATGGGGGAAGATAAGAGATGGTGGTGAACAGCTGTTTTAAAGACCTGGAGGGTGGAGTGGGATTGAAGAGAGTGAGGGAGTTTGTTCCAGAGGCGGGAGAAAAGAGGAATGAAGGAGTGAAGGTGAGCAGAGAGTCTTGATTTTGGCAGTTTGACCATAAGACGGTTGCCGGCAGATCTTGTGCGACCTGTAGGAATATTTGCGGGACAGAGCCCAGAGAGAGCTGGGGGGGGGGCAAGGCCAGAGAGGAGTCGGTAGAAGACGGAAAGACCACCAACCTGCCTGCGGTGAGTGAGTGAGAGGCCCTTGGAGTTAGCTTCATCGCGGGAGATTCCAATGATTCTGAATGCTTTGGTTTCAACAGCGTGAAGACGAGCTAGGTGTGAGGCAGGAGCACCAGCCCAGAGGGGACAGCAGTATTCCATTGAGCTGCGGATGAAAGCCTTGTATGTGGTGAGGAGCTCAGGTGTGCCAAGGAAGGACTTCGCACGACGGAGGATGCCCAGTCGGCGACTGGCTTTGGAGGCCAGATTTGAAATGTGGTTTTCCCAGGAAAGATCATGGCAGATAGTGAGACCCCAAAGCTTGAGTGACAGAACTTCTTGGAGAGGATTATTCAAGATTGAATATAATATTGCACAAAGCTGATTACATTTTGATTAAGATTTGTATATTTTTATTTTTATTTTTATTTTTTTTGTATACAAGATCGAGGCTCGTGAAAGAGCTAACATTAATCACACAAAAAGACAAACCGACACACAAAACACAAAAAACAAGGGGAGCGGCAGACAAGATGGGGAGAGAGGGGGAAGGACACAAAAGAGAGGGGGAAGAGGGGGAAGGACACAAACACAACATTTGAGAGCAGGGACATCGGGAGGACTTGGGGGGAGGTGGGAGAGGATTAAAACATATGAACACTGCAAGGATTCTGGGGTGAATTACCGGGGGTAGAAAAGATCAAGGTTTTCGATGGGGGAAGATAAGAGATGGTGGTGAACAGCTGTTTTAAAGACCTGGAGGGAGGAGTGGGATTGAAGGGAGTGGGGGAGTTTGTTCCAGAGGCGGGAGAAAAGGGGAATGAAAGAGTGAAGGTGAGCAGAGAGCCTAGACTTTGGCAGTTTAACCATAAGAGGGTTGCAGGCAGATCTTGTGCGACCTGAAGGAATATTGGGGGGACAGAGCACAGAGAGAACTGGGGGAGCAAGGCCGGAGAGGAGTCGGTAGAAGACAGAAAGACCACCAACCTGCCTGCGGTGAGTGAGTGAAAGGCCCTCGGCGTTGACTACATCGCAGGAGATTCCAATGATTCTGAAAGCTTTGGCCTCAACAGCGTGAAGCCGAGCAAGGTGTGAGGCAGGAGCACCAGCCCAGAGGGGGGAACAGTATTCCATTGAGCTGCGGATGAAAGCCTTGTATGTGGTGAGGAGCTCAGGTGTGCCAAGGAAGGACTTCGCACGACTGAGGATGCCCAGTCGGCGACTGGCTTTGGAGGCCAGCTTGGAAATGTGGTTTTCCCAAGAAAGATCATGGCAGATAGTGAGACCCAAAAGCTTGAGCGACAGAACTTCTTGGAGAGGTTCTTGGATTGGAGAGCTTCTTGGATTGAATATAATATTGCACAAAGCTGATTACATTTTGATTAAGGTTTGTATATTTTGATTGAATATAATATAGCACAAAGCTGATTACATTTTGATTAAGGTTTGTATATTTTGATTAAATATAAAATAGCACAAAGCTGATTACATTTTGATTAAGGTTTGTATATTTTGATTAAATATAATATCACACAAAGCTGATTACATTTTGATTAAGGTTTGTATATTTTGATTAAATATAATATCGCACAAAGCTGATTAGGTTTTGATTAAGGTTTGTATATTTTGATTAAATATAATATCGCACAAAGCTGATTAGATTTTGATTAAGGTCTGCATATTATGATTAAATATAATATGGCACAAAGCTGATTAGATTTTGATTAAAGTTTGTATATTTTGATTAAATATAATATCGCACAAAGCTGATTACATTTTGATTAAGGTTTGTATGTTTTGATTAAATAAAATATAGCACAAACCTGATTACATTTTGATTAAAGTTTGTATATTTTGATTAAATATAATATCGCACAAAGCTGATTAGATTTTGATTAAGGTCTGCATATTATGATTAAATATAATATGGCACAAAGCTGATTAGATTTTGATTAAAGTTTGTATATTTTGATTAAATATAATATCGCACAAAGCTGATTACATTTTGATTAAGGTTTGTATGTTTTGATTAAATAAAATATAGCACAAACCTGATTACATTTTGATTAAAGTTTGTATATTTTGATTAAATATAATATCGCACAAAGCCGATTCGATTTTGATTAAGGTTTGTATATTTTGATAAAATATAATATCGCACAAAGCTGATTTCATTTTGATTAAAGTTTGTATATTTTGATTAAATATAATATAGCACAAAGCTGATTACATTTTGATTAAGGTTTGTATATTTTGATTAAATATAACATAGCACAAAGCTGATTAGATTTCGATGAAGGTTTGTATATTTTGATTAAACATAACATAGCACAAAGCTGATTAGATTTTGATTCAGGTTTGTATATTTTGATTTTTTTTTTAATTTTTTTTAATTTTTTTTTTTGTATACTGAATCGAGGCTCGTGAAAGAGCTAACATTTACTTCACAAACAAATCAAGCAGACAAACAAAATATATAAAAAGAGGGAGTGGAAGACAAGATGGGGAGAGAAGGGGAAGCACACAAACACAACATTTGAGAGCAGGGAGATGTGTGGAAGGGAGAGGGCCCGGGGGGAGGAGGCGTGGGAAGGGGGGGGGGGGGGGGAGGGAGAAGTATAAAACACAAGGACACCAAGGACTTCCAGGACAGAAGTTGGTATTTCAAAAAAGTGGAATTGGGGTGAAATTAGCGGGGGTAGAAAAGATCAAGGTTTTGGATGGGGGAAGATAAGAGATGGTGGTGAACAGCTGTTTTAAAGACCTGGAGGGTGGAGTGGGATTGAAGAGAGTGAGGGAGTTTGTTCCAGAGGCGGGAGAAAAGAGGAATGAAGGAGTGAAGGTGAGCAGAGAGTCTTGATTTTGGCAGTTTGACCATAAGACGGTTGCCGGCAGATCTTGTGCGACCTGCAGGAATATTTGCGGGACAGAGCCCAGAGAGAGCTGGGGGGGGGGCAAGGCCAGAGAGGAGTCGGTAGAAGACGGAAAGACCACCAACCTGCCTGCGGTGAGTGAGTGAGAGGCCCTTGGAGTTAGCTTCATCGCGGGAGATTCCAATGATTCTGAATGCTTTGGTTTCAACAGCGTGAAGACGAGCTAGGTGTGAGGCAGGAGCACCAGCCCAGAGGGGACAGCAGTATTCCATTGAGCTGCGGATGAAAGCCTTGTATGTGGTGAGGAGCTCAGGTGTGCCAAGGAAGGACTTCGCACGACGGAGGATGCCCAGTCGGCGACTGGCTTTGGAGGCCAGATTTGAAATGTGGTTTTCCCAGGAAAGATCATGGCAGATAGTGAGACCCCAAAGCTTGAGTGACAGAACTTCTTGGAGAGGATTATTCAAGATTGAATATAATATTGCACAAAGCTGATTACATTTTGATTAAGATTTGTATATTTTTATTTTTATTTTTATTTTTTTTGTATACAAGATCGAGGCTCGTGAAAGAGCTAACATTAATCACACAAAAAGACAAACCGACACACAAAACACAAAAAACAAGGGGAGCGGCAGACAAGATGGGGAGAGAGGGGGAAGGACACAAAAGAGAGGGGGAAGAGGGGGAAGGACACAAACACAACATTTGAGAGCAGGGACATCGGGAGGACTTGGGGGGAGGTGGGAGAGGATTAAAACATATGAACACTGCAAGGATTCTGGGGTGAATTACCGGGGGTAGAAAAGATCAAGGTTTTCGATGGGGGAAGATAAGAGATGGTGGTGAACAGCTGTTTTAAAGACCTGGAGGGAGGAGTGGGATTGAAGGGAGTGGGGGAGTTTGTTCCAGAGGCGGGAGAAAAGGGGAATGAAAGAGTGAAGGTGAGCAGAGAGCCTAGACTTTGGCAGTTTAACCATAAGAGGGTTGCAGGCAGATCTTGTGCGACCTGAAGGAATATTGGGGGGACAGAGCACAGAGAGAACTGGGGGAGCAAGGCCGGAGAGGAGTCGGTAGAAGACAGAAAGACCACCAACCTGCCTGCGGTGAGTGAGTGAAAGGCCCTCGGCGTTGACTACATCGCAGGAGATTCCAATGATTCTGAAAGCTTTGGCCTCAACAGCGTGAAGCCGAGCAAGGTGTGAGGCAGGAGCACCAGCCCAGAGGGGGGAACAGTATTCCATTGAGCTGCGGATGAAAGCCTTGTATGTGGTGAGGAGCTCAGGTGTGCCAAGGAAGGACTTCGCACGACTGAGGATGCCCAGTCGGCGACTGGCTTTGGAGGCCAGCTTGGAAATGTGGTTTTCCCAAGAAAGATCATGGCAGATAGTGAGACCCAAAAGCTTGAGCGACAGAACTTCTTGGAGAGGTTCTTGGATTGGAGAGCTTCTTGGATTGAATATAATATTGCACAAAGCTGATTACATTTTGATTAAGGTTTGTATATTTTGATTGAATATAATATAGCACAAAGCTGATTACATTTTGATTAAGGTTTGTATATTTTGATTAAATATAAAATAGCACAAAGCTGATTACATTTTGATTAAGGTTTGTATATTTGGATTAAATATAATATTGCACAAAGCTGATTAGATTTTGACTAAGGTCTGCATATTTTGATTAAATATAATATAGCACAAAGCCGATTAGAGTTTGATTAAGGTCTGCATATTTTGATTAAATATAATATAGCACAAAGCCGATTAGATTTTGATTAAGGTCTGCATATTTTGATTGAATATAATATAGCACAAAGCCGATTAGATTTTGATTAAGGTTTGTATATTTTGATTAAATATAATATCGCATAAAGCCGATTAGATTTTGATTAAGGTCTGCATATTTTGATTAAATATAATATAGCACAAAGCTGATTAGATTTTGATTAAAGTTTGTATATTTTGATTGAATATAATATAGCACAAAGGTGATTACATTTTGATTTAGGTTTGTATATTTAAATATAATATCGCACAAAGCTGATTACATTTTGATTAAAGTTTGTATATTTTAATTAAATATAATATCGCACAAAGCCGATTAGATTTTGATTAAAGTTTGTATATTTTGATTAAATATAATAGAGCACAAAGCTGATTAAATTTTGATTAAGGTTTGTATATTTTGATTAAATATAATATCGCACAAAGCCGATTAGATTTTGATTAAGGTTTGTATATTTTGATTAAATATGATATAGCACAAAGCTGATTACATTTTGATTAAGGTTTGTATATTTTGATTAAATATAATATCGCACAAAGCTGATTACATTTTGATTAAGGTTTGTATATTTTGATTAAATATAATATCGCACAAAGCTGATTAGATTTTGATAAAGGTTTGTATATTTTGATTGAATATAATATTGCACAAAACCGATTAGATTTTGATGAAGGTTTGTATATTTTGATTAAATATAATATTGCACAAAGCTGATTGCATTTTCATTAAGGTTTGTATATTTTGATTAAATATAATATCGCACAAAGCTGATTGCATTTTGATTAAGGTTTGTATATTTTGATTAAATATAATATCGCACAAAGCAGATTAGATTTTGATTAAAGTTTGTATATTTTGATTAAATATAATATAGCACAAAGCAGATTAGATTTTGATTAAGGTTTGTATATTTTGATTAAATATAATATTGCACAAAGCTGATTACATTTTGATTGAGGTTTGTATATTTTGATTAAATATAATATCGCACAAAGCTGATTACATTTTGATTAAGGTTTGTATATTTTGATTAAATATAATATCGCACACAGCTGATTTCATTTTGATTAAAGTTTGGATATTTAGATTAAATATAATATCGCACATAGCTGATTTCATTTTGATTAAGGTTTGTATATTTTGATTAAATATAATATCGCACAAAGCCGATTAGATTTTGATTAAGGTTTGTATATTTTGATTAAATATAATATCGCACAAAGCTGATTACATTTTGATTAAGGTTTGTATATTTTGATTGAATATAATATTGCACAATGCTGATTTCATTTTGATTAAGGTTTGTATATTTTGATTGAATATAATATTGCACAAAGCTGATTACATTTTGATTAAGGTTTGTATCTTTTGATTGAATATAATATTGCACAAAGCTGATTACATTTTGATTAAGGTTTGTATATTTTGATTAAATATAATATTGCACAAAGCTGATTACATTTTGATTAAGGTTTGTATATTTTGATTAAATATAATATTGCACAAAGCTGATTACATTTTGATTAAGGTTTGTATATTTTGATTGAATATAATATTGCACAAAGCTGATTACATTTTGATTAAGGTTTGTATATTTTGATTGAATATAATATTGCACAAAGCTGATTACATTTTGATTAAGGTTTGTATATTTTGATTGAATATAATATTGCACAAAGCTGATTACATTTTGATTAAGGTTTGTATATTTTGATTGAATATAATATTGCACAAAGCTGATTACATTTTGATTAAGGTTTGTATATTTTGATTGAATATAATATTGCACAAAGCTTATTACATTTTGATGAAGGTTTGTATATTTTGATTGAATATAATATTGCACAAAGCTTATTATATTTTGATTAAGGTTTGTATATTTTGATTGAATATAATATTGCACAAAGCTGATTTCATTTTCATTAAGGTTTGTATATTTTGATTGAATATAATATCGCACAAAGCTGATTACATTTTGATTAAGGTTTGTATCTTTTGATTGAATATAATATTGCACAAAGCTGATTACATTTTGATTAAGGTTTGTATATTTTGATTGAATATAATATTGCACAAAGCTGATTTCATTTTGATTAAGGTTTGTATATTTTGATTAAATATAATATTGCACAAAGCTGATTTCGTTTTGATTAAGGTTTGTATCTTTTGATTGAATATAATATTGCACAAAGCTGATTACATTTTGATTAAGGTTTGTATATTTTGACTGAATATAATATTGCACAAAGCTGATTACATTTTGATTAAGGTTTGTATATTTTGATTGAATATAATATTGCACAAAGCTGATTACATTTTGATTAAGGTTTGTATATTTTGATTGAATATAATATTGCACAAAGCTGATTTCATTTTGATTAAGGTTTGTATATTTTGATTGAATATAATATTGCACAAAGCTGATTACATTTTGATGAAGGTTTGTATATTTTGATTGAATATAATATTGCACAAAGCTGATTACATTTTGATTAATGTTTGTATATTTTGATTGAACATAATATTGCACAAAGCTGATTTCATTTTCATTAAGGTTTGTATATTTTGATTGAATATAATATCGCACAAAGCTGATTACATTTTGATTAAGGTTTGTATCTTTTGATTGAATATAATATTGCACAAAGTTGATTACATTTTGATTAAGGTTTGTATATTTTGATTGAATATAATATTGCACAAAGCTGATTTCATTTTGATTAAGGTTTGTATATTTTGATTAAATATAATATCGCACAAAGCCGATTAGATTTTGATTAAGGTTTGTATCTTTTGATTGAATCTAATATTGCACAAAGCTGATTACATTTTGATGAAGGTTTGTATATTTTGATTAAATATAATATAGCACAAAGCTGATTACATTTTGATTAAGGTTTGTATATTTTGATTGAATATAATATTGCACAAAGCTGATTACATTTTGATTAAGGTTTGTATATTTTGATTGAATATAATATTACACAAGGCTGATTTCATTTTCATTAAGGTTTGTATATTTTGATTGAATATAATATTGCACAAAGCTGATTTCATTTTGATAAAGGTTTGTATATTTTGATTGAATATAATATTACACAAGGCTGATTTCATTTTCATTATGGGTTGTATATTTTGATTGAATATAATATTGCACAAAGCTGATTTCATTTTGATAAAGGTTTGTATATTTTGATTGAATATAATATTACACAAGGCTGATTTCATTTTGATTAAGGTTTGTATATTTTGATTGAATATAATATTGCACAAAGCTGATTTCATTTTGATTAAGGTTTGTATATTTTGATTAAATATAATATTGCACAACGCTGATTACATTTTGATTAAGGTTTGTATATTTTGATTAAATATAATATTGCACAAGGCTGATTTCATTTTGATTACAACAACAACAACATGCATTTTAAGGCCATGTTCCCTGCTAGAGTGGGGGTTAGCCTTGCGGTCCCCATGACAATCTTCTCCATTTTGCCCTATTTTCTGCATCTCTCCTTGTTAACCCCCTTGCCCGCATTTCTTCTTCCACCATCTTTAGCCAAGTCTTTCTCGGTCTTCCCCGTCCTCTACTTCCTTCTACATTAACTTCCATCACTCTTCTCAACCAGTCACTTTCATCCTTCCTCAACACATGACCAAACCATCTCAACCTGTTCCTCTTCACAGCATCAATCACAGGCAATATTCCCATCATCTTTCGCAATTCATCATTTGTCTTCCTCTCTCTCAACGATACTCCGCACATCCATCGAACCATTCACATTTCCACCCTTTCCAGCCTTCGTTGCTGCTCTACGTTCATTACCCATGTCTCGCTCCCATAAATCATAACACTTCTCACACATGCAGCATACACCTTTCCCTTCAGCTTCAGCGACACTCTCCTCCTCATCAGCACGCCACTCAGTTCCCGAAACTTCTTCCATGCACATCTCACTCGAGCAACCGTTGCCGAGTCTGATCCACCTTCTCCATTCAGCATGTCTCCGAGGTAGCAAAATGTTTTCACACCTTCCAGCTTCATGCCGTCTCCAAGATCCAACTCAACATTTCCTCCATCTGCAGCTCCCTCTGTGCACACCTTACATTTGAATGTAGCTGCCACACTGGTTAATGACCCTCTCAGACCACTACATTTTTGATGAACCCACTCAGCACACATTGTACATTGAATGGAGTTCACCCCGACACCCTTCCTACACACAGCACACGGCCACTTCCCAGTTCTTTCCACCTCACCACATGCTTTACCACTTGCCATCACCTTTGTCTTTCCGATATTCACCTTCAGACCTTTTGTCTCCATACATTCCTTCCACTTGTTCATCTTTTCCTTCAGTCCATCCATACTTTCCGCAATCAACACCAGATCATCTGCATACAACAACTCCCACGGTAAACCCTCCTTTACGGTCTGAGCCAGCACCTCCATCACAGCTACAAATAGTAGTGGACTTAGTACCGACCCCTGATGCACTCCCACCTTCACCTCAAACTCACCACTGTTCCCGTCCTTCATCCTTACAGCTGTGCGTGGTCTTTTGTACATTGCCATCACTACTCTGATCAACGATTCCTCCACTCCTAACTTCCTCAATGCCCATGTCAATACTTTGCGTGGAACCCTATCGAATGCTTTATCCAGATCAACAAACCCAAAAAACAACTTCTTCCTCTTATCCATGTACTTCTCCTGCAACTGCCTCACAATGAAAAGTGCATCTGTCGTTCCTCTTCCTGGCATAAATCCAAACTGCATTTCGTCGATCTTCACTTTCTTCCTTATCCTCCTCTCCAACACCCTTTCCAATACCTTCATTCCATGCTCCAATAACTTTATCGCTCGGTACGAGCCACACTCCAGAGGGTCACCTTTCCCCTTGTATAGAGGGACGAGGGTACTCAGTTCCCAATCCACTGGAATGCGGCCTTCTTTCACCACCAAATTACAGATCTCTGTCATTCTCTTCACACCCCAACTTCCTGCTGCCTTCAACATATCTCCCACAACTCCCGTCGGCCCTCCCGCTTTTCCACTCTTCATTGCTTTTATCGCTTCCTCAACTTCCTTCTCAGTTATCTTCTCTGCCGGTCCTAAAACTGGGTTACTCTCTATGTTGCCATCCCATTCATTCTCTGTATTCAACAGCATTTCCATATATCTTTTCCATCTTCCTTTAATTCCATCTGGGTCGACAACGATTTGTCCCACTTCATCCTTCAAGCAACTCACCCCCATCACATCACACCTCTCTTTCGCTATCTGCTTTGCAATCCTGAATACTGCTTTCTGACCCTCTTCCGAATCCAAGCGTTCTCCGAACATTTTCCTACATGCCTCCTGCGCCTTTGCTACCTCTTTCTTTGCAGCCTTCCTGGCTGCCTTATAACTTTCATGCTCTGCTGTTTCTGCTCCCGTACCCTTCGCCTTCTGCCACTCTTTGAACTTCTTCCTCTTCTCGTCAATCCTCTTTCCAACCTCAACATCCCACCACCATGTTTCCGAGTGCCTCGGTGGTCCTTTTGTCCATCCACATACCTCACCAACGGCTCCCAACAGACTAGCTTTCATTGACATCCAACCACTTTCAAGCTCAACCACATCATCCTCTACCCTACTCAGCCTCTCTTTTAATGCCTCCCTTACTGTCACCTCTTTCAACCTCCACACCTTCATTCTCGGTTGGTACTTCACCCGCCGAGCTCTCCTCGCACTTTCACCCTTATGTCGCAGACAACCAAGTGGTGCTGTGAAACAGCCTCCTCCCCCGGGATCACCTTTGTGTCCTGGAGGTGCCCTTTGATTATTACACAAGGCTGATTTTGATTAAGCTTTGTATATTTTGATTGAATATAATATTGCACAAAGCTGATTTCATTTTGATTAAGGTTTGTATATTTTGATTGAATATAATATTGCACAAAGCTGATTACATTTTGATTAAGGTTTGTATATTTTGATTGAATATAATATTGCACAAAGCTGATTTCATTTTGATTAAGGTTTGTATATTTTGATTAAATATAATATTGCACAAAGCTGATTACATTTTGATTAAGGTTTGTATATTTTGATTAAAGATAATATCGCACAAAGCTGATTACATTTTGATTAAGGTTTGTATATTTTGATTGAATTTAATATCGCACAACGCTGATTACATTTTGATTAAGGTTTGTATATTTTGATTAAATATAATATTGCACAAAGCTGATTACATTTTGATTAAGGTTTGTATATTTTGATTAAATATAATAGTGCACAAAGCTGATTTCGTTTTGATTAAGGTTTGTATCTTTTGATTAAATATAATATTGCACAAGGCTGATTTCATTTTGATTAAGGTTTGTATATTTTGATTGAATATAATATCGCACAAAGCTGATTACATTTTGATTAAGGTTTGTATCTTTTGATTGAATATAATATTGCACAAAGCTGATTACATTTTGATTAAGGTTTGTATATTTTGATTGAATATAATATTGCACAAAGCTGATTACATTTTGATGAAGGTTTGTATATTTTGATTGAATATAATATTGCACAAAGCTGATTACATTTTGATTAAGGTTTGTATATTTTGATTGAATATAATATTGCACAAAGCTGATTTCATTTTCATTAAGGTTTGTATATTTTGATTGAATATAATATTGCACAAGGCTGATTTCATTTTGATTAAGATTTGTATATTTTGATTAAATATAATATCGCACAAAGCCGATTAGATTTTGATTAAGGTTTGTATCTTTTCATTGAATATAATATTGCACAAAGCTGATTACATTTTGATGAAGGTTTGTATATTTTGATTAAATATAATATAGCACAAAGCTGATTACATTTTGATTAAGGTTTGTATATTTTGATTGAATATAATATTGCACAAAGCTGATTACATTTTGATTAAGGTTTGTATATTTTGATTGAATATAATATTACACAAGGCTGATTTCATTTTCATTAAGGTTTGTATATTTTGATTGAATATAATATTGCACAAAGCTGATTTCATTTTGATTAAGGTTTGTATATTTTGATTGAATATAATATTACACAAGGCTGATTTCATTTTGATTAAGGTTTGTATATTTTGATTGAATATAATATTGCACAAAGCTGATTTCATTTTGATTAAGGTTTGTATATTTTGATTAAATATAATATTGCACAACGCTGATTACATTTTGATTAAGGTTTGTATATTTTGATTGAATATAATATTGCACAAAGCTGATTTCATTTTCATTAAGGTTTGTATATTTTGATTGAATATAATATCGCACAAAGCTGATTACATTTTGATTAAGGTTTGTATCTTTTGATTGAATATAATATTGCACAAAGCTGATTACATTTTGATTAAGGTTTGTATATTTTGATTGAATATAATATTGCACAAAGCTGATTTCATTTTGATTAAGGTTTGTATATTTTGATTAAATATAATATCGCACAAAGCCGATTCGATTTTGATTAAGGTTTGTATCTTTTGATTGAATATAATATTGCACAAAGCTGATTACATTTTGATGAAGGTTTGTATATTTTGATTAAATATAATATAGCACAAAGCTGATTACATTTTGATTAAGGTTTGTATATTTTGATTGAATATAATATTGCACAAAGCTGATTACATTTTGATTAAGGTTTGTATATTTTGATTAAATATAATATTGCACAACGCTGATTACATTTTGATTAAGGTTTGTATATTTTGATTAAATATAATATTGCACAAGGCTGATTTCATTTTGATTAAGCTTTGTATATTTTGATTGAATATAATATTGCACAAAGCTGATTTCATTTTGATTAAGGTTTGTATATTTTGATTGAATATAATATTGCACAAAGCTGATTACATTTTGATTAAGGTTTGTATATTTTGATTGAATATAATATTGCACAAAGCTGATTACATTTTGATTAAGGTTTGTATATTTTGATTGAATATAATATTGCACAAAGCTGATTACATTTTGATTAAGGTTTGTATATTTTGATTGAATATAATATTGCACAAAGCTGATTTCATTTTCATTAAGGTTTGTATATTTTGATTGAATATAATATCGCACAAAGCTGATTACATTTTGATTAAGGTTTGTATCTTTTGATTGAATATAATATTGCACAAAGCTGATTACATTTTGATTAAGGTTTGTATATTTTGATTGAATATAATATTGCACAAAGCTGATTTCATTTTGATTAAGGTTTGTATATTTTGATTAAATATAATATCGCACAAAGCCGATTAGATTTTGATTAAGGTTTGTATCTTTTGATTGAATATAATATTGCACAAAGCTGATTACATTTTGATGAAGGTTTGTATATTTTGATTAAATATAATATAGCACAAAGCTGATTACATTTTGATGAAGGTTTGTATATTTTGATTAAATATAATATAGCACAACGCTGATTACATTTTGATTAAGGTTTGTATATTTTGATTAAATATAATATTGCACAAGGCTGATTTCATTTTGATTAAGCTTTGTATATTTTGATTGAATATAATATTGCACAAAGCTGATTTCATTTTGATTAAGGTTTGTATATTTTGATTGAATATAATATTGCACAAAGCTGATTTCATTTTGATTAAGGTTTGTATATTTTGATTAAATGTAATATTACACAAGGCTGATTTCATTTTGATTAAGGTTTGTATATTTTGATTAAATATAATATTGCACAAAGCTGATTTCATTTTGATTAAGGTTTGTATATTTTGATTAAAGATAATATCGCACAGAGCTGATTACATTTTGATTAAGGTTTATATATTTTGATTGAATTTAATATCGCACAACGCTGATTACATTTTGATTAAGGTTTGTATATTTTGATTAAATATAATATTGCACAAAGCTGATTACATTTTGATTAAGGTTTGTATATTTTGATTAAATATAATATTGCACAAAGCTGATTACATTTTGATTAAGGTTTGTATATTTTGATTGAATATAATATTGCACAAAGCTGATTTCATTTTGATTAAGGTTTGTATATTTTGATTAAATATAATATCGCACAAAGCCGATTAGATTTTGATTAAGGTTTGTATCTTTTGATTGAATATAATATTGCACAAAGCTGATTACATTTTGATGAAGGTTTGTATATTTTGATTAAATATAATATAGCACAAAGCTGATTACATTTTGATTAAGGTTTGTATATTTTGATTGAATATAATATTGCACAAAGCTGATTACATTTTGATTAAGGTTTGTATATTTTGATTGAATATAATATTACACAAGGCTGATTTCATTTTGATTAAGGTTTGTATATTTTGATTGAATATAATATTGCACAAAGCTGATTTCATTTTGATTAAGGTTTGTATATTTTGATTGAATATAATATTACACAAGGCTGATTTCATTTTGATTAAGGTTTGTATATTTTGATTGAATATAATATTGCACAAAGCTGATTTCATTTTGATTAAGGTTTGTATATTTTGATTAAATATAATATTGCACAACGCTGATTTCATTTTGATTAAGCTTTGTATATTTTGATTGAATATAATATTGCACAAAGCTGATTTCATTTTGATTAAGGTTTGTATATTTTGATTGAATATAATATTGCACAAAGCTGATTTCATTTTGATTAAGGTTTGTATATTTTGATTAAATGTAATATTACACAAGGCTGATTTCATTTTGATTAAGGTTTGTATATTTTGATTAAATATAAAATTGCACAAAGCTGATTTCATTTTGATTAAGGTTTGTATATTTTCATTAAAGATAATATCGCACAAAGCTGATTACATTTTGATTAAGGTTTGTATATTTTGATTGAATATAATATTGCACAACGCTGATTACATTTTGATTAAGGTTTGTATATTTTGATTAAATATAATATTGCACAAAGCTGATTTCATTTTGATTAAGGTTTGTATATTTTGATTAAATATAATATTGCACAAAGCTGATTTCGTTTTGATTAAGGTTTGTATCTTTTGATTAAATATAATATTGCACAAGGCTGATTTCATTTTGATTAGGGTTTGTATATTTTGATTAAATATAATATTGCACAAGGCTGATTTCATTTTGATTAAGGTTTGTATATTTTGATTAAATATAATATTGCACAAAGCTGATTACATTTTGATTAAGGTTTGTATATTTTGATTAAATATAATATTGCACAAGGCTGATTTCATTTTGATTAAGGTTTGTATATTTTGATTAAATATAATATTGCACAAAGCTGATTACATTTTGATTAAGGTTTGTATATTTTGATTAAATATAATATTGCACAAGGCTGATTTCATTTTGATTAAGGTTTGTATATTTTGATTAAATATAATATTGCACAAGGCTGATTTCATTTTGATTAAGGTTTGTATATTTTGATTAAATATAATATCGCACAAAGCTGATTACATTTTGATTAAGGTTTGTATATTTTGATTAAATATAATATTGCACAAAGCTGATTTCGTTTTGATTAAGGTTTGTATCTTTTGATTGAATATAATATTGCACAAAGCTGATTACATTTTGATTAAGGTTTGTATATTTTGATTAAATATAATATTGCACAAAGCTGATTTCGTTTTGATTAAGGTTTGTATCTTTTGATTGAATATAATATTGCACAAGGCTGATTTCATTTTGATTAAGGTTTGTATATTTTGATTAAATATAATATTGCACAAAGCTGATTACATTTTGATTAAGGTTTGTATATTTTGATTAAATATAATATTGCACAAAGCTGATTTCGTTTTGATTAAGGTTTGTATCTTTTGATTGAATATAATATTGCACAAAGCTGATTACATTTTGATTAAGGTTTGTATATTTTGATTGAATATAATATTGCACAAAGCTGATTACATTTTGATTAAGGATTGTATATTTTGATTGAATATAATATTGCAGAAAGCTGATTACATTTTGATTAAGGTTTGTATATTTTGATTGAATATAATATTGCACAAAGCTGATTTCATTTTCATTAAGGTTTGTATATTTTGATTGAATATAATATTGCACAAGGCTGATTTCATTTTGATTAAGGTTTGTATATTTTGATTAAATATAATATCGCACAAAGCCGATTAGATTTTGATTAAGGTTTGTATCTTTTGATTGAATATAATATTGCACAAAGCTGATTACATTTTGATGAAGGTTTGTATATTTTGATTAAATATAATATAGCACAAAGCTGATTACATTTTGATTAAGGTTTGTATATTTTGATTGAATATAATATTGCACAAAGCTGATTACATTTAGATTAAGGTTTATATATTTTGATTGAATATAATATTACACAAGGCTGATTTCATTTTCATTAAGGTTTGTATATTTTGATTGAATATAATATTGCACAAAGCTGATTTCATTTTGATTAAGGTTTGTATATTTTGATTGAATATAATATTACACAAGGCTGATTTCATTTTGATTAAGGTTTGTATATTTTGATTGAATATAATATTGCACAAAGCTGATTTCATTTTGATTAAGGTTTGTATATTTTGATTAAATATAATATTGCACAACGCTGATTACATTTTGATTAAGGTTTGTATATTTTGATTAAATATAATATTGCACAAGGCCGATTTCATTTTGATTAAGCTTTGTATATTTTGATTGAATATAATATTGCACAAAGCTGATTTCATTTTGATTAAGGTTTGTATATTTTGATTGAATATAATATTGCACAAAGCTGATTACATTTTGATTAAGGTTTGTATATTTTGATTGAATATAATATTGCACAAAGCTGATTTCATTTTGATTAAGGTTTGTATATTTTGATTAAATGTAATATTACACAAGGCTAATTTCATTTTGATTAAGGTTTGTATATTTTGATTAAATATAATATTGCACAAAGCTGATTTCATTTTGATTAAGGTTTGTATATTTTGATGAAAGATAATATCGCACAAAGCTGATTACATTTTGATTAAGGTTTGTATATTTTGATTGAATATAATATCGCACAACGCTGATTACATTTTGATTAAGGTTTGTATATTTTGATTAAATATAATATTGCACAAAGCTGATTTCATTTTGATTAAGGTTTGTATATTTTGATTAAATATAATATTGCACAAAGCTGATTTCGTTTTGATTAAGGTTTGTATCTTTTGATTAAATATAATATTGCACAAGGCTGATTTCATTTTGATTAAGGTTTGTATATTTTGATTAAATATAATATTGCACAAGGCTGATTTCATTTTGATTAAGGTTTGTATATTTTGATTAAATATAATATTGCACAAAGCTGATTACATTTTGATTAAGGTTTGTATATTTTGATTAAATATAATATTGCACAAGGCTGATTTCATTTTGATTAAGGTTTGTATATTTTGATTAAATATAATATTGCACAAAGCTGATTACATTTTGATTAAGGTTTGTATATTTTGATTGAATATAATATTGCACAAAGCTGATTACATTTTGATTAAGGTTTGTATATTTTGATTGAATTTCATATTGCACAAAGCTGATTACATTTTGATTAAGGTTTGTATATTTTGATTGAATATAATAGTGCACAAAGCTGATTTCGTTTTGATTAAGGTTTGTATCTTTTGATTAAATATAATATTGCACAAGGCTGATTTCATTTTGATTAAGGTTTGTATATTTTGATTGAATATAATATCGCACAAAGCTGATTACATTTTGATTAAGGTTTGTATCTTTTGATTGAATATAATATTGCACAAAGCTGATTACATTTTGATTAAGGTTTGTATATTTTGATTGAATATAATATTGCACAAAGCTGATTACATTTTGATGAAGGTTTGTATATTTTGATTGAATATAATATTGCACAAAGCTGATTACATTTTGATTAAGGTTTGTATATTTTGATTGAATATAATATTGCACAAAGCTGATTTCATTTTCATTAAGGTTTGTATATTTTGATTGAATATAATATCGCACAAAGCTGATTACATTTTGATTAAGGTTTGTATCTTTTGATTGAATATAATATTGCACAAAGCTGATTACATTTTGATTAAGGTTTGTATATTTTGATTGAATATAATATTGCACAAAGCTGATTTCATTTTGATTAAGGTTTGTATATTTTGATTAAATATAATATCGCACAAAGCCGATTAGATTTTGATTAAGGTTTGTATCTTTTGATTGAATATAATATTGCACAAAGCTGATTACATTTTGATGAAGATTTGTATATTTTGATTAAATATAATATAGCACAAAGCTGATTACATTTTGATGAAGGTTTGTATATTTTGATTAAATATAATATAGCACAACGCTGATTACATTTTGATTAAGGTTTGTATATTTTGATTAAATATAATATTGCACAAGGCTGATTTCATTTTGATTAAGCTTTGTATATTTTGATTGAATATAATATTGCACAAAGCTGATTTCATTTTGATTAAGGTTTGTATATTTTGATTGAATATAATATTGCACAAAGCTGATTTCATTTTGATTAAGGTTTGTATATTTTGATTAAATGTAATATTACACAAGGCTGATTTCATTTTGATTAAGGTTTGTATATTTTGATTAAATATAATATTGCACAAAGCTGATTTCATTTTGATTAAGGTTTGTATATTTTGATTAAAGATAATATCGCACAGAGCTGATTACATTTTGATTAAGGTTTATATATTTTGATTGAATTTAATATCGCACAACGCTGATTACATTTTGATTAAGGTTTGTATATTTTGATTGAATATAATATTGCACAAAGCTGATTACATTTTGATTAAGGTTTGTATATTTTGATTGAATATAATATTGCACAAAGCTGATTACATTTTGATTAAGGTTTGTATATTTTGATTGAATATAATATTGCACAAAGCTGATTTCATTTTCATTAAGGTTTGTATATTTTGATTGAATATAATATTGCACAAGGCTGATTTCATTTTGATTAAGGTTTGTATATTTTGATTAAATATAATATCGCACAAAGCCGATTAGATTTTGATTAAGGTTTGTATCTTTTGATTGAATATAATATTGCACAAAGCTGATTACATTTTGATGAAGGTTTGTATATTTTGATTAAATATAATATAGCACAAAGCTGATTACATTTTGATTAAGGTTTGTATATTTTGATTGAATATAATATTGCACAAAGCTGATTACATTTAGATTAAGGTTTGTATATTTTGATTGAATATAATATTACACAAGGCTGATTTCATTTTCATTAAGGTTTTTATATTTTGATTGAATATAATATTGCACAAAGCTGATTTCATTTTGATTAAGGTTTGTATATTTTGATTGAATATAATATTACACAAGGCTGATTTCATTTTGATTAAGGTTTGTATATTTTGATTGAATATAATATTGCACAAAGCTGATTTCATTTTGATTAAGGTTTGTATATTTTGATTAAATATAATATTGCACAACGCTGATTACATTTTGATTAAGGTTTGTATATTTTGATTAAATATAATATTGCACAAGGCCGATTTCATTTTGATTAAGCTTTGTATATTTTGATTGAATATAATATTGCACAAAGCTGATTTCATTTTGATTAAGGTTTGTATATTTTGATTGAATATAATATTGCACAAAGCTGATTACATTTTGATTAAGGTTTGTATATTTTGATTGAATATAATATTGCACAAAGCTGATTTCATTTTGATTAAGGTTTGTATATTTTGATTAAATGTAATATTACACAAGGCTAATTTCATTTTGATTAAGGTTTGTATATTTTGATTAAATATAATATTGCACAAAGCTGATTTCATTTTGATTAAGGTTTGTATATTTTGATTAAAGATAATATCGCACAAAGCTGATTACATTTTGATTAAGGTTTGTATATTTTGATTGAATATAATATCGCACAACGCTGATTACATTTTGATTAAGGTTTGTATATTTTGATTAAATATAATATTGCACAAAGCTGATTTCATTTTGATTAAGGTTTGTATATTTTGATTAAATATAATATTGCACAAAGCTGATTTCGTTTTGATTAAGGTTTGTATCTTTTGATTAAATATAATATTGCACAAGGCTGATTTCATTTTGATTAAGGTTTGTATATTTTGATTAAATATAATATTGCACAAGGCTGATTTCATTTTGATTAAGGTTTGTATATTTTGATTAAATATAATATTGCACAAAGCTGATTACATTTTGATTAAGGTTTGTATATTTTGATTAAATATAATATTGCACAAGGCTGATTTCGTTTTGATTAAGGTTTGTATATTTTGATTAAATATAATATTGCACAAAGCTGATTACATTTTGATTAAGGTTTGTATATTTTGATTGAATATAATATTGCACAAAGCTGATTACATTTTGATTAAGGTTTGTATATTTTGATTGAATATAATATTGCACAAAGCTGATTACATTTTGATTAAGGTTTGTATATTTTGATTGAATATAATAGTGCACAAAGCTGATTTCGTTTTGATTAAGGTTTGTATCTTTTGATTAAATATAATATTGCACAAGGCTGATTTCATTTTGATTAAGGTTTGTATATTTTGATTGAATATAATATCGCACAAAGCTGATTACATTTTGATTAAGGTTTGTATCTTTTGATTGAATATAATATTGCACAAAGCTGATTACATTTTGATTAAGGTTTGTATATTTTGATTGAATATAATATTGCACAAAGCTGATTACATTTTGATGAAGGTTTGTATATTTTGATTGAATATAATATTGCACAAAGCTGATTACATTTTGATTAAGGTTTGTATATTTTGATTGAATATAATATTGCACAAAGCTGATTTCATTTTCATTAAGGTTTGTATATTTTGATTGAATATAATATCGCACAAAGCTGATTACATTTTGATTAAGGTTTGTATCTTTTGATTGAATATAATATTGCACAAAGCTGATTACATTTTGATTAAGGTTTGTATATTTTGATTGAATATAATATTGCACAAAGCTGATTTCATTTTGATTAAGGTTTGTATATTTTGATTAAATATAATATCGCACAAAGCCGATTAGATTTTGATTAAGGTTTGTATCTTTTGATTGAATATAATATTGCACAAAGCTGATTACATTTTGATGAAGGTTTGTATATTTTGATTAAATATAATATAGCACAAAGCTGATTACATTTTGATGAAGGTTTGTATATTTTGATTAAATATAATATAGCACAACGCTGATTACATTTTGATTAAGGTTTGTATATTTTGATTAAATATAATATTGCACAAGGCTGATTTCATTTTGATTAAGCTTTGTATATTTTGATTGAATATAATATTGCACAAAGCTGATTTCATTTTGATTAAGGTTTGTATATTTTGATTGAATATAATATTGCACAAAGCTGATTTCATTTTGATTAAGGTTTGTATATTTTGATTAAATGTAATATTACACAAGGCTGATTTCATTTTGATTAAGGTTTGTATATTTTGATTAAATATAATATTGCACAAAGCTGATTTCATTTTGATTAAGGTTTGTATATTTTGATTAAAGATAATATCGCACAGAGCTGATTACATTTTGATTAAGGTTTATATATTTTGATTGAATTTAATATCGCACAATGCTGATTACATTTTGATTAAGGTTTGTATATTTTGATTAAATATAATATTGCACAAAGCTGATTACATTTTGATTAAGGTTTGTATATTTTGATTAAATATAATATTGCACAAAGCTGATTACATTTTGATTAAGGTTTGTATATTTTGATTGAATATAATATTGCACAAAGCTGATTTCATTTTGATTAAGGTTTGTATATTTTGATTAAATATAATATCGCACAAAGCCGATTAGATTTTGATTAAGGTTTGTATCTTTTGATTGAATATAATATTGCACAAAGCTGATTACATTTTGATGAAGGTTTGTATATTTTGATTAAATATAATATAGCACAAAGCTGATTACATTTTGATTAAGGTTTGTATATTTTGATTGAATATAATATTGCACAAAGCTGATTACATTTTGATTAAGGTTTGTATATTTTGATTAAATATAATATTGCACAAAGCTGATTACATTTTGATTAAGGTTTGTATATTTTGATTGAATATAATATTGCACAAAGCTGATTTCATTTTGATTAAGGTTTGTATATTTTGAATAAATATAATATCGCACAAAGCCGATTAGATTTTGATTAAGGTTTGTATCTTTTGATTGAATATAATATTGCACAAAGCTGATTACATTTTGATGAAGGTTTGTATATTTTGATTAAATATAATATAGCACAAAGCTGATTACATTTTGATGAAGGTTTGTATATTTTGATTAAATATAATATTGCACAAAGCTGATTACATTTTGATTAAGGTTTGTATATTTTGATTAAATATAATATTGCACAAAGCTGATTACATTTTGATTAAGGTTTGTATATTTTGATTGAATATAATATTGCACAAAGCTGATTTCATTTTGATTAAGGTTTGTATATTTTGATTAAATATAATATCGCACAAAGCCGATTAGATTTTGATGAAGGTTTGTATCTTTTGATTGAATATAATATTGCACAAAGCTGATTACATTTTGATGAAGGTTTGTATATTTTGATTAAATATAATATAGCACAAAGCTGATTACATTTTGATTAAGGTTTGTATATTTTGATTGAATATAATATTGCACAAAGCTGATTACATTTTGATTAAGGTTTGTATATTTTGATTGAATATAATATTACACAAGGCTGATTTCATTTTCATTAAGGTTTGTATATTTTGATTGAATATAATATTGCACAAAGCTGATTTCATTTTGATTAAGGTTTGTATATTTTGATTGAATATAATATTACACAAGGCTGATTTCATTTTGATTAAGGTTTGTATATTTTGATTGAATATAATATTGCACAAAGCTGATTTCATTTTGATTAAGGTTTGTATATTTTGATTAAATATAATATTGCACAACGCTGATTTCATTTTGATGAAGCTTTGTATATTTTGATTGAATAGAATATTGCACAAAGCTGATTTCATTTTGATTAAGGTTTGTATATTTTGATTAAATGTAATATTACACAAGGCTGATTTCATTTTGATTAAGGTTTGTATATTTTGATTAAATATAATATTGCACAAAGCTGATTTCATTTTGATTAAGGTTTGTATATTTTGATTGAATATAATATTACACAAGGCTGATTTCATTTTGATTAAGGTTTGTATATTTTGATTGAATATAATATTGCACAAAGCTGATTTCATTTTGATTAAGGTTTGTATATTTTGATTAAATATAATATTGCACAACGCTGATCTCATTTTGATTAAGCTTTGTATATTTTGATTGAATATAATATTGCACAAAGCTGATTTCATTTTGATTAAGGTTTGTATATTTTGATTGAATATAATATTGCACAAAGCTGATTACATTTTGATTAAGGTTTGTATATTTTGATTGAATATAATATTGCACAAAGCTGATTTCATTTTGATTAAGGTTTGTATATTTTGATTAAATGTAATATTACACAAGGCTGATTTCATTTTGATTAAGGTTTGTATATTTTGATTAAATATAATATTGCACAAAGCTGATTTCATTTTGATTAAGGTTTGTATATTTTCATTAAAGATAATATCACACAAAGCTGATTACATTTTGATTAAGGTTTGTATATTTTGATTGAATATAATATTGCACAACGCTGATTACATTTTGATTAAGGTTTGTATATTTTGATTAAATATAATATTGCACAAAGCTGATTTCATTTTGATTAAGGTTTGTATATTTTGATTAAATATAATATTGCACAAAGCTGATTTCGTTTTGATTAAGGTTTGTATCTTTTGATTAAATATAATATTGCACAAGGCTGATTTCATTTTGATTAGGGTTTGTATATTTTGATTAAATATAATATTGCACAAGGCTGATTTCATTTTGATTAAGGTTTGTATATTTTGATTAAATATAATATTGCACAAAGCTGATTACATTTTGATTAAGGTTTGTATATTTTGATTAAATATAATATTGCACAAGGCTGATTTCATTTTGATTAAGGTTTGTATATTTTGATTAAATATAATATTGCACAAAGCTGATTACATTTTGATTAAGGTTTGTATATTTTGATTAAATATAATATTGCACAAGGCTGATTTCATTTTGATTAAGGTTTGTATATTTTGATTAAATATAATATTGCACAAGGCTGATTTCATTTTGATTAAGGTTTGTATATTTTGATTAAATATAATATCGCACAAAGCTGATTACATTTTGATTAAGGTTTGTATATTTTGATTAAATATAATATTGCACAAAGCTGATTTCGTTTTGATTAAGGTTTGTATCTTTTGATTGAATATAATATTGCACAAAGCTGATTACATTTTGATTAAGGTTTGTATATTTTGATTAAATATAATATTGCACAAAGCTGATTTCGTTTTGATTAAGGTTTGTATCTTTTGATTGAATATAATATTGCACAAGGCTGATTTCATTTTGATTAAGGTTTGTATATTTTGATTAAATATAATATCGCACAAAGCTGATTACATTTTGATTAAGGTTTGTATATTTTGATTAAATATAATATTGCACAAGGCTGATTTCATTTTGATTAAGGTTTGTATATTTTGATTAAATATAATATTGCACAAAGCTGATTACATTTTGATTAAGGTTTGTATATTTTGATTAAATATAATATTGCACAAAGCTGATTTCGTTTTGATTAAGGTTTGTATCTTTTGATTGAATATAATATTGCACAAAGCTGATTACATTTTGATTAAGGTTTGTATATTTTGATTGAATATAATATTGCACAAAGCTGATTACATTTTGATTAAGGTTTGTATATTTTGATTGAATATAATATTGCACAAAGCTGATTACATTTTGATTAAGGTTTGTATATTTTGATTGAATATAATATTGCACAAAGCTGATTTCATTTTCATTAAGGTTTGTATATTTTGATTGAATATAATATTGCACAAGGCTGATTTCATTTTGATTAAGGTTTGTATATTTTGATTAAATATAATATCGCACAAAGCCGATTAGATTTTGATTAAGGTTTGTATCTTTTGATTGAATATAATATTGCACAAAGCTGATTACATTTTGATGAAGGTTTGTATATTTTGATTAAATATAATATAGCACAAAGCTGATTACATTTTGATTAAGGTTTGTATATTTTGATTGAATATAATATTGCACAAAGCTGATTACATTTAGATTAAGGTTTGTATATTTTGATTGAATATAATATTACACAAGGCTGATTTCATTTTCATTAAGGTTTGTATATTTTGATTGAATATAATATTGCACAAAGCTGATTTCATTTTGATTAAGGTTTGTATATTTTGATTGAATATAATATTACACAAGGCTGATTTCATTTTGATTAAGGTTTGTATATTTTGATTGAATATAATATTGCACAAAGCTGATTTCATTTTGATTAAGGTTTGTATATTTTGATTAAATATAATATTGCACAACGCTGATTACATTTTGATTAAGGTTTGTATATTTTGATTAAATATAATATTGCACAAGGCCGATTTCATTTTGATTAAGCTTTGTATATTTTGATTGAATATAATATTGCACAAAGCTGATTTCATTTTGATTAAGGTTTGTATATTTTGATTGAATATAATATTGCACAAAGCTGATTACATTTTGATTAAGGTTTGTATATTTTGATTGAATATAATATTGCACAAAGCTGATTTCATTTTGATTAAGGTTTGTATATTTTGATTAAATGTAATATTACACAAGGCTGATTTCATTTTGATTAAGGTTTGTATATTTTGATTAAATATAATATCGCACAAAGCCGATTAGATTTTGATTAAGGTTTGTATCTTTTGATTGAATATAATATTGCACAAAGCTGATTACATTTTGATGAAGGTTTGTATATTTTGATTAAATATAATATAGCACAAAGCTGATTACATTTTGATTAAGGTTTGTATATTTTGATTGAATATAATATTGCACAAAGCTGATTACATTTTGATTAAGGTTTGTATATTTTGATTGAATATAATATTACACAAGGCTGATTTCATTTTCATTAAGGTTTGTATATTTTGATTGAATATAATATTGCACAAAGCTGATTTCATTTTGATTAAGGTTTGTATATTTTGATTGAATATAATATTACACAAGGCTGATTTCATTTTGATTAAGGTTTGTATATTTTGATTGAATATAATATTGCACAAAGCTGATTTCATTTTGATTAAGGTTTGTATATTTTGATTAAATATAATATTGCACAACGCTGATTACATTTTGATTAAGGTTTGTATATTTTGATTAAATATAATATTGCACAAGGCTGATTTCATTTTGATTAAGCTTTGTATATTTTGATTGAATATAATATTGCACAAAGCTGATTTCATTTTGATTAAGGTTTGTATATTTTGATTGAATATAATATTGCACAAAGCTGATTTCATTTTGATTAAGGTTTGTATATTTTGATTAAATGTAATATTACACAAGGCTGATTTCATTTTGATTAAGGTTTGTATATTTTGATTAAATATAATATTGCACAAAGCTGATTTCATTTTGATTAAGGTTTGTATATTTTGATTAAAGATAATATCGCACAAAGCTGATTACATTTTGATTAAGGTTTGTATATTTTGATTAAATATAATATTGCACAAAGCTGATTACATTTTGATTAAGGTTTGTATATTTTGATTAAATATAATAGTGCACAAAGCTGATTTCGTTTTGATTAAGGTTTGTATCTTTTGATTAAATATAATATTGCACAAGGCTGATTTCATTTTGATTAAGGTTTGTATATTTTGATTGAATATAATATCGCACAAAGCTGATTACATTTTGATTAAGGTTTGTATCTTTTTATTGAATATAATATTGCACAAAGCTGATTACATTTTGATTAAGGTTTGTATATTTTGATTGAATATAATATTGCACAAAGCTGATTACATTTTGATGAAGGTTTGTATATTTTGATTGAATATAATATTGCACAAAGCTGATTACATTTTGATTAAGGTTTGTATATTTTGATTGAATATAATATTGCACAAAGCTGATTTCATTTTCATTAAGGTTTGTATATTTTGATTGAATATAATATCGCACAAAGCTGATTACATTTTGATTAAGGTTTGTATCTTTTGATGAATATAATATTGCACAAAGCTGATTACATTTTGATTAAGGTTTGTATATTTTGATTGAATATAATATTGCACAAAGCTGATTTCATTTTGATTAAGGTTTGTATATTTTGATTAAATATAATATCGCACAAAGCCGATTAGATTTTGATTAAGGTTTGTATCTTTTGATTGAATATAATATTGCACAAAGCTGATTACATTTTGATGAAGGTTTGTATATTTTGATTAAATATAATATAGCACAAAGCTGATTACATTTTGATGAAGGTTTGTATATTTTGATTAAATATAATATAGCACAACGCTGATTACATTTTGATTAAGGTTTGTATATTTTGATTAAATATAATATTGCACAAGGCTGATTTCATTTTGATTAAGCTTTGTATATTTTGATTGAATATAATATTGCACAAAGCTGATTTCATTTTGATTAAGGTTTGTATATTTTGATTGAATATAATATTGCACAAAGCTGATTACATTTTGATTAAGGTTTGTATATTTTGATTAAATATAATATTGCACAAAGCTGATTTCATTTTGATTAAGGTTTGTATATTTTGATTAAATATAATATTGCACAAAGCTGATTTCGTTTTGATTAAGGTTTGTATCTTTTGATTAAATATAATATTGCACAAGGCTGATTTCATTTTGATTAAGGTTTGTATATTTTGATTAAATATAATATTGCACAAGGCTGATTTCATTTTGATTAAGGTTTGTATATTTTGATTAAATATAATATTGCACAAAGCTGATTAAATTTTGATTAAGGTTTGTATATTTTGATTAAATATAATATTGCACAAGGCTGATTTCATTTTGATTAAGGTTTGTATATTTTGATTAAATATAATATTGCACAAAGCTGATTACATTTTGATTAAGATTTGTATATTTTGATTGAATATAATATTGCACAAAGCTGATTACATTTTGATTAAGGTTTGTATATTTTGATTGAATATAATATTGCACAAAGCTGATTACATTTTGATTAAGGTTTGTATATTTTGATTGAATATAATAGTGCACAAAGCTGATTTCGTTTTGATTAAGGTTTGTATATTTTGATTGAATATAATATCGCACAAAGCTGATTATATTTTGATTAAGGTTTGTATCTTTTGATTGAATATAATATTGCACAAAGCTGATTACATTTTGATTAAGGTTTGTATATTTTGATTGAATATAATATTGCACAAAGCTGATTACATTTTGATGAAGGTTTGTATATTTTGATTGAATATAATATTGCACAAAGCTGATTACATTTTGATTAAGGTTTGTATATTTTGATTGAATATAATATTGCACAAAGCTGATTTCATTTTCATTAAGGTTTGTATATTTTGATTGAATATAATATCGCACAAAGCTGATTACATTTTGATTAAGGTTTGTATCTTTTGATTGAATATAATATTGCACAAAGCTGATTACATTTTGATTAAGGTTTGTATATTTTGATTGAATATAATATTGCACAAAGCTGATTTCATTTTGATTAAGGTTTGTATATTTTGATTAAATATAATATCGCACAAAGCCGATTAGATTTTGATTAAGGTTTGTATCTTTTGATTGAATATAATATTGCACAAAGCTGATTACATTTTGATGAAGGTTTGTATATTTTGATTAAATATAATATAGCACAAAGCTGATTACATTTTGATGAAGGTTTGTATATTTTGATTAAATATAATATAGCACAACGCTGATTACATTTTGATTAAGGTTTGTATATTTTGATTAAATATAATATTGCACAAGGCTGATTTCATTTTGATTAAGCTTTGTATATTTTGATTGAATATAATATTGCACAAAGCTGATTTCATTTTGATTAAGGTTTGTATATTTTGATTGAATATAATATTGCACAAAGCTGATTTCATTTTGATTAAGGTTTGTATATTTTGATTAAATGTAATATTACACAAGGCTGATTTCATTTTGATTAAGGTTTGTATATTTTGATTAAATATAATATTGCACAAAGCTGATTTCATTTTGATTAAGGTTTGTATATTTTGATTAAAGATAATATCACACAGAGCTGATTACATTTTGATTAAGGTTTATATATTTTGATTGAATTTAATATCGCACAACGCTGATTACATTTTGATTAAGGTTTGTATATTTTGATTAAATATAATATTGCACAAAGCTGATTACATTTTGATTAAGGTTTGTATATTTTGATTAAATATAATATTGCACAAAGCTGATTACATTTTGATTAAGGTTTGTATATTTTGATTGAATATAATATTGCACAAAGCTGATTTCATTTTGATTAAGGTTTGTATATTTTGATTAAATATAATATCGCACAAAGCCGATTAGATTTTGATTAAGGTTTGTATCTTTTGATTGAATATAATATTGCACAAAGCTGATTACATTTTGATGAAGGTTTGTATATTTTGATTAAATATAATATAGCACAAAGCTGATTACATTTTGATTAAGGTTTGTATATTTTGATTGAATATAATATTGCACAAAGCTGATTACATTTTGATTAAGGTTTGTATATTTTGATTGAATATAATATTACACAAGGCTGATTTCATTTTCATTAAGGTTTGTATATTTTGATTGAATATAATATTGCACAAAGCTGATTTCATTTTGATTAAGGTTTGTATATTTTGATTAAATATAATATTGCACAACGCTGATTTCATTTTGATTAAGCTTTGTATATTTTGATTGAATATAATATTGCACAAAGCTGATTTCATTTTGATTAAGGTTTGTATATTTTGATTGAATATAATATTGCACAAAGCTGATTACATTTTGATTAAGGTTTGTATATTTTCATTAAAGATAATATCACACAAAGCTGATTACATTTTGATTAAGGTTTGTATATTTTGATTGAATATAATATTGCACAACGCTGATTACATTTTGATTAAGGTTTGTATATTTTGATTAAATATAATATTGCACAAAGCTGATTTCATTTTGATTAAGGTTTGTATATTTTGATTAAATATAATATTGCACAAAGCTGATTTCGTTTTGATTAAGGTTTGTATCTTTTGATTAAATATAATATTGCGCAAGGCTGATTTCATTTTGATTAGGGTTTGTATATTTTGATTAAATATAATATTGCACAAGGCTGATTTCATTTTGATTAAGGTTTGTATATTTTGATTAAATATAATATTGCACAAAGCTGATTACATTTTGATTAAGGTTTGTAGATTTTGATTAAATATAATATTGCACAAGGCTGATTTCATTTTGATTAAGGTTTGTATATTTTGATTAAATATAATATTGCACAAAGCTGATTACATTTTGATTAAGGTTTGTATATTTTGATTAAATATAATATTGCACAAGGCTGATTTCATTTTGATTAAGGTTTGTATATTTTGATTAAATATAATATTGCACAAGGCTGATTTCATTTTGATTAAGGTTTGTATATTTTGATTAAATATAATATCGCACAAAGCTGATTACATTTTGATTAAGGTTTGTATATTTTGATTAAATATAATATTGCACAAAGCTGATTTCGTTTTGATTAAGGTTTGTATCTTTTGATTGAATATAATATTGCACAAAGCTGATTACATTTTGATTAAGGTTTGTATATTTTGATTAAATATAATATTGCACAAAGCTGATTTCGTTTTGATTAAGGTTTGTATCTTTTGATTGAATATAATATTGCACAAGGCTGATTTCATTTTGATTAAGGTTTGTATATTTTGATTAAATATAATATCGCACAAAGCTGATTACATTTTGATTAAGGTTTGTATATTTTGATTAAATATAATATTGCACAAGGCTGATTTCATTTTGATTAAGGTTTGTATATTTTGATTAAATATAATATTGCACAAAGCTGATTACATTTTGATTAAGGTTTGTATATTTTGATTAAATATAATATTGCACAAAGCTGATTTCGTTTTGATTAAGGTTTGTATCTTTTGATTGAATATAATATTGCACAAAGCTGATTACATTTTGATTAAGGTTTGTATATTTTGATTGAATATAATATTGCACAAAGCTGATTACATTTTGATTAAGGTTTGTATATTTTGATTAAATATAATATTGCACAAAGCTGATTACATTTTGATTAAGGTTTGTATATTTTGATTAAATATAATATTGCACAAAGCTGATTACATTTTGATTAAGGTTTGTATATTTTGATTGAATATAATATTGCACAAAGCTGATTTCATTTTGATTAAGGTTTGTATATTTTGATTAAATATAATATCGCACAAAGCCGATTAGATTTTGATTAAGGTTTGTATCTTTTGATTGAATATAATATTGCACAAAGCTGATTACATTTTGATGAAGGTTTGTATATTTTGATTAAATATAATATAGCACAAAGCTGATTACATTTTGATTAAGGTTTGTATATTTTGATTGAATATAATATTGCACAAAGCTGATTACATTTTGATTAAGGTTTGTATATTTTGATTGAATATAATATTACACAAGGCTGATTTCATTTTCATTAAGGTTTGTATATTTTGATTGAATATAATATTGCACAAAGCTGATTTCATTTTGATTAAGGTTTGTATATTTTGATTAAATATAATATTGCACAACGCTGATTTCATTTTGATTAAGCTTTGTATATTTTGATTGAATATAATATTGCACAAAGCTGATTTCATTTTGATTAAGGTTTGTATATTTTGATTGAATATAATATTGCACAAAGCTGATTACATTTTGATTAAGGTTTGTATATTTTCATTAAAGATAATATCACACAAAGCTGATTACATTTTGATTAAGGTTTGTATATTTTGATTGAATATAATATTGCACAACGCTGATTACATTTTGATTAAGGTTTGTATATTTTGATTAAATATAATATTGCACAAAGCTGATTTCATTTTGATTAAGGTTTGTATATTTTGATTAAATATAATATTGCACAAAGCTGATTTCGTTTTGATTAAGGTTTGTATCTTTTGATTAAATATAATATTGCGCAAGGCTGATTTCATTTTGATTAGGGTTTGTATATTTTGATTAAATATAATATTGCACAAGGCTGATTTCATTTTGATTAAGGTTTGTATATTTTGATTAAATATAATATTGCACAAAGCTGATTACATTTTGATTAAGGTTTGTAGATTTTGATTAAATATAATATTGCACAAGGCTGATTTCATTTTGATTAAGGTTTGTATATTTTGATTAAATATAATATTGCACAAAGCTGATTACATTTTGATTAAGGTTTGTATATTTTGATTAAATATAATATTGCACAAGGCTGATTTCATTTTGATTAAGGTTTGTATATTTTGATTAAATATAATATCGCACAAAGCTGATTACATTTTGATTAAGGTTTGTATATTTTGATTAAATATAATATTGCACAAAGCTGATTTCGTTTTGATTAAGGTTTGTATCTTTTGATTGAATATAATATTGCACAAAGCTGATTACATTTTGATTAAGGTTTGTATATTTTGATTAAATATAATATTGCACAAAGCTGATTTTGTTTTGATTAAGGTTTGTATCTTTTGATTGAATATAATATTGCACAAGGCTGATTTCATTTTGATTAAGGTTTGTATATTTTGATTAAATATAATATCGCACAAAGCTGATTACATTTTGATTAAGGTTTGTATATTTTGATTAAATATAATATTGCACAAGGCTGATTTCATTTTGATTAAGGTTTGTATATTTTGATTAAATATAATATTGCACAAAGCTGATTACATTTTGATTAAGGTTTGTATATTTTGATTAAATATAATATTGCACAAAGCTGATTTCGTTTTGATTAAGGTTTGTATCTTTTGATTGAATATAATATTGCACAAAGCTGATTACATTTTGATTAAGGTTTGTATATTTTGATTGAATATAATATTGCACAAAGCTGATTACATTTTGATTAAGGTTTGTATATTTTGATTGAATATAATATTGCACAAAGCTGATTACATTTTGATTAAGGTTTGTATATTTTGATTGAATATAATATTGCACAAAGCTGCTTTCATTTTCATTAAGGTTTGTATATTTTGATTGAATATAATATTGCACAAGGCTGATTTCATTTTGATTAAGGTTTGTATATTTTGATTAAATATAATATCGCACAAAGCCGATTAGATTTTGATTAAGGTTTGTATCTTTTGATTGAATATAATATTGCACAAAGCTGATTACATTTTGATGAAGGTTTGTATATTTTGATTAAATATAATATAGCACAAAGCTGATTACATTTTGATTAAGGTTTGTATATTTTGATTGAATATAATATTGCACAAAGCTGATTACATTTAGATTAAGGTTTGTATATTTTGATTGAATATAATATTACACAAGGCTGATTTCATTTTCATTAAGGTTTGTATATTTTGATTGAATATAATATTGCACAAAGCTGATTTCATTTTGATTAAGGTTTGTATATTTTGATTGAATATAATATTACACAAGGCTGATTTCATTTTGATTAAGGTTTGTATATTTTGATTGAATATAATATTGCACAAAGCTGATTTCATTTTGATTAAGGTTTGTATATTTTGATTAAATATAATATTGCACAACGCTGATTACATTTTGATTAAGGTTTGTATATTTTGATTAAATATAATATTGCACAAGGCCGATTTCATTTTGATTAAGCTTTGTATATTTTGATTGAATATAATATTGCACAAAGCTGATTTCATTTTGATTAAGGTTTGTATATTTTGATTGAATATAATATTGCACAAAGCTGATTACATTTTGATTAAGGTTTGTATATTTTGATTGAATATAATATTGCACAAAGCTGATTTCATTTTGATTAAGGTTTGTATATTTTGATTAAATGTAATATTACACAAGGCTGATTTCATTTTGATTAAGGTTTGTATATTTTGATTAAATATAATATTGCACAAAGCTGATTTCATTTTGATTAAGGTTTGTATATTTTGATTAAAGATAATATCGCACAAAGCTGATTACATTTTGATTAAGGTTTGTATATTTTGATTGAATATAATATCGCACAACGCTGATTACATTTTGATTAAGGTTTGTATATTTTGATTAAATATAATATTGCACAAAGCTGATTTCATTTTGATTAAGGTTTGTATATTTTGATTAAATATAATATTGCACAAAGCTGATTTCGTTTTGATTAAGGTTTGTATCTTTTGATTAAATATAATATTGCACAAGGCTGATTTCATTTTGATTAAGGTTTGTATATTTTGATTAAATATAATATTGCACAAGGCTGATTTCATTTTGATTAAGGTTTGTATATTTTGATTAAATATAATATTGCACAAAGCTGATTACATTTTGATTAAGGTTTGTATATTTTGATTAAATATAATATTGCACAAGGCTGATTTCATTTTGATAAAGGTTTGTATATTTTGATTAAATATAATATTGCACAACGCTGATTACATTTTGATTAAGGTTTGTATATTTTGATTGAATATAATATTGCACAAAGCTGATTACATTTTGATTAAGGTTTGTATATTTTGATTGAATATAATATTGCACAAAGCTGATTACATTTTGATTAAGGTTTGTATATTTTGATTGAATATAATATTGCACAAAGCTGATTACATTTTGATTAAGGTTTGTATATTTTGATTGAATATAATATTGCACAAAGCTGATTTCATTTTCATTAAGGTTTGTATATTTTGATTGAATATAATATCACACAAAGCTGATTACATTTTGATTAAGGTTTCTATCTTTTGATTGAATATAATATTGCACAAAGCTGATTACATTTTGATTAAGGTTTGTATATTTTGATTGAATATAATATTGCACAAAGCTGATTTCATTTTGATTAAGGTTTGTATATTTTGATTAAATATAATATCGCACAAAGCCGATTAGATTTTGATTAAGGTTTGTATCTTTTGATTGAATATAATATTGCACAAAGCTGATTACATTTTGATGAAGGTTTGTATATTTTGATTAAATATAATATAGCACAAAGCTGATTACATTTTGATTAAGGTTTGTATATTTTGATTGAATATAATATTGCACAAAGCTGATTACATTTTGATTAAGGTTTGTATATTTTGATTGAATATAATATTACACAAGGCTGATTTCATTTTCATTAAGGTTTGTATATTTTGATTGAATATAATATTGCACAAAGCTGATTTCATTTTGATTAAGGTTTGTATATTTTGATTGAATATAATATGACACAAGGCTGATTTCATTTTGATTAAGGTTTGTATATTTTGATTGATTATAATATTGCACAAAGCTGATTTCATTTTGATTAAGGTTTGTATATTTTGATTAAATATAATATTGCACAACGCTGATTACATTTTGATTAAGGTTTGTATATTTTGATTAAATATAATATTGCACAAGGCTGATTTCATTTTGATTAAGCTTTGTATATTTTGATTGAATATAATATTGCACAAAGCTGATTTCATTTTGATTAAGGTTTGTATATTTTGATTGAATATAATATTGCACAAAGCTGATTACATTTTGATTAAGGTTTGTATATTTTGATTGAATATAATATTGCACAAAGCTGATTTCATTTTGATAAAGGTTTGTATATTTTGATTAAATGTAATATTACACAAGGCTGATTTCATTTTGATTAAGGTTTGTATATTTTGATTAAATATAATATTGCACAAAGCTGATTTCATTTTGATTAAGGTTTGTATATTTTGATTAAAGATAATATCGCACAAAGCTGATTACATTTTGATTAAGGTTTGTATATTTTGATTAAATATAATATTGCACAAAGCTGATTACATTTTGATTAAGGTTTGTATATTTTGATTAAATATAATAGTGCACAAAGCTGATTTCGTTTTGATTAAGGTTTGTATCTTTTGATTAAATATAATATTGCACAAGGCTGATTTCATTTTGATTAAGGCTTGTATATTTTGATTGAATATAATATCGCACAAAGCTGATTACATTTTGATTAAGGTTTGTATCTTTTGATTGAATATAATATTGCACAAAGCTGATTACATTTTGATTAAGGTTTGTATATTTTGATTGAATATAATATTGCACAAAGCTGATTGCATTTTGATGAAGGTTTGTATATTTTGATTGAATATAATATTGCACAAAGTTATTACATTTTGATTAAGGTTTGTATATTTTGATTGAATATAATATTGCACAAAGCTGATTTCATTTTCATTAAGGTTTGTATATTTTGATTGAATATAATATCGCACAAAGCTGATTACATTTTGATTAAGGTTTGTATCTTTTGATGAATATAATATTGCACAAAGCTGATTACATTTTGATTAAGGTTTGTATATTTTGATTGAATATAATATTGCACAAAGCTGATTTCATTTTGATTAAGGTTTGTATATTTTGATTAAATATAATATCGCACAAAGCCGATTAGATTTTGATTAAGGTTTGTATCTTTTGATTGAATATAATATTGCACAAAGCTGATTACATTTTGATGAAGGTTTGTATATTTTGATTAAATATAATATAGCACAAAGCTGATTACATTTTGATGAAGGTTTGTATATTTTGATTAAATATAATATAGCACAACGCTGATTACATTTTGATTAAGGTTTGTATATTTTGATTAAATATAATATTGCACAAGGCTGATTTCATTTTGATTAAGCTTTGTATATTTTGATTGAATATAATATTGCACAAAGCTGATTTCATTTTGATTAAGGTTTGTATATTTTGATTGAATATAATATTGCACAAAGCTGATTTCATTTTGATTAAGGTTTGTATATTTTGATTAAATGTAATATTACACAAGGCTGATTTCATTTTGATTAAGGTTTGTATATTTAGATTAAATATAATATTGCACAAAGCTGATTTCATTTTGATTAAGGTTTGTATATTTTGATTAAAGATAATATCGCACAGAGCTGATTACATTTTGATTAAGGTTTATATATTTTGATTGAATTTAATATCGCACAACGCTGATTACATTTTGATTAAGGTTTGTATATTTTGATTAAATATAATATTGCACAAAGCTGATTACATTTTGATTAAGGTTTGTATATTTTGATTAAATATAATATTGCACAAAGCTGATTACATTTTGATTAAGGTTTGTATATTTTGATTGAATATAATATTGCACAAAGCTGATTTCATTTTGATTAAGGTTTGTATATTTTGATTAAATATAATATCGCACAAAGCCGATTAGATTTTGATTAAGGTTTGTATCTTTTGATTGAATATAATATTGCACAAAGCTGATTACATTTTGATGAAGGTTTGTATATTTTGATTAAATATAATATAGCACAAAGCTGATTACATTTTGATTAAGGTTTGTATATTTTGATTGAATATAATATTGCACAAAGCTGATTACATTTTGATTAAGGTTTGTATATTTTGATTGAATATAATATTACACAAGGCTGATTTCATTTTCATTAAGGTTTGTATATTTTGATTGAATATAATATTGCACAAAGCTGATTTCATTCTGATTAAGGTTTGTATATTTTGATTAAATATAATATTGCACAACGCTGATTTCATTTTGATTAAGCTTTGTATATTTTGATTGAATATAATATTGCACAAAGCTGATTTCATTTTGATTAAGGTTTGTATATTTTGATTGAATATAATATTGCACAAAGCTGATTACATTTTGATTAAGGTTTGTATATTTTGATTGAATATAATATTGCACAAAGCTGATTTCATTTTGATTAAGGTTTGTATATTTTGATTAAATGTAATATTACACAAGGCTGATTTCATTTTGATTAAGGTTTGTATATTTTGATTAAATATAATATTGCACAAAGCTGATTTCATTTTGATTAAGGTTTGTATATTTTCATTAAAGATAATATCACACAAAGCTGATTACATTTTGATTAAGGTTTGTATATTTTGATTGAATATAATATTGCACAACGCTGATTACATTTTGATTAAGGTTTGTATATTTTGATTAAATATAATATTGCACAAAGCTGATTTCATTTTGATTAAGGTTTGTATATTTTGATTAAATATAATATTGCACAAAGCTGATTTCGTTTTGATTAAGGTTTGAATCTTTTGATTAAATATAATATTGCACAAGGCTGATTTCATTTTGATTAGGGTTTGTATATTTTGATTAAATATAATATTGCACAAGGCTGATTTAATTTTGATTAAGGTTTGTATATTTTGATTAAATATAATATTGCACAAAGCTGATTACATTTTGATTAAGGTTTGTAGATTTTGATTAAATATAATATTGCACAAGGCTGATTTCATTTTGATTAAGGTTTGTATATTTTGATTAAATATAATATTGCACAAAGCTGATTACATTTTGATTAAGGTTTGTATATTTTGATTAAATATAATATTGCACAAGGCTGATTTCATTTTGATTAAGGTTTGTATATTTTGATTAAATATAATATTGCACAAGGCTGATTTCATTTTGATTAAGGTTTGTATATTTTGATTAAATATAATATCGCACAAAGCTGATTACATTTTGATTAAGGTTTGTATATTTTGATTAAATATAATATTGCACAAAGCTGATTTCGTTTTGATTAAGGTTTGTATCTTTTGATTGAATATAATATTGCACAAAGCTGATTACATTTTGATTAAGGTTTGTATATTTTGATTAAATATAATATTGCACAAAGCTGATTTCGTTTTGATTAAGGTTTGTATCTTTTGATTGAATATAATATTGCACAAGGCTGATTTCATTTTGATTAAGGTTTGTATATTTTGATTAAATATAATATCGCACAAAGCTGATTACATTTTGATTAAGGTTTGTATATTTTGATTAAATATAATATTGCACAAGGCTGATTTCATTTTGATTAAGGTTTGTATATTTTGATTTTTTTTTTTTTTTTTTTGTATACAAGGTCGAGGCTCGTGAAAGAGCGAACATTAATCACACAGAAAGACAAACCGACACATAAAACATATAACATAGGGAGCGGTAGACAAGATGGGGAGAGAGGGGGAAGGACACAAACACAACATTTGAGAGCAGTGACCGAGAGACATGGAGACATCGAGAGATCTGAGAGAGGGCGAGGGCTTGGGGGGGGGGGGGGCGTGGGAAGGGGGCGGTGGGAGAGGTATAAAACATATGGACACTGCCAGGACTTCCAGGAAAGAAGTTGGAATTTCAAACAAGGTGGATCTGGGGTGAATTAGCGGGGGTAGAAAAGATCAAGGTTTTGGATGGGGGAAGATAAGAGATGGTGGTGAACAGCTGTTTTAAAGACCTGGAGGGAGGAGTGGGATTGAAGGGAGTGAGGGAGTTTGTTCCAGAGGCGGGAGAAAAGAGGAATGAAAGAGTGAAGGTGAGCAGCGAGCCGAGATTTCGGCAGTTTAACCATCAGAGGGTTGCTGGCAGATCTTGTGCGACCTGTAGGAATATTTGGGGGACAGAGCACAGAGAGAGCTGGGGGTGCAAGGCCGGAGAGGAGTCGGTAGAAGACAGAAAGACCACCTACCTGCCTGCGGTGAGTGAGTGAAAGGCCCTCGGAGATAGCTTCATCGCGGGAGATTCCAATAATTCTGAAAGCTTTGGTTTCAACAGCGTGAAGCCGAGCTAGGTGTGAGGCAGGAGCACCGGCCCAGAGGGGAGAACAGTATTCCATTGAGCTGCGGATGAAAGCCTTGTATGTGGTGAGGAGCTCAGGTGTGCCGAGGAAGGACATCGCACGACGGAGGATGCCCAGTCGGCGACTGGCTTTGGAGGCCAGCTTGGAAATGTGGTTTTCCCAAGAAAGATCATGGCAGATAGTGAGACCCAAAATCTTGAGCGACAGAACTTCTTGGAGAGGATTGTTGAGAAAGTAGATGGGAGGGTTGTCCAGTCGATCTTTTCGGAGAGACATAGTAAGAGTGTGAGATTTGTCAGGATTGAAAGACATGTTCCACTTGTTTGACCAGTCTGTGATTTTGTCCAGGTCTTCAGAGAGTGAGGAGGCAGCAGACTGCCGATCTGAGGGAAGAGGAATGGAGCGGCAGAGAGTGGAGTCATCAGCAAAGAGATAGAGAGGATTTTCGAGAGAGTCAGAGAGATCATTGATGAAGACCAGAAAAAGCACGGGGCCCAGAACACTGCCTTGGGGAACTCCAGCCTGAACAGGAAGAGGAGATGAGAGAAACCCATTCAGGGCCACACGTTGACGACGACTAGAGAGGAAGTCCGCCAGCCATGCGTGGAGATTTCCATGGATACCAAAGGAGGAGAGTTTGGTGAGCAGAGCGGGGTGCCAGACCGTGTCGAAGGCACGTGATATGTCGAGGGAGACAGCTCTAATTTCCTGTTTGGCATTGAGGACCTCCATCCATTGTTGAGACAGCAGAAGCAGCATGTCCAGAGTTGAGTGACCTGGTCTGAAACCAAATTGATGATCAGAGATCAAGCCATTGGAGAAGAGGAAAGATTTCATATCCGAAGCAATGATGGATTCCATGACTTTGCTGATAATTGGGAGAAGGCTGATTGGTCTGTAGTTGCTAGGATCTGTTTTTGCACCTTTTTTGTGCAAAGCGGTGATGTTGGCTGATTTCCAAGCAGATGGCAGTTGACCTTGAGCAAAAGAGAGGGTGAAGAGAACAGAGAGAGGGTGAGACAGAGCAGCAGAGCAGGATTTTAGGACCCGTGGGCTGATGCCGTCGGGTCCAGTTGCAGAATCAGAGTCGAGGGTTGACAGAAACTTTTCCACCTTGTCAGGAGGAAAGGACACGGAGTCCAGGAGCAGCAGGGTACGACTGGGTATGGTGGGTACAGAGAGGGATGGGTTTGGGACACAAGATTTAGAGGCAAACACAGAGTTGAGGCATTCAGCTTTTTCACGTGCAGAGTCAGCTGTGTAGCCGTTTGAGGTAAGGGAGGGGATGGAGGGGGAACAAACACCAGAAACGGATTTGACCAGACGCCACCAGGATTTGGAAGAGGGAGACAGATAAGAGAGTTCGGTCTTGAGAACGGAGAGATATTGTTTCCTGGCTCTCCTGAGGGTGGACACACACTTGTTTCGGGCTTTGTGAAAGGAAATGAGATTTCCTTCCGTTGGATTTGCTTTCCAGGAGACGAAGGCAAGTTGTTTCTGGGCAACAGCCTCACCACAAGATTCCGTGTACCATGGACGGGAGGAAGGGTATGACAACTGAAGACGAGATGGGATAAATCTGTGCATGAGAGAGAGCAATTTACTTTGGAAGAATTCCCAGGATGAGTTGATGTCAGAGGTGGTAGAGATGGGAGACCAGTCCAGATGATTGATGGCTGCTTGAAGACCGTGCCAGTTGGCCTGAGTGAAATGCCAGACTCGTCGACGCTGAGCAGGCTCCCTGAGGATGGTCAGAGAGATGTCCACTTTAACAAGGACATGATCAGATGATCCGATCGGAGCAGAAGAAGAGCAGCAGACATTTTCAGGGAAGTTAGTGATAACCAAGTCCAGAAGAGAAGATGTTCCGTTGACTGAGATCCGGGTCGGGAAATTGACAGATTGTGTCAGTCCCAGTGAGTCGCAGAAGTCCTTTGCTGAGGAGCCATGGCTGGTGAGAGAGGTACCCACACCCAGCCAACTGGCATGATGACAGTTGAAATCACCACATATGAGGAAGAGAGAGTTGGGATGAGTCGATAGAAGTTGGTCCATATCATCAGACAGCGAGATGTAGATTGAGTCATCACTGTTTGGTGGACGGTACAACACACATATGAACAAGAGGTGGGAGCGAAGGGGAAGCCGTAGCCAGAGGTATTCCTGGGGGTGAGGTGGAGAGAGTGCAGTGCAGGGCGAGTGAGGAAGAGAGTTTTTGATAAAGATAGCAACCCCGCCTCCAGGACGAGGCTCAGGTCTATCATACCGGAGGAGGGAGTAGCCCGGGAGAGATACTATGGAATCAGAGACATCATAAAGGAGGAAAGTTTCTGTTAAGCAGATCACGTCTGGTTTGACAGAAGCAACCTGTATGGAGAGATCAGTTAAGTTTGAACGAAGGCCCCGGATGTTTGAGGTCCATACCGTTAATGAAGAGGAAGGGGGAGCATCAGATACAGAACAGGGGGGAGGAGGGGTAGGGTAAGATGTGGAAGAGGTGGAAGAGGTAGGGAGAGCTGTTGAAGGTGTGTCAGAGATTTCAGAATAGCTCGGAGAAAGGGAAGGATGGGGCGGACAAAAGGTTTGATGGTGATTGGGTGAGCCACAATGAGGTGTTATTTGAGGAGGGGGAAGAGCGAGGCAGAAGGTTGGGGGAGATGGAGGTGAGAGTTTGAAGGGGGAAGAAGCGGGGAGGACGCTTTGAGGAGGGGGAGTGAGAGGGGGGAAATTGAGAAGCAATGAGGGTGGGGAGATTTGAAGGGGAGGGGTGAGGGGGGAGTTTGGGAGGGAAGGGGCAAGGGGAGGGATTTGAAAGGGATGGGATATGGGGGAGATTTGGAGGGGAGGGGTGAGGCAGGAGTCTAGGAGGGGAGGGGCGAGGGGGCGTCTTGGCGGGGAGGGGTGAGGGGGTAGTTTAGGAGGGAGGGGGCAAGAGGGGAGATTTGAAAGGGATGGGTGATGGGGAAGATTTGGAGGGGAGGGGTGATGGGGAAGATTTGGAGGGGAGGGGTTATGGGGAAGATTTGGAGGGGAGGGGTGAGATTGGATTTTTGAAAGTGTACGATTTATGGGAAACGAACATTTATTGCAAAATGAGTTTCTTGTGACCTTCGAGTTAAAAATACGTTTAAGGACGCTGGATGGAGGATGGAGTGCAGGAGAGTTTAGGGAATGTAGAAAAAAGGCACTATAGGAGATGGATATTTTTTTTGGGATGAATTGATTTGGTGAGCAAGTCGAAAGCAGCCTTTTAAAGAAGAAGAAGAAAAAGGTGTTATAAAATATGACGGAATACATAACTTGAGGGGAAAGTGTAAACATTGAAGGTTAATGAGTGAAAACTATCTGGGGAAATGGGGGAGAAACACGTGGTCGAAGAACGAACGAACGAATAAGAATGAATAAACGAATGAGAACAGAGAAGGAAAATGTTTTTTTTTTTTTTTTTTTTTTTTTTTTTTTGAGTTGAGATTTACACAAGGAAGTAGGCTATGGGTGAAAAGACTGGGAATACAGAGAACGAAAGTTATTGGATCACAAAAGACGGACCGCTGAGAGAAAAACAAAGCCTCAAGGTTGTACAGTGCACACTGTACAAGGCCTCAAGACACGACACGGCAAACAGACGATCAATTTATGAAAGATAAACACCGAGAAACAACCAAAGTTGCACACAATAACTTCACACACCGAAAGATAAATACAGTTTCGACAAAATACAATTGTGAACAGACTTAACTTCGAAAAACGTGGAGACCGTGTGGAGCTTCGGAAATCCCTGCCGCCGTCTCCAAGATCTCGCGAGATTAAATATAATATTGCACAAAGCTGATTACATTTTGATTAAGGTTTGTATATTTTGATTAAATATAATATTGCACAAAGCTGATTTCGTTTTGATTAAGGTTTGTATCTTTTGATTGAATATAATATTGCACAAAGCTGATTACATTTTGATTAAGGTTTGTATATTTTGATTGAATATAATATTGCACAAAGCTGATTACATTTTGATTAAGGTTTGTATATTTTGATTGAATATAATATTGCACAAAGCTGCTTACATTTTGATTAAGGTTTGTATATTTTGATTGAATATAATATTGCACAAAGCTGATTTCATTTTCATTAAGGTTTGTATATTTTGATTGAATATAATATTGCACAAGGCTGATTTCATTTTGATTAAGGTTTGTATATTTTAATTAAATATAATATCGCACAAAGCCGATTAGATTTTGATTAAGGTTTGTATCTTTTGATTGAATATAATATTGCACAAAGCTGATTACATTTTGATGAAGGTTTGTATATTTTGATTAAATATAATATAGCACAAAGCTGATTACATTTTGATTAAGGTTTGTATATTTTGATTGAATATAATATTGCACAAAGCTGATTACATTTAGATTAAGGTTTGTATATTTTGATTGAATATAATATTACACAAGGCTGATTTCATTTTCATTAAGGTTTGTATATTTTGATTGAATATAATATTGCACAAAGCTGATTTCATTTTGATTAAGGTTTGTATATTTTGATTGAATATAATATTACACAAGGCTGATTTCATTTTGATTAAGGTTTGTATATTTTGATTGAATATAATATTGCACAAAGCTGATTTCATTTTGATTAAGGTTTGTATATTTTGATTAAATATAATATTGCACAACGCTGATTACATTTTGATTAAGGTTTGTATATTTTGATTAAATATAATATTGCACAAGGCCGATTTCATTTTGATTAAGCTTTGTATATTTTGATTGAATATAATATTGCACAAAGCTGATTTCATTTTGATTAAGGTTTGTATATTTTGATTGAATATAATATTGCACAAAGCTGATTACATTTTGATTAAGGTTTGTATATTTTGATTGAATATAATATTGCACAAAGCTGATTTCATTTTGATTAAGGTTTGTATATTTTGATTAAATGTAATATTACACAAGGCTGATTTCATTTTGATTAAGGTTTGTATATTTTGATTAAATATAATATTGCACAAAGCTGATTTCATTTTGATTAAGGTTTGTATATTTTGATTAAAGATAATATCGCACAAAGCTGATTACATTTTGATTAAGGTTTGTATATTTTGATTGAATATAATATCGCACAACGCTGATTACATTTTGATTAAGGTTTGTATATTTTGATTAAATATAATATTGCACAAAGCTGATTTCGTTTTGATTAAGGTTTGTATCTTTTGATTAAATATAATATTGCACAAGGCTGATTTCATTTTGATTAAGGTTTGTATATTTTGATTAAATATAATATTGCACAAGGCTGATTTCATTTTGATTAAGGTTTGTATATTTTGATTAAATATAATATTGCACAAAGCTGATTACATTTTGATTAAGGTTTGTATATTTTGATTAAATATAATATTGCACAAGGCTGATTTCATTTTGATTAAGGTTTGTATATTTTGATTAAATATAATATTGCACAACGCTGATTACATTTTGATTAAGGTTTGTATATTTTGATTGAATATAATATTGCACAAAGCTGATTACATTTTGATTAAGGTTTGTATATTTTGATTGAATATAATATTGCACAAAGCTGATTACATTTTGATTAAGGTTTGTATATTTTGATTGAATATAATATTGCACAAAGCTGATTACATTTTGATTAAGGTTTGTATATTTTGATTGAATATAATATTGCACAAAGCTGATTTCATTTTCATTAAGGTTTGTATATTTTGATTGAATATAATATCACACAAAGCTGATTACATTTTGATTAAGGTTTGTATCTTTTGATTGAATATAATATTGCACAAAGCTGATTACATTTTGATTAAGGTTTGTATATTTTGATTGAATATAATATTGCACAAAGCTGATTTCATTTTGATTAAGGTTTGTATATTTTGATTAAATATAATATCGCACAAAGCCGATTAGATTTTGATTAAGGTTTGTATCTTTTGATTGAATATAATATTGCACAAAGCTGATTACATTTTGATGAAGGTTTGTATATTTTGATTAAATATAATATAGCACAAAGCTGATTACATTTTGATTAAGGTTTGTATATTTTGATTGAATATAATATTGCACAAAGCTGATTACATTTTGATTAAGGTTTGTATATTTTGATTGAATATAATATTACACAAGGCTGATTTCATTTTCATTAAGGTTTGTATATTTTGATTGAATATAATATTGCACAAAGCTGATTTCATTTTGATTAAGGTTTGTATATTTTGATTGAATATAATATGACACAAGGCTGATTTCATTTTGATTAAGGTTTGTATATTTTGATTGAATATAATATTGCACAAAGCTGATTTCATTTTGATTAAGGTTTGTATATTTTGATTAAATATAATATTGCACAACGCTGATTACATTTTGATTAAGGTTTGTATATTTTGATTAAATATAATATTGCACAAGGCTGATTTCATTTTGATTAAGCTTTGTATATTTTGATTGAATATAATATTGCACAAAGCTGATTTCATTTTGATTAAGGTTTGTATATTTTGATTGAATATAATATTGCACAAAGCTGATTACATTTTGATTAAGGTTAGTATATTTTGATTGAATATAATATTGAACAAAGCTGATTTCATTTTGATTAAGGTTTGTATATTTTGATTAAATGTAATATTACACAAGGCTGATTTCATTTTGATTAAGGTTTGTATATTTTGATTAAATATAATATTGCACAAAGCTGATTTCATTTTGATTAAGGTTTGTATATTTTGATTAAAGATAATATCGCACAAAGCTGATTACATTTTGATTAAGGTTTGTATATTTTGATTAAATATAATATTGCACAAAGCTGATTACATTTTGATTAAGGTTTGTATATTTTGATTAAATATAATAGTGCACAAAGCTGATTTCGTTTTGATTAAGGTTTGTATCTTTTGATTAAATATAATATTGCACAAGGCTGATTTCATTTTGATTAAGGCTTGTATATTTTGATTGAATATAATATCGCACAAAGCTGATTACATTTTGATTAAGGTTTGTATCTTTTGATTGAATATAATATTGCACAAAGCTGATTACATTTTGATTAAGGTTTGTATATTTTGATTGAATATAATATTGCACAAAGCTGATTACATTTTGATGAAGGTTTGTATATTTTGATTGAATATAATATTGCACAAAGCTGATTACATTTTGATTAAGGTTTGTATATTTTGATTGAATATAATATTGCACAAAGCTGATTTCATTTTCATTAAGGTTTGTATATTTTGATTGAATATAATATCGCACAAAGCTGATTACATTTTGATTAAGGTTTGTATCTTTTGATGAATATAATATTGCACAAAGCTGATTACATTTTGATTAAGGTTTGTATATTTTGATTGAATATAATATTGCACAAAGCTGATTTCATTTTGATTAAGGTTTGTATATTTTGATTAAATATAATATCGCACAAAGCCGATTAGATTTTGATTAAGGTTTGTATCTTTTGATTGAATATAATATTGCACAAAGCTGATTACATTTTGATGAAGGTTTGTATATTTTGATTAAATATAATTTTGCACAAAGCTGATTACATTTTGATGAAGGTTTGTATATTTTGATTAAATATAATATAGCACAACGCTGATTACATTTTGATTAAGGTTTGTATATTTTGATTAAATATAATATTGCACAAGGCTGATTTCATTTTGATTAAGCTTTGTATATTTTGATTGAATATAATATTGCACAAAGCTGATTTCATTTTGATTAAGGTTTGTATATTTTGATTGAATATAATATTGCACAAAGCTGATTTCATTTTGATTAAGGTTTGTATATTTTGATTAAATGTAATATTACACAAGGCTGATTTCATTTTGATTAAGGTTTGTATATTTAGATTAAATATAATATTGCACAAAGCTGATTTCATTTTGATTAAGGTTTGTATATTTTGATTAAAGATAATATCGCACAAAGCTGATTACATTTTGATTAAGGTTTGTATATTTTGATTGAATTTAATATCACACAACGCTGATTACATTTTGATTAAGGTTTGTATATTTTGATTAAATATAATATTGCACAAAGCTGATTACATTTTGATTAAGGTTCGTATATTTTGATTAAATATAATATTGCACAAAGCTGATTACATTTTGATTAAGGTTTGTATATTTTGATTGAATATAATATTGCACAAAGCTGATTTCATTTTGATTAAAATTTGTATATTTTGATTAAATATAATATCGCACAAAGCCGATTAGATTTTGATTAAGGTTTGTATCTTTTGATTGAATATAATATTGCACAAAGCTGATTACATTTTGATGAAGGTTTGTATATTTTGATTAAATATAATATAGCACAAAGCTGATTACATTTTGATTAAGGTTTGTATATTTTGATTGAATATAATATTGCACAAAGCTGATTACATTTTGATTAAGGTTTGTATATTTTGATTGAATATAATATTACACAAGGCTGATTTCATTTTCATTAAGGTTTGTATATTTTGATTGAATATAATATTGCACAAAGCTGATTTCATTTTGATTAAGGTTTGTATATTTTGATTGAATATAATATTACACAAGGCTGATTTCATTTTGATTAAGGTTTGTATATTTTGATTGAATATAATATTGCACAAAGCTGATTTCATTTTGATTAAGGTTTGTATATTTTGATTAAATATAATATTGCACAATACTGATTACATTTTGATTAAGGTTTGTATATTTTGATTAAATATAATATTGCACAAGGCTGATTTCATTTTGATTAAGCTTTGTATATTTTGATTGAATATAATATTGCACAAAGCTGATTTCATTTTGATTAAGGTTTGTATATTTTGATTGAATATAATATTTCACAAAGCTGATTACATTTTGATTAAGGTTTGTATATTTTGATTGAATATAATATTGCACAAAGCTGATTTCATTTTGATTAAGGTTTGTATATTTTGATTAAATGTAATATTACACAAGGCTGATTTCATTTTGATTAAGGTTTGTATATTTTGATTAAATATAATATTGCACAAAGCTGATTTCATTTTGATTAAGGTTTGTATATTTTGATTAAAGATAATATCGCACAAAGCTGATTACATTTTGATTAAGGTTTGTATATTTTGATTGAATATAATATCACACAACGCTGATTACATTTTGATTAAGGTTTGTATATTTTGATTAAATATAATATTGCACAAAGCTGATTTCATTTTGACTAAGGTTTGTATATTTTGATTAAATATAATATTGCACAAAGCTGATTTCGTTTTGATTAAGGTTTGTATCTTTTGATTAAATATAATATTGCACAAGGCTGATTTCATTTTGATTAGGGTTTGTATATTTTGATTAAATATAATATTGCACAAGGCTGATTTCATTTTGATTAAGGTTTGTATATTTTGATTAAATATAATATTGCACAAAGCTGATTACATTTTGATTAAGGTTTGTATATTTTGATTAAATATAATATTGCACAAGGCTGATTTCATTTTGATTAAGGTTTGTATATTTTGATTAAATATAATATTGCACAAAGCTGATTACATTTTGATTAAGGTTTGTATATTTTGATTAAATATAATATTGCACAAGGCTGATTTCATTTTGATTAAGGTTTGTATATTTTGATTAAATATAATATTGCACAAGGCTGATTTCATTTTGATGAAGGTTTGTATATTTTGATTAAATATAATATCGCACAAAGCTGATTACGTTTTGATTAAGGTTTGTATATTTTGATTAAATATAATATTGCACAAAGCTGATTTCGTTTTGATTAAGGTTTGTATCTTTTGATTGAATATAATATTGCACAAAGCTGATTACATTTTGATTAAGGTTTGTATATTTTGATTAAATATAATATTGCACAAAGCTGATTTCGTTTTGATTAAGGTTTGTATCTTTTGATTGAATATAATATTGCACAAGGCTGATTTCATTTTGATTAAGGTTTGTATATTTTGATTAAATATAATATCGCACAAAGCTGATTACATTTTGATTAAGGTTTGTATATTTTGATGAAATATAATATTGCACAAGGCTGATTTCATTTTGATTAAGGTTTGTATATTTTGATTAAATATAATATTGCACAAAGCTGATTTCGTTTTGATTAAGGTTTGTATCTTTTGATTGAACATAATATTGCACAAAGCTGATTACATTTTGATTAAGGTTTGTATAATTTGATTGAATATAATATTGCACAACGCTGATTACATTTTGATTAAGGTTTGTATATTTTGATTGAATATAATATCGCACAACGCTGATTACATTTTGATTAAGGTTTGTATATTTTGATTAAATATAATATTGCACAAAGCTGATTTCGTTTTGATTAAGGTTTGTATCTTTTGATTGAATATAATATTGCACAAAGCTGATTACATTTTGATTAAGGTTTGTATCTTTTGATTGAATATAATATTGCACAAAGCTGATTACATTTTGATTAAGGTTTGTATAATTTGATTGAATATAATATCGCACAACGCTGATTACATTTTGATTAAGGTTTGTATATTTTGATTGAATATAATATTGCACAAAGCTGATTTCATTTTGATTACGGTTTGTGTATTTTGATTAAATGTAATATTACACTAGGCTGTTTAGATTTGGATTGAGATATGGATCCAGATTTATTCTGTGAGTGGGATACAAAACGTAAACTATTCAGCGTGGTTGAGGTATGATGTCTACCGAGTGCTGTTCTGGTTTGTAGATGTTTTAGTCCAAACTTTATCGACATACTTCCATTTTAATGATAGAGTACTGTACGTACTTTATGGACGACCGAACATAATAAATGGTACATATGGTAAAATGTGTTGTTGCCCGCATCAGGCTGATTGGCAGTCTTTCTCCTGCCCACCCCTCCTGTCGCTTCATTGCCCAGTGCTTAAATATGCAGTTACACCTACTTGTTGTGGAATCCTTTCAAGTTATGAAATTTTTGAGGCGTCATGGACCTGCGCACTGTAAAATACAGTACATTCGCGTTTGAACAAAGTACTGAACTTAAACCGATGTTGAGTTACCGTTTGAAAAGAAGAATTACAAATGGGCTATTTTTGTTCTGTCAATTTTGTAGGTTGGTGATGCTGTCTCCAAACATCAGAGTTCATGTAAAGAAACTTTGGGACTCTTGTATAATGTGAATATTTAGTAAACAAACATTGTCAATGTTTAGTGAACAATCAATCCCATGTACAGAGGGGGCAGAGGCGTTTGAGCGAAAAATCAAGACCACTACCTGCAACAGAATTTTAAAAAAGGTGTATTGTTCATCCATTGGTGCCAAAACTACAAGGTAACTGTCTCGAGGATCAATAGGTAGGTGTTCCTCGTTATCAACAAGGCCAAGGCCACCAGGCAACGGAAAATAACAAGTTTGCTGGATTATCTGATGGATGATGAATAGGTATTCCTGGTTATCAACAACTCCATGGACCACCAGGTAACAGAAAATAACAAGTTTGCTGGATTATCTCCTGGATGATGAATAGGTGTTCCTGGTTATCAACAACTCCATGGACCACCAGGTAACAGAAAATAACAAGTGTGCTGGATTATCTCCTGGATGATGAATAGGTGTTCCTGGTTATCAACAACTCCATGGACCACCAGGTAACAGAAAATAACAAGTGTGCTGGATTATCTCCTGGATGATGAATAGGTATTCCTGGTTATCAACAACTCCATGGACCACCAGGCAACGGAAAATAACAAGTTTGCTGGATTATCTCCTGGATGATGAATAGGTGTTCCTGGTTATCAACAACTCCATGGACCAGCAGGTAACAGAAAATAACAAGTGTGCTGGATTATCTGCTGGATGATGAATAGGTGTTTCTGGTTAACAACTCCATGGACCACCAGGTAACGAAAAATAACGAGTTTGCTGGATTATCTGCTGGATGAATAGGTGTTCCTGTTGATCAACAACTCCATGGACCAGCAGGTAACAGAAAATAACAAGTGTGCTGGATTATCTGCTGGATGATGAATAGGTGTTTCTGGTTATCAACAACTCCATGGACCACCAGGTAACGAAAAATAACGAGTTTGCTGGATTATCTGCTGGATGAATAGGTGTTCCTGGTTATCAACAACTCCATGGACCACCAGGTAACGAAAAATAACGAGTTTGCTGGATTATCTGCTGGATGAATAGGTGTTCCTGTTGATCAACAACTCCATGGACCACCAGGTAACGGAAAATAACAAGTGTGCTGGATTATCTGCTGGATGAATAGGTGTTCCTGGTTATCAACAACTCCATGGACCACCAGGTAACAGAAAATAACAAGTGTGCTGGATTATCTGCTGGATGAATTGGTGTTCCTGGTTATCAACAAGGCCAAAGCCACCAGGTAACGAAAAATAACAAGTTTGCTGGATGAATGAGTTTTCCTGGTTATCAATAAGGCCAAGGCCTCCAGGTAACGGAAAATAACAAGTTTGCTGGATGAATGAGTTTTCCTGGTTATCAACAAGGCCAAAGCCACCAGGTAACGGAAAATAACAAGTTTGCTGGATGAATGAGTTTTCCTGGTTATCAACAAGGCCAAGGCCACCAGGTAACGGAAAATAACAAGTTTCCGAGATTATCTGCTGGATAAATTGTTAATTCAGTTTTTACCTCCGCCACCAAAGGTGGATGGAGGTTGTTTTCACTCCTGTCTATTTGTTACTTACGAAAATCGAAGATTTTTCAAGTTTATTGGTTTGTCTTGTGCGTTATTCTGTCTGTTTGTCTGTCTGTCAGTCGCCGACAGGTCACAATTTTCAACCGATCTTCCAAAAATCTTACCAAATGGTAGAGTTGGCAAAAAAAAAAAAAAAGTTGGTCATACGCAATACGCCTATTGTTTTTGGCGTCAAAAGGTCAATAGGTCAACATAGGCCAAAGGTCACCAACTTTGTCTGATTTCTAAAATCCTCAATTTTCATCCGATTGACATGAACTTTTAAAAGGATTTGCATATCTGGTCACTGAATTCAACCCCCAACTATTTTTGAGGTCAACATAAGCCAAACGGTCAACATGGCCAAAGATTTCTAAAATCCTCAATTTTCATCCGATTGACATGAACTTTTAAAAGGATTTGCATATCTGGTCACTGAATTCAACCCCCAACTATTTTTGAGGTCAACATAGGCCAAAAGGTCAACATGGCCCAAGATTTCTAAAATTCTCAATTTTCATCCCATTGACTTGAACTTTTAAAAGGATTTGCATATCTGGACACTGAATTCAACCCCCAACTATTTTTGAGGTCAACATAGGCCAAAAGGTCAACATCGGCCAAATTTATATAATCGTCAATTTTCATCTGATTAACTTGACATTTGAAGAGGATTTGCATATATGGTCACTGAATTCAACAACCACCTATTTTTGAGGTTGAAAGGTCAAAGGTCAACTCCAGGTAAAACTTTCAAAATCTTCATTTTCATCTCATTGACTTGCAAATTTAACAGCATTTGCATAGCACCTCACTGAATTGGGAAACCAACTATTTTTGAGGCCAAAAGGTCAAAGGTCAACTCAAGGTGAAACTTCTAAAATCATCAATTTTCATTGGAAAAAATCGTCACTTTTCATCCTATTAATCAGAGCTTTGATTGGGATCGTCAATTTTAATATGGATGCAATGCAAAATTTGATGGATCAATGGCATCCTTTTGGGGAGGTGGACTTTGCAAGTATCGTGCTCTGTATGACATCTTCTTGTTACTTGCCAGAATAGATTCCGGCAAGTATGTTGGTTTGTCTGTCTGTCTGTCTGTCTGTCTGTTTGTGCGCAGTACTACGTCTACATCGTTGCACATAGCATCGCCATACTTCACACACATATTTGCCTTGCCCTGGAATAGACTGTGCCCAATTTTTAACTCTAGGCCCAAGGTCAAGCTCAAGGTCACCCAAAACGTGAAATCAGGGGGGTCGAGTTTTCATTTAAAATATATTTCAAACCACTATAACTCTAAAAGTACAAGAGATATGCGTACACTTACTGTTACTGACAGAGTGACATATAGGAAGTCACATACGACATTTCATTTGGCACCATGACCTTTGACCTTGAGTGACCTTGAAAGGTCAAACTCAAGGTCAATAAAAAAGTACATTCCGGCAAGTCCTCGGTCTCTGACCGATTCCTAGTCTGTCTGTTTGTGCACAGTATTACGTCTACATCGTTGCACATAGCATCGCCATACTTTACACACATATTTGCCTTGCCCTGGAATAGACTGTGCCCAATTTTTAACTCTATAGGCCAAAGGTCAAGCTCAAGGTCACCCAAAACGTTTGAATTGAACGTCAAATTGAAGCCCCATTCTTGGGGCGGGTACCGTTGCTAGTAATATATAATGGCGATACAACGATTTTTACCGCTTTGCTTTGAAGAACGGGAATGAAGGGGGAGGAGCATGTTAATATGTCTGGTTGAAGGGTTTGGGTGGTGAGGAAGCTTGAAGCCAGATTTTAATCTTACAGCCGCCATGTTGGTGCTCGCCGTCACTGCGATGCGAAGTGAAAGACGCCTCATAGCTGTCACATTCACAATCGCTATGTCGTATGTTCTACCGATACGTGTTTCCTTCATTGTAAAAACTACCAAGTCAACAGTTAAAAGCATTTTGAGCCGATAGGTGTTATGGCCTTGGCAAGATCGATGGAGACAGCGATCTGTTAGCTTATACACCGCCCAAATAGCTATGTGGAATTCTCTCATCTAGGGATTAAACCCACGTCGTTTTAACTTTGGCAGAGGTCATTATTTACTTTTAATGATGTTTATATACGAATCAAAAATAAGATAATCGGTGTTGGGTCGTCCTTTCCGCATATCTCGTGGGATTGTGCGTTGGAGAGATGACCGTGATGGTGGGGAGTGGTTGGCAAATCAAAAAAAAAAAGTACAATCCGGCAAGTCCTCGGTCTCTGACCGATTTTTCATTTGTTTGTCTGTCTGTTTGTTTGTCACTCGCCTGCAGGTCACAATTCTAAACTGATCGTCATGAAACCTCACCAAGTTTTAGAGGTTGTTACAATTGAGAAGCTTATTGATTTTGCCGTCAAAGGTCATCTGGAGGTCAAATTCCAAAAATCGCCATTTTTCATCCCATTAACTTGAAAATAGAACATCATTTCTATTTTCATATATGAAAATAGAACATATGAAAATAGAACAGTGAACACCCAGTCACTAACTAGGGAAACCAACTATTTTTTTGAGATCAAAAGGTCAAAGATCAACTCAAGGACAAACTTCCAAAATCATCAATTTTCATTTGAAAAAAACCATCAATTTTCATGCGATTGACTTGATAATTGAACAGCATTTGCATATTGAGTCACTAAATGGGAAACCAACTATTTTTGAAGTCCAAAGGTCAAAGGTCAAACTTCCAAAATCATAAATTTTCATCTGAAAACTGTCAATTTTCATCCGATTGACTTGAAAACTTAACAGCATTTGCACATTGAGTCACTAAATGGGGAAACCAACTATTTTTAAGGTCCAAAGGTCAAAGTCCACTCAAGGTCAAACTTCCAAAATCATCAATTTTCATCTGAAAACTCAATTTTCATCCGATTGACTTGAAAACTTAACAGCCTTTGCATATTGTCTCACTGAATTGGGAAACAAACTATTTTTGAGGTCAGCAGTCAACTCAAGGTGAAACTTTTAAAATCATCAATTTTAATCTGAAAAATCGTCACTTTAAATCCTATTAATCCGAGCTTTGATCAAGATCGTCAATTTAAATCTTGATGAAATGGATAATTTGATTGATCAATGCAACCTTTTTTTGGAGTGGGGGGTGGGGGGGGGGGGGGGGGATGGGAATGGATTTTGCAAGTATCGTGCTCTGCATGATGTCTTTTTGTTTGTTTGTAAACAAGATATATCAAAAAGTTGTGGATGGATTTGGACGAAACTTGGTGGATAGGTTGGGTGCGTGACCTTTCGATTCGATTTTGATGACGATCTGAATATGGATTCGGATCCGGCTCGTATAATTTTTAAGTGATTCCTCACAATTGGGAGATATGGCCAAAAACTATACATAGCAGGATATCTAAAAAAGTTGTGGACGGATTTGGACGAAACGTGGTGGACAGGTTGTGTGTCTGACAAGGACGATTCGATTTTGGTGAAGATCTGAGTATGGGTTCGGATACGAGAATTATTTAATTTGTAAGTGATTCTTCACCATTGAGAAATCGGGCGAAAAGCAATATAAATAACATGATATTTAAAAATATTATGAACGAATTATGAATAAACGTGGTGGACGAGTTGGTGCGGTGACAAGAACAAGCGAATTAGATTTTGGTTCAGGTCCGAATCCAGATCCAGCCTATCAGTGGATAGAAAACATAAAATGTTCAGCCGGGCGGAGGTATGCGCTCTACCTAGTGCCGTTTCACTGAGGCCTTGCGACATGTATGCTTTTCAAATAATAACAGTCCTCACTTTTATAAATGCACACTTTGCAAGACATGGATTTCTTACATTTATCAAAATACGTGATGACATCATGAAACAGACTTATATTTGTATGTAAAGAATGGATTTCAAACAGAAACAAATGTTTAAGCAGCACAATCGATGGCAATGTGTTAATTCCATCTCGGATGCATTACCATGACATTTTCTGAGAGGAACAACCACCACTAGAGGTCAAGCTGGAACCCAATTCAGATCCGTTCACCACAAACTCTGACGCCACATTATGGCCTCGACCTACAAGTCTGTGGATGCCAGGTTCACAGTCGCCAATGGCGACTGCCATTGCATCAAATACACTCTTGTTTGGCGGAGCACCGCCGTAAGCCGTTTCATAGTCAAGAATGGAAGGAGCGACCACAGAAAAGCATTGCTGGTTGTGACAGGCAACACTTGATAGGTCAAGCGGTAATTCTGGAGGCCAAGCATGAGGCAGGTAAGATAATGGTGACAAGCCTCGATTTAACACCACATTTGGGGGTGTCACTTTGGAATGTGCTGCTGGAAGTTCCCATTGCAGGGGCTTTTGAGCAACTGTGTCCACCTCGCCAGAGCCTTGGGAAGACCTGGAGTCTTTGTGGTGGCCTCGCGTACCAGAAGAAGGCAAAATAAGGCCCAGACCAAAGCCTGGTGATGAGTTTGACCAGTAAGACAAAGAGGGTACTGAGAGGTGTTGTTGAGCTGGTAATACCAATGCTGGCTGTGGCAGGGAAGAAACTAAGGAACATTCTGGAAGGTTCAAATCATCCGGTGATGTCCTGGCAGCAGCTGGAACTGTCCTTGATTTCAGAAGTGAGTCAATATTGAATGGGCAGTCAGATGACAAGGGGCCGGGACTAGATGTTGAAGAGCTGGAGCAGCTGGAGGAAGATGATGGAGGTGAAGGTGCTCGGTCTATGCCCAGAAAAGGTGCCAGGTCACAAGGCTGTGTGGCCGGTGATCCGTGAGACATTGTCGTTGTTCTCTGCCTGCGTAGCATTTCCCTTGGAATCAAATGCACATCGACTGCCCAATAATTGCCCTTACACTGTGGCTTGCTTGGGTCTTTCAGTACCTGAAACAAATACCAGGTGATGCAACTCAAAAAAATCTTATTATGCCTTTCAAATGAGAAACTATGCATCAGGTAAGGAAATGGATATTGAATGGGCTAGAGGAATCAACTAATGGGTGTTAGGAATATCAGCAATAACAGTCATTAAAATTTCAATTTCTCCATTTTATGTATACAAATTTTGTTTACCTGTTGCTGTGGTGAAGAAGAAAGGAAATTGATCAAAAGAGACTTGGTGTCAGGTAAATTGGTATCCCTAGGCCTTAACTAATATAAATATTTTAAGTCATTGTTATATTGTCATAAAATTGCTGCTGAATCCATCTCTACAGATCTTGACAAAAGGGAGTTGTTGGTCTTTGACTTGTAACATGTCCCAAGATCACACTCTATGATCACACTCTATCCCTGCACATGATCACACTGATCACATTCCATCCCTGCACAACATGATAACACTATATCCCTATGCAAGATGATCACACTCTATCCCTCCACAACATGATCACACTCTATCCCTATGCAAGATGATCACCCTCTATCCCTCCAGAACATAATCAAACTCTATCCCTCCACAACATGATCACACTCTATCCCGAAGCAAAATGATCACACTCTATCCCTCCACAACATGATCACAATCTATCCCTATGCAAGATGATCACACTCTATCCCTCCACAACATGATCACACTCTATCCCTCCACAACATGATCACACTCTATCCCTCCACAACATGATCACACTCTATCCCGAAGCAAGATGATCACACTCTATCCCTCCACAACATGATCACACTCTATCCCTATGCAAGATGATCACACTCTATCCCTCCACAACATGATCACACTCTATCCCTATGCAAGATGATCACACTCTATCCCTCCACAACATAATCACACTCTATCCCTATGCAACATGATCACACTTTATCCCTGTGCAACATGATCACACTTTATCCTTTTGCAACATGATCACACTCGATACCTCCACAACATGATCACACTTTATCCCTGCACAACATGATCACACTGATCACACTCTATACCTCCACAACATAATCACACTTTATCCCTATGCAACATGATCACACTCTATCCTTGTGCAACATGATCACACTTTATCCTTGTGCAACATGATCACACAGATCACACTCTATACTTCCACAACATGATCACACTCGATACCTCCACAACATGATCACACTTTATCCCTGCACAACATGATCACGCGCTATCCTTGTGCAACATGATCACACTCTATCCCTCTGCAACATGATCACACTCTATCCTTGTGCAACATGATCACACTGATCACACTCGATACCTCCACAACATGATCACACTTTATCCCTGCACAACATGATCACACTCTATCCCTCTGCAACATGATCACACTCTATCCTTGCACAACATGATCACACTCTATCCTTGTGCAACATGATCACACTCCATCCTTGTGCAACATGATCACACTCTATCCTTGCACAACATGATCACACTCCATCCCTGTGCAACATGATCACACTCTATCACTCCCTACACAACATAATCACACTCAATCACTCCCTACACAACATGATCACACTTTATCCCTGCACAACATGATCACACTTTATCCATGCACAACATGATCACACTCCATTCCCATGCAACATAATCACACTCAATCACTCCATACACAACAGGATCACACTCTATCCTTGCACAACATGATCACACTCTATCCTTGTGCAACATGATCACACTCCATCCTTGTGCAACATGATCATACTCTATCCTTGTGCAACATAATCACACTTTATCTCTCCACAACATGATCACACTCCATCCCTGTGCAACATGATCACACTCTATCACTCCCTACACAACATAATCACACTCAATCACTCCCTACACAACATGACCACACTTTATCCCTGCACAACATGATCACACTTTATCCTTGCACAACACGATCACACTCCATCCCCATGCAACATAATCACACTCTATCCCTGCACAACATGATCACACTCTATCCCTCCCTGCACAACATGATCACACTCTTTCCCTCTCTGTGCCAAATTATCACATTATATCCCTATCTGCTCCACATGATCCCACTATACCCCTGTACAACATGATCACACATTCTGTACCTTGTAGAAACACTTGTTCGCTGTCAGGTTATGTCGAACTGAATCTCGCCATCCCCTGTAGGATCCAATGAACACCGGCGCCATGCTTCTCAATATCTGCACAACCCCAACATAATTATCATTGCATAAGTCAATTATCCCACTTTAAATGTTAAGAGAAGTAACCAGAATTCAGACAAAGAGACAGGTGTAATGCTGTATGAATCATGATAAAAATGACATCTAATATAGATAGATGCATAATCAAAAATATGGCCGATTATAAAGATCCATGATGATTGAGATACACAATCAAAAATATGGCCGATTAAAAAGATCCATGATGATTGCGACGCACAATCAAAAATATGGCCAATTACAAAGATACGTGATGATAGAGACACACAATCAAAAATATGGCCGACTATAAAGATCCATGATGATATAGACGCACAATCAAAAAGATGGCCGATGATAAAGATCCATGATGATAGATGCACAATCAAAAATATGGCCGATTAAAAAGATCCATGATGATTGCGACGCACAATCAAAAATATGGCCAATTACAAAGATACGTGATGATAGAGACGCACAATCAAAAATATGGCCGACTATAAAGATCCATGATGATATAGACGCACAATCAAAAAGATGGCCGATGATAAAGATCCATGATGATAGATGCACAATCAAAAATATGGCAATTATAAAGATCCATGATGATTGAGACGCACAATTTAAAATATGGCCGATTATAAAGACACGTGATGATAGAGATGCACAATCAAAAATATGGCTGATTATAAAGATCTATGATGATTGAGACACACGATCAAAAATATTGCTGATTATAAAGATCCCTGATGATTGAGACGCACAATCAAAAATATATGGCCGATTATAAAGAAACATGACGATTGAGATGCGCAATCAAAAAGATGGGCAATTATAAAAATACGTGACCATGGAGATGCACAATTTAAAATATGGCCGATTATAAAGAAACATGACGATTGAGATGCACAATCAAAAAGATGGGCAATTATAAAAATACGTGACCATGGAGATGCACAATTTAAAATATGGCCGATGATAAAGACACGTGATGATAGAGATGCACAATCGAAAATATAGCTGATTATAAAGATCCATGATGATTGAGATGCACAATCGAAAATATAGCTGATTATAAAGATACGTGATGGTAGAGGCACAATCAAAAACTATTGCTGATTATAAAGATACTTGATGATAGATATGCACAATCAAAAATATGGCCGATTATAAATATCCATGACAATTGAGATGCACAATCAAAATATGGCCAATTATAAAGATCCAGGATGATAGAGACACACAATCAAAAATATGGCCGATTAAAAAGATTCCATGATGATTGAGACGCACAATCAAAAATATTGCTGATTATAAAGATACTTGATGATTGAGACGCATAATCAAAAATATGGCCGATTATAAAGATCCATGACAATTGAGATGCACAATCAAAAAGATGGGCAATCATAAAAATACGTGACCATAGAGATGCACAATTAAAAATATGGCCGATTATAAAGATCCATGATGATTGAGAGGCGCAATCAAAAATATAGCCGATTATAAAGATCCATGATGATTGAGACACATAATCAAATATATGGCAGATTACCAAGATACGTGATGGTAGAGGCACAATCAAAATAAGGCCTATGATGAAGATCCATGATGATTGAGACGCACAATCAAAAATATGGCCGATTATAAAGATACGTGATGATAGAGACGCACAATCAAATATATGGCAGATTATAAAGATCCATGATGATTGAGACGCACAATCAAAAAGATGGCCGATGATAAAGATCCATGATGATAGATATGCACAATCAAAAATATGGCCGATGACAAAGATCCATGATGATTGAGATGCACACTTTAAAATATGGCCGAATCTAAAGACTCGTGATGATAGAGATGCACAATCTAAAATATGGCCGATTATAAAGATCCATGATGATTGAGATGCACAAACAAAAATATGGCCTATTATAAAGATCCATGATGATTGAGACGCGCAATCAAAAATATGGCCGATTACAAAGATACGTGATGATATAGATGCAGAATCAAAAATATGGCCGATGATAAAGATCCATGATGATAGAGATGCACAATCAAAAATATGGCAATTATAAAGATCCCTGATGATTGAGATGCACAATCAAAAAGATGACCGATTATAAAGATCCATGATGATTTAGATGCAGAATCAAAAAGATGGCCGATGATAAAGATCCATGATGATAGAGATGCACAATCAAAAATATGGCAATTATAAAGATCCCTGATGATTGAGATGCACAATCAAAAAGATGACCGATTATAAAGATCCATGATGATTTAGATGCACAATCAAAAATATGGCCGATTATAAAGATCCATGATGATATAGATGCAGAATCAAAAAGATGGCCGATTATAAAGATCCATGATGATAGAGACGCACAATCAAAAATATGGCAATTATAAAGATCCATGATGATTGAGATGCACAATCAAAAATATGGCCGATTATAAAGATCCATGACGATTTTTTTTTTTTTTTTGTATACTGAATCGAGGCTCGTGAAATGAGATGCACAATCAAAAATATGGCAGATTACCAACATATGTGATGGTAGAGGCACAATCAAAATAAGGCCTATGATAAAGATCCATGATGATTGAAACGCACAATCAAAAATATGGCCGATTATAAAGATCCATGATGATATAGATGCACAATTAAAAATATGGCCGATTATCAGGATCCATGATGATTGAGACACACAATCAAAAGGATGGCCGATAATAAAGATCCATGATTATTGAGACACACAATCAAAAAGATGGCCGATAATAAAGATCCATGATGATTGAGACACACAATCAAAAAGATGGCCGATAATAAAGATCCATGATGATTGAGACACAATCAAAAGGATGGCTGATAATAAAGATCCATGATTCTTGAGATGCACAATCAAAAAGATGGCCGATAATAAAGATCCATGATGATTGAGACACACAATCATAGAGGAACACAATCAAAGATGTGCGGGATAGTATACATCCACGATTGTAGGGGAGCATAAACAGAGAGATCATCAGAGATGCACGGCAAGAGAAGAATGACAAGAGATGCAGAGATCAAAGCGAGTGGTGCACAACGAGAAATGCATGGCAAGAGAAGCACGACGAGAGATGCATGACAAGAGATGCAGAGATGCACATCAAGAAATGCACGGCGAGAGATGTACGGTAAGAGAAGCACGACGAGTGATGCATGGCAAGAAAAGCACTGCATGAGAAGCACGACGAGAGATGCACGAGAGATGCACGGCAAGAGAAGCATGGCAAGAGATGCACGATGAGAGAAGCAGGGCAATAGATGCAGGGCAATAGATGCATGACGAGAGGCACATGGCGAGAGGCACACGACGAGATGTGCACAACAAGAGATTCACGATAATAGAAATGTACACTAATAGAGATGCGTGACAATAGATATGCAGAAGCAAAGAGATGCACAATCATCCAGATGCATGATCATGAAGATGCACAATAAATGAGATGTATGATAAAGGAGATGTACAATAAAATGCACAATCATTGAGATTCATAATGAGATTTACATAATAGAGATGCAAAATTATTTGAGATAGACATTGACATTCACAATGGTACATATTCACAATGATAGATATGCACAAGGAGAGAGATACATGAAAATAGAGATACTTGATCAAAGAGATATATACATAATAGGGTACAGGGCCTTCAGAAAGTATTCACACCCCTTGACCTTTTTCAAATTATGTTTTTACAGCCTGAATTCAAAATAGAATAAACTAATTTTTTGTCACTGATCAAAAATTTGATCAAAAATACACATAACACCCCATAATGTCAAAGTAGAGATTTTTTTTCACAAAATAATTTTAAAATGAAAAGCTGAAATATCTTGAGTCAATAAGTATTCAACCCCTTTGCTATGACACTTCAAATTGAGCTCAGGTGCATCCAATTTCCTTTGACCATCCTTGAGGTGTCTCTACAACTTGATTGTAGTCCACCTATGGCCAATTCCTTTGATTGGACATGAATAAGAAAGAAACACACCTTTCGAGATAAGGTCACATAGTTGACAGTGCATGTCAGAGCAGAAACTCTACCATGAAGTCCAAAGAACTGTCCGTATAACTCCAAGATAGAATTGTGAGGAGGCATACATCTGGGGAAGGGTATAAAACAATTTCTAGAGTGTTGAAAGTTCCCAAGAGCACAGAGAGCTCCATCATTAGGAAATGGAAATAATGTGGAACTACCCAGACTCTTCCTAGAGCTGGCCGTCCGACCAAACTGAGCAACCAGACAGGAAGGACCTTGGTCAGGGAGGTGTCGGAGAACCCAATGACCACTCTGAAAGAACTGCAAATTTCCTTGGCTTAGATGGGAGAACCTTTCGGAAGGAAAACAGTCTCTGCAGCGCTTCACAAATCTAGGTTTTATGGGAAGGTGGCCAAACTGAAGCTACTCCTGAAAAAAGGCACAGGACAACATGCCTGGAGTTTGCAAAAAGGCACGTGAAAGACTCAGAGAGCATGAAGTAAAATATTCTGTGATCTGATGAGACGAAAATTGAACTCTTTGGCCTGAGTGTAAAACGCTATGTCTGGCAGAAACCGAGCACAACTCATCACCCATCGAACACCATCCCTGCTGTGTGTGAAGCATGGTGGTGGCAGCATCATGCTATGGGGATGCTTTTCAGTGGCAGGGACTGGGAGCATTGCAAGAATAGAGGGAACAATTAATGGAGCCAAATGCAGGCAAATCCTTGAGGAGAACCTGCTTAAGAGTGCAAAAGACTTCAGACTGCAGCAAAGATTTACGTTCAAACAGAACAATGACCCCAATCATACAGCCAAAGCAACACTGGAATGGCTTCAGAACAAGAATGTGAAAGTCCTTAAGTGGCCCGTCCAAAGCCCAGACTTGAATCCCATTGCGAATCTGTGGAAACACTTGAATATTGTTGTTCACCGACGCCCCCTTCCAACTTGACAGAGCTTGATAGTCAGGGCCCTCAGGGATATTTTGGCTCAAATTCTTCCAAAAGCATCAAATTTGGCGCAGATGTTGCCCATGCCATACTCTTTCGATTTTTGACGGGCGCCAAGGGCGGTATGATCCGGGGACCATACCGGTCCATCCCGCCATGTCACCTGACCTATGACGTCATAATTAGGATATGCATCCAATCACATGGCGTACTATAAGTGGTCAAAGTTCAAAATGAATCGATCGAAAAATGAAGGAAGGGATCCATTTTTAAGGTTTTCATAAAATCCAATATGGCCGCCAGGTCACATGACATATGACGTCATATTTATGACATGTATACAATCATGTATACATGAACCCGGATCATGATCGCACAAAAATTAAACACAAGGATATGGCATACAGTTCATAAAACATCAAAATCCGTACCTTTGTAATTAGACTGATGAACTGCATATGCCTGAAAATTAGGAAATAGACATGTAAATATTTCCTCTAATTGTCAAAAATAAGGTCAGAGTTCGATTACCCAACCCAGAAACATAAAATGGTGAACCTCGCGTAAATCTTGACAAAAAACCTCAAAAACCGACATGTTTGACTCAAAAATGACCTTTAAGATGACCTTGAGGGTTGACCTTGACCTCGAATCATCAAAATAACATCATAATTGGATTCCTCGACCTCGAAAACCCCTAAAAAGTGGTATCATACATGATTCCAACCCTTTTGGTTATTTAACTGATTTTCCTCTAATCCGGGTGGCGGCCATTTAGTATTTCGCCAATATGGGGCCCCCTAAGGGGGGGTGGGGGGGCGCCCGTCTTGGCGCCCGTAAAAAATCGAAAGAGTATGGCATGGGCAATATCTGGGCCAAATTTGGTGCTTTTGGAAGAATTTGAACCAAACGGCCCCAAAATATCCCTAAGGGCCCTGACTATGAGCAAATCTGCAAGTAAGAATGGGAGAAACTCCCCAAATCCAGAGGTGCAAAGCTGATACAGACAAACCCAAGAAGACTTGGAGCTCTAATCCCTGCCAAAGGTGCTTCTACGAAGAAGACTCAGGGGGTTGAAGACTTACTTATGTAAATTTGATATTTCTGTCTTTCATTCTTAACTATTTTGTAAAAATGTTTTTAAATTTTTTTACTTTGACATTATGGGGTATTATGTGTAGATCCGTGACCAAAAATTATCAGTTTAATCCATTTTGAATTCAGGCTGTAACACAACAAAATGTGAAAAAGTCAAGGGGTGTGAATACTTTCTGAGGACAATGTACATGATAGAAATGCACAATGATAGAGATGCGCAATTATGGGCACGAGCGTGGATCGACTCGCTCCACTCACTTCACCATGCATCGTTGCAGAGGCACGGGTTTGTTTTAACTGAGCTGACTGAACTTGAGTTGCTGTGTTGTCATGATTTACACCAATCATAATGCAAACATTTCTTTTGTACAAATTTATTTGTAATATTGGTGATATTATTTATTGTACACCGCTCCTTTCCTATTCCATCTCAACGTGCTGCATGACGTCATCGCCCGGCACCGAAGGGGGCACCTAAGGGGGCCCGGTGATGACGAGCGCTGAAAGGGAGTACTCAGTTTTCACTCCGGTTTCTTGTTTTCTTGTTTTCTTTCTTTCTTCCTTTCTTTCTTTCTTTCTTGTTTGTCTGAGCGATATCTCAGCCATCCTTTGAGCTAGGAAGCTGAAATTTTGGCACAATAGTGAGCATGTGCTTTGGCAAAAACGGTATATTTTGTTTTTTGATTAATTAATTGATTAATTAATTTAATATTATCGATTAATTAAGTACTTATATATTTCCTTTCTCTTCTGGGCATTATCTCAGGCACCTTTTGAGCTAGGAAGCTGATATTTGGACTTGACAATGACCAAGGAATTTTGCTGTAAAGGGTATTTTTTATTTATTGATTACTCAATTAATCGATTCATTATTTAATTCTTCGATTAATGACTTAATTGCTTTTTTTTTTAAAATTTTTTTTTTTTTTGTATACAGAATCGAGGCTCGTGTAAGAGCTAAAGATTCGGTTACAGATTCAGATGAAACGGTGGTGATTTAGGGATTATATTAGCCAATTGATTAATGATTGAATTATTTTATGATTGTTATTTATTTATTTTCGTTATTAATCACATATATTTTCTTTCTCATCTGCGCAATATCTCAGCCATCCTTTGAGCTAGGAAGCTGATATTTGGACATGAGAGTGACCAAGTGATGTGGCTATAAAGGATATTTTTGATTTATTGAATAATCAATTAATCATTTATTGATTAGTCAATTAATCATGAAATTATTTAATTTTTTCGATTAATGACTTATTTAATTAATTTTCAAAAAGTTACAGCTTTGGATGAAACACTGGTGGTTGAGGTATGCTATTAGCCAATTGATTAAGAAATTATTTTACGATTATTATTTATTTATTTTAATTATGCAATTGATCAATCAATTATTGCACACCTCTCCTTCCCAATACCATACCGTCTCTATGTGCTGCACAGCGGTATCGCTGGGCACCGAAGGAGGATGTTATTTATTTATTTGGCATGGGGGCGGTATAATTTGAATGTATCTGTACTTGTTTGTAATTTATTTGTAATCAAAAAAGGGCCAAGTGGTTCAAAAGGTCTAAAGTATCCTATGGGTCTTTTGGGTCTTCAGAGCCTTTTGGGTCTTTAAGGGTCTTCAGGATCTTTTGGTCCTCTGGGTCTTTTGGGTTTTCTGGGTCATCTGCGTCTTTGGGGTATTTTAGATCCTCAATGTATTTTTGGGTCTTTAAGGGTCTTTTGGGTCTTCATGGTCTTCAGAGTCTTCAGGGTCTTCAGGGTGTTTTGGGTCTTTAGGGTTTTTGGGGTCTTCAGGGTCTTTTGGGTCTTTGGGGTGTTTTGGGGGTCTTTTATGTCTTTGGGAGCTTCTGGGGCTTTTGGGTCATCGGGGTGTTTTGGGTCTTCAGGTTAATTTGGTTCTTCAGGGTCTTTTGGGTCCTCTGGGTCTTCAAGGGTATTTGGGGTCTTTTGAATCTTCAGGGTCTTTTAGGGTCTCCATGGTCTTTTTGGGTCTTCAGGGTATTTAGGTGTTTTAGATTTTTGGGGTCTTTGAGGTGTTTTGGGTATTTGCGGTATTTTGGGTCATTTGTGTCTTCGGGGTATTTTGGATATTTGGCGTATTTTGGGTCTTCTGGGTCTTTGGGGGTGTTATGGGTCTTCATGTCTTTAAGGGTCTTTGGGGGTCTTCAGGGTATTTTGGGTCTTTTGGATATTTGTGGTATTTTGGGTCTTTGGGGTATTTTGGGTCTTTTGGATCTTTTGGGTATTTGGGGGTATTTTGGGGTCTTTTGTGTCTATGGGAGCTTCTGGGACTTTTTGGTCATCAGGGTGTTTTTGGTCTTCATGCTCTTTTGGGTCTCTTGGGTTTTGGGGTCTTTTTGGTCTTCAGGGTATTTTGGGTCTTCATGGGTCTTCAGGGTATGTTGGGTCTTTTGGATATTTGGGGTCTTTTGGTTCTTTGGAGTGTTTGGGTCTTTTGCATCTTTGGGGTATTTTGGGTATTGTGGGGTCTTTTGTGTCTTTGGGAGCTCCTGGGGCTTTTGGGTCTTCATGCTCTTTTGGGTATTTTGGGTTTCGGGGTCTTTTTTGGTCTTCTGGGTATTTTGGGTCTTCAGGGGTCTTCGGGGTATGTTGTGTTTTGGATATTTGGGGTCTTTTGGGTATTTTGGGGTATTTTTTGTCTTTGGGAGCTTCAGGCTCTTTTGGGTCTTCAGGGTATTTTGGGTCCTCTGGGACTTTAAGGATCTTTGGGGTCTTTTGAATTTTTGGGGTCTTTTAGAGTGTCCATCGTCTTTTGGGTCTTCGGGGTATTTTGGGTATTTTAGGTCTTTGGCTTGTTTTGAGTAATTGGAGACTTTTGGGTCTTTTGTGTCTTCACGTATTTTTGATCTTTTGGATATTTTGGATCTTTGGGTCTTTTGGATCGACTGGGTCTTTTGTGTCTTTGGGGTATTTTGGATCTTCAGGCTCTTTAAGGGTCTTTGGGATCTTCATGGTATTTTGGGTCTTTGGGTCTTTGGGACATTTTGGGTCTTTTGGATCTTTGGGGTACTTTGGGTCTTTGGGGTCTTTTGGGTCTTCAGGGTATTTTGGGTCTTTTGGTTTTTTTTGGGTCTTCAGTGTCTTTAAGGGTATTTGGAGTTTTTGGAGTCTTTTGGATCTTCAGGATATTTTTGATATTTTTGATATTTTTGATATTTTTGATATTTTGGATATTTTGGCTCTTTGGGGTATTTGGGTCTTCTAGGTATTCAAAGGTATTTGGGGTCTTTTGGGTCATCAGGATATTTTGGGTTATCTGGATATTTTGGGTCTTTAGCCATCTTTGAGGTCTTAAGTGTCTTGGGGGACTTAAAGGGTCTTCAAAGGTCTAATGGGTCTCAGCAGTGTAAAGGGTCAAAAGATATATTCCAATAGTTTGTAACTAATAGACAGAATGCAACCGAGGTTCAAACAGTATGTAATTATTAATAGATATAGTCACGCGGCTTCACCACCTCATTGCTCCACAGATGCATTTTTCGGTTTTATATACAGTATGTTTGAAGAAGTAGACGTTTTGGTCACAAATACATGTTGCATACATAGCCATTTATGTTTGCTCCATTATAATAATGTTACGTTTCTGGGGGGTAGGAATGACATGCCATCGAGATAGGATTGTATAAATTATCACGGACCGCGTGCGAGTCGGTAGACATTTCGATGTACATAAGTAAGAAAAAAAACTCTGAGCTTAAGGTTGTTTATGTGTTCTTCACACGGGAGGTGAAGACATGCTAATTAGGTAGGGCTGAAAGAGAATTTCCCCAGTGTGATTGCTCCCCCATGTAAGTTTTCCCTACGTTTTTATAACAAGGCCAGAAATAAAAACTGCCATCCATTAACCAACAACGACCACCGCAATTAACCAACAACCATTAACGACAGTGCCAAACATTCCCAATTGGATCGGAAACATTCCCAATTAAACCCTGCCTCTAAAGGTTTGTAACTGACAGGCAACTAACCTTGCCCCACCAACCGACTAAGGAACAAGGCCACACCCCCAGAGTGGGACGAGTGGCTTGGAAACTATCGTGGCCGGCAGACCACGCCCCGAGCTTCATCATTCGTCGAGCCGACCATGGAGCGATGGAGTGGAACGTGGCGATTGGTTGGGGTGATGTCGGTGTGATGTCAGAGCGAGAAGGTTCGATAAAGAGGAGAAAGAATCTGCCTCTCTCTCTCTCTCTCTCTCTCTCTCTCTCGCCCCCTGCTGGCCGTTCGTGTGTTGGGCGTGGCAAGATGGCGTGCACTCGTGTTTGTGTGCTGTAGCTCTGTGCTTGTGTTGTTCCCCCCCCCCCCCCCCATTCCTTTTTTTCCCCATCGTGCTTTTGTCATGTCCTTCGTTACCACCTGTCCCTCTTTTCCCTCCCTTGAGACAGAGAGAGTGAGAGAAGAGCCAAAAGGTGAGAGCAGACCCGTTCGGTTCAGTTTCCCTGCTCCGTCGGTGCTGTTTACCTTACTCGCGTCGTGAGAACTTTATTATTTATTATTTCATTTCGACTTTATTTATTTCGTGTCCTTTCCGCCTGGTCAAGGTGGAAAGGTGAGACATTGCCATTATGGCGAGTGTTCGTGCACGGCAGGAAGGGTTTGAAACCCTAACAAGGAAGCATGCTTTCGTGTGTGTCCCTCCCGAAGGTGTTCCTACCGAGGACATTATCCTCGCTGTAGGGAATGTTATCGGCGATGAAAATGTCCGCGCCGCGTCGCGGATGAACCAGAAGTTTGTCGTTTTCGTGTCGGACGAGAAGTTCGTGCATGATGTTGTTAGTACCGGTCTGTCATTGAAAGGTGGGCAGTTCGTCATGGTTTCCCCGATGGACACACCGGCGATAAAAGTAATTATTTCAAATGTCGCTCCGTTTATCACAGATGATAAGTTAATGGCTGTTCTGACCCGGTATGGAACTGTTGTTTCCCGAATCTCGATGATTCCCCTGGGATGTCGGGATGAACGAGTGAAACATGTTATGAGTTTCCGGAGACAAGTATTCATGGTGCTTCCTGATCGCGGCGACGATACAGGACTAAACATCTCGTTTCAAATTTCGGTAAATGATCGTCAATATCAAATGTACGCTTCGTCAGGCACCTTAACGTGCTTCCTTTGTGGAGCCTTCGGACACGTTAAAAGGTTTTGTCCCAAAGCATCTTGTACGAAGTGCGGCAAATTGGGACACACCGATGTGGGCTGTAAAAAAGAAAACGCCCCGACCGTGCTTCCTCACGCCTAGACCGTGCTTCCTCACGCCTCGACCGTGCTTCCTCACGCCTCGACCGTGCTTCCTCACACCTCGACCGTGCTTCCTCACACCTCGACCATGCTTCCTCACGCCCCGACCGTGCTCCCCGACGCTCAAACCATGCTTCCTGACACTCAAACCGTGCTACCTGAAGCCCCGACCGTGCTTCCCGATGCCCCGACTGTGCTTCCTGATGTCCCAACTGTGCTTCCCGAGGTCCCGACTATACTTCCCGAAGCCCCAACTGTGCTACCCGAAGCCCCAACCGTGCTACCCGAAGCCCCGACTGTGCTTCCCGATGCCACGACTGTGCTTCCCGACGCCCCGACTGTGCTTCCCGACGCCCCGACTGTGCTTCCCGACGCCACGACTGTGCTTCCCGACGCCCCGACTGTGCTTCCCGATGCCCCGATGCTACCCAAACCCAGTGAGATGGCACTTGGTGATGCTAGTACTACTGGCGAACCCATGAATGAAGAACCTGCCGTACTGACCAAAAAACGGAAAGCACCACTAACAAATAGCCCTGATGGTGCGATAAAGAAGGCTGTCTTGGGCAGAGACATTGTCTCTGCAAAAGAGGGCAAAACGTCTACAGCAAACGAAAATATCGAACGTCAAAGTGGAAAAGAGGATGTTACTGATTTCCCAGGCTCTGAGAGTGAAGCCTGCATTGATCCGAACAATACGGCCATTTTTGAGCCTGAACACGAAGCCTTACCGGTCCCCCCTCCAGTAGCTGAGCGGACTGGTGACCAAACAAATTGCTCTGTCTTACAAACAGAAATCGTAACTCCGGCTACGCAGAGATCTGCAGCCATTTGCCAACGCACACATAAAGAAAGTAAGCACCAGTCTGCTCGTGAGTGTGTACCAGAGTACCCAACGAAATCTCAGGAGATGCCTCCAGAGGAGCTCGTGAGAGCTGCAAGTAAGGCCCAAGATCCAGGTAGGACATTATCAGACTTGTCAGAGTCTGAGGACGAGGTGGAAGTGACTGAGCTGTCACAGTCATCAGCATCTCAGTCACAGATACCCCCCCAACACATCGTGTCGTTTCTAGCCGAAACGTACAGACAGCGTAACATAGTCATTAAAGACTATTTTGACGATTTGGTTGCATTCATCCATACTGCAAAATCCATAATTAAAACGCCTGAACAATTTGACCTGAATAAGTCACAATACCACAGGTTAAGAAAATTCATCACACGTGCAGGTGTAGAGTGTTCCCAGCCACAGGCTGATTTCATCAATACAGGATGAAAACTATAAAACTTGCAACTTTAAATATTAACGGTGGTGGTGCTAGCCACCTCCGCCAGGTTCAAGTAAAAAACATATTTCAACGGAAAAAGGTGGATGTGATCTTACTTCAAGAAACTCACATCACACCTAATGTGGAACATGACTGGCATCAACCTTTTAAGAGCCAATGCTATTTCAGCAATTTATCAGCTTCATCTGCTTGAATCGGCTTCTTGCTGAAGCCAGGCCTCGTGTGTGTGTCATGCCATTTTCAGGAGGTAATAAATGGTCGGCTTAGCTCTCTTAAACTAGTAAGCCACAACTTCCATTACACCATTTTTAATGTGTATGCGCCAAGTGATAGCGTAGAGCGTAAGTCCTTCTTCACCTCAATGATAAATCACTTAAGATCGGTTGATTTTGATCATTGTGTGTGTGTCGGAGGTGATTTTAATTGCACCTTCGACTCATCGATTGACAGAAACTCTGTCGAACCCCATCCTGAGTCCCATGTACACTTATCCAATTTTTTTAGCACAATGGGTTTCGTGGATGTTTGGCAGTTGCACCACCCAAACACATCCCAGTACACCTGGTGTCGATGCGCCAATAGTCGAGTATCCTTGGCAAGGCTTGACAGATGGTACATCAACGTACCTTTTAAAAATACTGCAGTTTCTTCAAATCTCTTCCCTTCTGTGTTTTCAGACCATCATATGGTAACCCTAAACCTTTCCTTTCCTCAACCCGCAAATAGGAGCGCTTATTGGAAGTTTAATGTTAGACTTCTAGAAGATAGTATGTTTAAAGAAGCCTTTCGTGTTTTCTGGGCAAGTCTAGTAGCAAAGAAATCCTCCTTTCCTTCATCCAGCATATGGTGGGATAACATGAAATCTCAAATTCGGGTTTTTTGTCAATGTTTCCAATCACACAGCACAAACGACAAGCACATGACAATGGCCCGGTTGGAATTAGATATTCTACAATTGGAGAGTAAATTGGCTCATGAAAATAATGACGCCAATTACCGGTTATTGCTTGTAAAGAAAGCTCTTTTAAGGGAGTTAGTTCAAGAGAAAGCAGCCGGTACATTAATTAGACTTAGAATACAGAATGTAAAATTATCAGACACCCCAAATAAGTCTTTCTTTCATTTAGAATCTTTAAGCAAGCCATCACGGCTAATCTCTTCTGTTTTAGACTCAAGAGGCAACGTTGTTGTCAATGAGGATGATGTTAGACTAAACATTATTGAATTCTTTACAAAACTTTTTGAGGAGCAGACTGTTTGTAATGATGCAATGATGGATTTAACCTCTCACTTCCCCTCCCTAACTGAGGCTCAACGGTTGGAGCTTGACCTACCAATCACCCTCCTTGAGCTAACCTGTGCTCTTGCTGCCATGGATTCAGGGAAAGCTCCGGGTATTGACGGTCTACCTCCCGAATTCTTTCTGACATTCTGGGACCTTTTAGGCCCTGAGTTGCTGAATGTTTTGGACACTTCTATACAGACTGGTATAATGCCGCTGAGTCTAAGAAGAGCCGTAGTGTGCTTGCTCCCGAAAACTGAAGATCCCCGACTTTTGGTGAACTGGCGACCGATCTCCCTGCTGTGCACGGACTACAAGCTTTTTTCAAAAGTACTAGCTAATCGACTAAAAAAGGTTATTGGTGATCTAGTACTACCAGAACAGAGTTACTGTGTTCCTGGAAGATCCGTCCATGATAATATTTCTTTAATCAGAGATCTCATTGATGGTAACCGTGTTAAAGAAGACTTTGGAATGATGTCGCTTGATCTTGAAAAGGCATTTGACAGTATTGACCATAAGTTTATGCATTATGTGTTACAGGCATGCGGCCTCAGAGCAAACTTTCGTTCCTACATTTCCTTGCTATACACAGATGTATTTAGTTTAATTAAGATTAATAATGTGCTGGCCCCCCCCCCCCCCCCATCAAGGTTCGGAGAGGGGTTCGGCAAGGGTGCCCAGTCTCTGGTTTATTGTTTGCTCTTTCTTTAGAGCCTCTTCTCAATCTACTGAGAAAGAAGATTTCTGGAATAGCACTTTCTCCCATGAGTGCACCGCTAACCCTATGTGCTTATGCGGATGACGTCTGCATCTTTGTAAAAGATAAGGATGATATTGATATCCTTGTTGAGTGCCTATCAAAGTTTCACTCTGCCTCCTCTTTAAAAATCAATTGGAACAAGAGCAAGACGTTATGGATACCCTCTCTTTATCGCAACCTTCTTCAGCCTGTACCACTGCCGCCCCCATCCCTCCCCGCAGGGCTGCTGTAGGGAAGTGAGGGAATTAAGTACTTGGGCATATTCCTTGGTTCCCCACAGTATGCTCAGAGAAATTGGGACGGGGTAATTGAGCAAGTGGGAGAAAGATTGAACCGATGGAAAAGGGTTTTACCCCATTTGTCCTTCAAGGGCCGTGTGCTAGTGATCAACAACTTAGTTGCCACAATGTTGTGGCATAGGTTCATCTGCCTGCAACCGCCGGAGGCCCTACTCAAAGCACTCCAGGGCAAACTGGTGGACTTCTTCTGGGGAGGCTACCACTGGCTACGACCCGATGTGATATGTCGCCCCTCGGTTGAGTGTGGCCACAACCTCATCGACATCAAAGCCCGCCTAATGGCCTTCCGGCTGCGGTCCATTCAACGTCTCCTCTACATGGAAGATCTGCCAGGCCGGCTGCCTGCACGCCTTGTGCTGCAGCGAGCGGGTAGGCTTGGGTACGGGTTTGAACTCTTTCAAATGAACCTCCAACATGTCGACATATCGGTTCTCCCTGCCTTTTACCAAAGCCTCTTAAATGCCTGGCAGAGCCTTTCTGTGAGTCATCAGGCGGACACATATGTCACGAAAATGCTGGCACACGAGCCTTTGTTCTATAACCCTCTCTTTCCCGACATTCCAAAGAGTCGAGATTTTTGCCAACACTTTATAGCAGCTGGTATCGTGAAGGTGCGGCATCTCCGACATGACTCAGGGTATGGTTGGAAATCCGTAAGTTAAATCGCAGACCTGACAGGGATTTGGTCCCATAGGGTGATTGCAAAAATCTTGAGGAAAATGATTCAGGTGGGACGGCAACTTGGCCTAACTTGGCCTCGAGGTACAGAAGAAGATCTAAATGAGCCAACAGTGCCTAAATTGATTGTTGAACCCATTCAAAATGATTTGCCCCCTGTTAGCGATGGGTCAAAGCTTTTCCAGACAATGGACAGCAAGGGCATCTATAAGATGTGCCTCAAGCTGTTAAATGGGAACCCTTCGTTAAATGGAGTTACCCGATGGAAAGGACTGCTACCCGGAGGACCCCCCTCCGAACCTATCTGGGAAGCCATGAGCCCATATCAAAAAGAACAGGTGATCTCCAGTGGCGTTTGGCCCACTGGATTGTTCCCTCCAACACGTTTATGAGACATTTTCCTCCTGTATCTGTTTGTTGTCCCTTCTGTACAGTCAATGAGGACTTGTTTCATGCATTCATAGACTGTATCCGATTATTTCCTTTGTTTCATTGGTTGAATTATATTGCACACGAAATGCATGTTACTTTTTCTTTGAGAAATTTCGTCTTTGGTTTTGCTCCTAAACAGGATCCTGCATCTAAACTGTTTAGTTTCCTAATAGCAACTGCGAAACTTGCTGTTTATTTGACAAGAAAAGACAAACTATCTGGCAAACCGATAGAGCACTGCAATATCATGTTGTCTTTTAATGCATTAGTCTCAGCAAGATTGAAACTTGAATTTACCCTTTCCAACGAGGCCGGAAATTTTCAAAACTTTGTTGATACTTGGTGTGTTGGTGGTTTTTGTGAGGTCCACAAAACGAAAACGAAAACGAATTGAGAATACTGTTATGAGATACTGATTATGTTTCTTATTTGATGATCATTGGGTACTTCTTCTTCTTCTTTTTCTTGGCATTATTGATTTCATTGCAAAACGTGTATATTGTTACCTTTATACTTTTGTAATAAAAGGACTAAAAAGTCAAAGTCTGTCTGTCTGTCTGTCTGTCTCTCTCTCTCTCGTCTCTCTCTCGTCTCTCTCTCTCTCTCTCTCTCTCTCTCGTCTCTCTCTCTCTCGTCTCGCTCTCTCTCTCTCTCTCTCTCTCGTCTCTCTCTCTCTCTCTCGTCTCTCTCTCTCTCTCTCTCGTCTCTCTCTCTCTCTCTCTCTCTCTCTCTCTCTCTCTCTCTCTCTCTTCTCTCTCGTCTCTCTCTCTCGTCTCTCTCGTCTCTCTCTCGTCTCTCTCTCTCTCTCGTCTCTCTCTCTCTCTCTCGTCTCTCTCTCTCTCTCGTCTCTCTCTCTCTCTCGTCTCTCTCTCTCTCTCGTCTCTCTCTCTCTCGTCTCTCTCTCTCTCGTCTCTCTCTCTCTCTCTCTCTCTCTCTCTCTCTCTCTCTCTCTCTCTCTCTCTCTCTCTCTCTCTCTCTCTCTCTCTCTCTCTCTCCTCCCACTTTGCACAGCTGCCGCTCGCTTAGCACGCACGTGCGATTGCCAGGTCTGTTGCTCAGTCACTGGCGGTACGTGCTGTGTCTCGTGTTGCTTTTTCCTTTCTTCCTACCTTTTGGTCCTTTCTGCTGTCCGAGTGTCGGTGTCCCTTTCTATCGTCTTGTCTACTGAGCGAGAGAGGGAGAGACAGCACGGTTAGAGTTATCCACTTTAGGTGGTTAACGGGATTTATTTATTTATTTCCCAGTTATTGTTGTTGTTGTTTATTTTCATTTATTTCGGCTTTATAAACCTTTGTACCATTTATTGGTTATTTTTTTCGTTTAGTTACTTCAAATGGCTAGCAAGAATAGTCGAAGTAATGCCGGTCGTGACGCCGATGAGGGGTTAACAGATGAACACGGCATGTGTTTTGTCCCACCGGAAGATGTCTCGCTGGAGGAGACGCTCCTCGCAATCGGAGGATTGATCGGTTGTGAGAACATACGGGCAGCGTCCCGAATGCACCACAAGGTGGTTGTTTTCGTTTCACGTGTCCGTTTCGCACGCATCGTCGTGCAGAACGGACTCACCTTGGGCAATGACCAGTTTGTTCCGGTTTCGCCATGGAACACTCCGGCCTCGAAGGTAATACTATCAAACGTTCTACCGACGCTGTCTAATGAGGAAATTCTTCAGAAGCTCGGTCAGTACGGTACTGTGGTGTCGAGAATTATCCAAGCCTCCATTCGCACCACAGACGGGAAGCTTAAGCATATCGAAACGTTTAGACGGTTTTGTTATGTTGTTTTGAAGGATGGTTTGACGCAATTGAATGTCTCTCTCGTTTTTAAGTCGTCAAAACGTGAGCACAGGATTTTTGCGGCAACGGAGAGGTTGATTTGTTACGGGTGTGGTGTACATGGACACACTCGGCAGTATTGTCCTGATGGGGAGAAAACGTATGCCACAGCAGCCGGACCACCTCCCCCCGTGACCAC
>NC_136265.1:181798907-182038907 GCF_964187855.1 Myxine glutinosa
TTGTCTCTCTCTCTCTCGTCTCTCTCTCTCTCTCTCGTCTCTCTCGTCTCTCTCTCTCTCTCTCGTCTCTCTCTCTCGTCTCTCTCTCTCCTCTTTCTCTCTCCTCTCTCTCTCTCGTCTCTCTCTCTCGTCTCTCTCTCGTCTCCCTCTCTCGTCTCTCTCTCTCGTCTCTCTCTCTCGTCTCTCTCTCTCGTCTCTCTCTCTCGTCTCTCTCTCTCGTCTCTCTCTCTCGTCTCTCTCTCTCGTCTCTCTCTCTCGTCTCTCTCTCTCGTCCCTCTCTCTCTTCTCTCTCTCTTGTCTCTCTCTCTCGTCTCTCTCTCTCGTCTCTCTCTCTCGTCTCTCTGTCTCGTCTCTCTCTCTCGTCTCTCTCTCTCGTCTCTCTCTCTCGTCTCTCTCTCTCGTCTCTCTCTCGTCTCTCTCTCGTCTCTCTCTCGTCTCTCTCATCTCTCTCTCTCGTCTCTCTCTCGTCTCTCTCTCGTCTCTCTCTTTTCTCTCTCTTGTATCTCTCTCGTCTCTCTCTCGTCTCTCTCTCTTGCTGGCGGTTGGATCGGGCGGTCATGCTTTGTCCTTTGTCTCTTGGTGGCTCGTGAGGAGAACTCTGCAGAGCTTTTGGAACTCTCACATCGTGAAGGAAGGGGTGTTGGTGAACTGGGGTGTTTTGTCGTGGGAGCTGGAGCCGCATTGCGTTTCGGAGAGTGGGGCAGGACAGGCCGCATGAATTGCCGCACGTTCGTGGCGCAGTGAGGAGGAACTTCGCGCCATCTTGTGCGTTTTCCCGTGCAGGCGGCTGTGGGCCCCATTGGACTGCCGACGTTATTCAATGACTTCGTCGAGACCAGAGCCGAGTGCCAGCAAATAAAAGGGGGATTTTCTTTTTATTTGCTTTAATCATTCCCCTGTCTGTTTTCTTGTCTGAGTGGAGACGTCTCAAGTTAGGATTATAGATTTACCTCACCATTCATTTTATTTCCGTGCCTTGTTTCATTAAACCATTATTTGTTGCATTTCATTTGTTGTATTGTTGATTTTCCTTGTCTCGTTTCTATGTTTGTGAGTTCGAGGAATAAACTCGTGTGGCGGTCGTCCGTAAAGGTAAAAACTTTGGTCCCCTCAATCACGTGCGGTGGACCATCCGCCAGTTTCCGCTACGCACCTCGGAGTTAAAGCAAACTTTTCGGCTATCTGCCGCCGGTGATTGGCACAACAATAAGATGCATAATAATCAAGATGCAACATGATGGAGATGCACAATGAAATGCACGATCATAGAGATGAACTAGAACAGCACTCGGTAGAGAGCATTTGGTAGACTGTTCAGGCTGAACAGTCTGTTTTGTATCCCACTGATAAGCCGGATCTGGAGTCGGACCTGAACCAAAATGTAATCGACTTGTTCTTGTAACCTAAGCAGCTCTTCCCCCAAATTTAGTCATAACTCGTCCACAACCTTTTAAAATATCATGTTATATATCGCTTTTCACCCGATCTCTCAATGGTGAAGAATCACTTAAAAATTAAATAATTCTCGTATCCGAATCCATATTCAGATCTTCACCAAAATCTAATCATTTTGTCCTTGTTGCGTACACTACCACTCTGCCAAATTTCGTCCAAATCCGTTCACAACTTTTTGAGATATCTTCTTCACAGACAGACAGACAAACAGAAAGACAAACAGACAGGGGTGAAAACATAACCTCCATCCACCTTCGGTGGCAGAGGTAATAATGAGATTCACAATGATTGAGATTCACCATTATCGAGAACACAAGAGACATGCATGATTATAGAGAAACACAATGAGGTACATCATGGAGATGCACAATCATGGAGATATGCAATTATTGAAATGCAGAATAATTGAGATGCACTATCATGACAATGCACAGTCATAGAGATGCATGATTGCAGGGATGAGCAATCACATGGTTGTGTGATTGCAGGGTTGCGCAATTACAGGGTTGTGTGATCACAGGGTTGCGCAATTACAGGGTTGTGTGATCGCAGGGTTGCGCAATTACAGGGTTGTGTGATTGCAGGGTTGTGTGATCGCAGGGTTGCGCGGTTGCAGGGTTGTGTGATCACATGGTTGCGCAACTACAGGGTTGTGTGATCGCAGGGTTGCGCGGTTGCAGGGTTGTGCAGTTTCAGGGTTGCATGGTTGCAGGGTTGTGTGATCGCAGGGTTGTGCTGTTGCAGGGTTGCGAGATCACAGGGTTGTGCGATCGCAGGGTTGCGAGATTACAGGGTTGCCCAATCTTAGGGTTGCGCAATCACAGGGTTGTGCGATCTCAGGGTTGTGTGATCACAGGGTTGCGCAATTACAGAGTTGTGTGATCGCAGGGTTGCGCAATTACAGGGTTATGTGATCGCAGGGTTGCGCAATTACAGGGCTGTGTGATCGCAGGGTTGCGCTATTACAGGGTTGTGTGATCGCAGGGTGGAGCGGTTGCAGGGTTGCGCAGTTGCAGGGTTGCGCGGTCACATTGTTGTGTGATTGCAGGGTTGCATGATCTCAGGGTTGTGTGATTGCAGAGTTGCGAGATCGCAGGGCTGTGTGATCGCAGGGCTGTGCGGTCACATGGTTGCGAGATCAGAGGGTTGCACGACCGCATGGTTGCGAGATCGTAGGGTTCTGAGATCGCGGGGTTGTGTGATCACAGGGTTGTGTGATCGCAGGGTTGCACGATCACGGTGTTGTGTGATCTCAGGGTTGCACGGTCGCAGGATTGTGAGATCACAGAGTTGCCCGATCGCAGGGTTTGCGAGATTGCAGGATTCTGAGATTGCAGGGTTGCACGGTCGCAGGGTTGCGCAATCACAGGGTTGCATGATTGCACGGTTGTGCGATTGCAGGGTTGTGTGATCGCAAGGTTGTGCTGTCGCAGGGTTGTGAGACCACAGGGTTGTGCGATCGCAGGGTTGCAAGATTACAAGGTTGCCCAATCTTAGGGTTGCGCAATCGCAGGGTTGTGCGATCTCAGGGTTGCACGGTCGCAGTGTTGTGAGATCACAGGGTAGCACAATCGCAGTGTTGTGTGATCGCAGGGTTGCGCAATTACAGGGTTGTGTGATCGCAGGGTTGCGCAATTGCAGGGTTGTGTGATTGCAGGGTTGTGCAATTACAGGGTTGTGTGATCGCAGGGTTGCGCAATTACAGGGTTGTGTGATTGCACGGTTGTGTGACCGTAGGGTTGCACAATTACAGGGTTGTGTGATCGCAGGGTTGCGCGGTTGCAGGGTTGTGTGATCGCAGGGTTGCTACAGGGTTGTGTGATCGCAGGGTTGCGTGGTTGCAGGGTTGCACAGTTGCATGGTTGCGTGGTTGCAGGGTTGTGTGATCACAGGGTTGTGCTGTCGCAGGGTTGCGAGATCACAGGGTTGCCCAATCTTAGGGTTGCGCAATCGCAGGGTTGTACAATCTCAGGGTTGTGTGATCACAGGGTTGTGCAATTACAGGGTTGTGTGATCGCAGGGTTGCGCAATTATAGGTTTATGTGATCGCAGGGTTGCGCAATTACAGGTCTGTGTGATCGCAGGGTTGCGCTATTACAGGGTTGTGTGATCGCAGGGTTGCGCAATTACAGGGCTGTGTGATCGCAGGGTTGCGCTATTACAGGGTTGTGTGATCGCAGGGTTGCGCGGTTGCAGGGTTGCACAGTTGTAGGGTTGCGCGGTCGCATCGTTGTGTAATTGCAGGGTTGCATGATCTCAGCATTGTGTGATTGCAGAGTTGCGAGATTGCAGGGTTGTGTGATTGCAGGGTTGCGCGGTCGCATGGTTGCAAGATCAGAGGGTTTCACGATCACAGGGTTGCGTGATCGTAGGGTTCTGAAATCACGGGGTTGTGCGATCACAGGGTTGTATGATCGCATGGTTGCATGATCACAGTGTTGTGTGATCTCAGGGTTGCGTGGTCGCAGGGTTGCGCGGTCGCAGGGTTGTGAGATCACATTGTTGCCCGATCGCAGGGTTGTGAGATTGCAGGATTCTGAGATCGCACGGTTGCGCGGTCACAGGGTTGCGCGATCACAGGGTTGCATGATTGCACGGTTGCGCGATTGCAGGGTTGTGTGATCGCAGGGTTGTGCTGTCGCAGGGTTGCGAGATCACAGGATTGTGTGATCTCAGGGTTGCGTGGTCGCAGGGTTGTGCTGTCGCAGGGTTGCGAGATCACAGGGTTGTGCGATCGCAGGGTTGTGCGATCTCAGGGTTGTGTAATCGCAGGGCTGCGCAATCACAGGGTTGTATGATCACAGGGTTGTGCAATCACAAGGTTGTGTGATCGCAGGGTTGCGCAATTACAGGGTTGTGTGATCGCAGGGATGCCCAATCTTAGGGTTGCGCAATCGCAGGGTTGTGCGATCTCAGGGTTGTGTGATCGCAGGGTTGCGTGGTTGCAGGGTTGTGTGATTGCAGGGTTGCGTGATCTCAGGGTTGTGTGATTGCAGGGTTGCGTGATCTCAGGGTTGTGTGATTGCAGAGTTGCGAGATCGCAGGGTTGTGTGATCGCAGGGTTGCGCGGTCACATGGTTGTGAGATCAGAAGGTTGTACGATCGCAGGGTTGCGAGATCGTAGGGTTCTGAGATTGCGGGGTGGTGCGATCACAGGGTTGTGTGATCGCAGTGTTGCACAATCACAGTGTTGTGTGATCTCAAGGTTGCAGGGTCATAGGGTTGCTTGATCGCAGCATTGTGTGATCGCAGGTTTGTGCGGTTGCAGGGTTGTGAGATCACAGGGTTGCGCGATCGCAGGGTTGCGCGATCACAGGGTTGTATGATTGCATGGTTGCGCGATTGCAGGGTTGTGTGATCGCAGGGTTGTGCTGTCGCAGGGTTGCTTGATCCAGCATTGTGTGATCGCAGGGTTGCGTGGTTGCAGGGTTGTGAGATCACAGGATTGCACGGTCACAGGGTTGCACGATCACAGGGTTGCATGATTGCGCGATTGCAGGGTTGTGTGATCACAGAGTTGCCTGATCGCAGGGTTGCGAGATTGCAGGATTCTGAGATCGCAGGGCTGCACGGTTGCAGGGTTGTGAGATCACAGGATTGCGCAATCGTAGGTTTGCTATTCATGGTAATAGAGATGAGAGCAAATGCCATGCTTGTGGTATAGGCGCCCGCGGAACTACGTAACTTCCGGTTAGTGCACCCTTCTCGACAACAGTCACGTGATTGGATACGTTGAAAACAAACCACAAAAGGGCACGTGTTGCAGCCGGAAATTATGGAAACGGTGTAGGTTGTTTGATCATAACTCGCTTAATTCCTGTCTGATCTTTAAAATTTTAACTTTCCGACAAGCTAGAAGTAATTCTCTTTCTAACAATATAAAGTTTTATGAAAAATAATACGAAATGTTTGTATAGCCGCCCGCGGAACTATGTAACTTCCGGTTAGTGCACCCTTCGCGACGACAGTCACGTGATTGGATACGTTGAAAACAAATCACAAAAGGGCACGTGTTACAGCTTACTTCCGGTAGTCTCGGCCTCACCTGTTGGATGCACAACAAGCAGACACCAATGAATTGTACTCCCACATAGCCTGAGTAACCCATTCCAAAAACTTTAAAACCTGGGCCAGTGTGAGTTGTTTCTCTGGTGAGCGTTGGATGGCGAGTGCGATCAATGCCACATATGAGTATGGAGGCTTTGGATATCGCCGATAGTTCCTCCTCTTTTTCCCTGCCCCGCCTCGTGCTGACATGCCTCGGGTTGTGCTGGATTGCCCCAACTCATCCCGAATGGCCTCCGCCGTACACACTTGCAACAGCCGTCCGGATGTTTGGGCACCCGTGTTGGAATGATGGACACCAGGCCCGGGACGATGAGAAAGCGACATTATAGTAATGATGGCTGTGGAAACAAAACAGATCACAAGTACAGATACATTCAAGGTACACCAACCCCCATGCCAAATAAAAAGCACTATTTCCTGATGACGTATGTACACAAACTTGTGAGTTGTGATGCGGTCCTCACCGATAACACTGTACTGTATGACCCCGGAAGTGCGTCAGAAATAAATCAAGATACCAGTTGATTAAATTTAACGTTAGCTGTTGCAATACAAAGAAAATGAAAATATATCAGATAATGAGGCTATATTTAACAACCACTAACAGCAAATATAATTATGCGATGCGTCATTTACACTCCCACCAAATTGCGAATGATTCCAACAGTAAATTGCGAACATTAAAGTAGATGATACACCAGACAAAATCAAAGTCTGGTAGAAAAGGAATCGGAGGAAAGTTTCATAGTAGACAACAGACACGATAACTATCTAACATCCGGTCCAAGGTCATATGCCATTCGAGATTTAGGGGACAGATCTTGCTCATTCTCCAGTTAGAAGAACCAACTTCTGGATTGGACGTTGGAGTATTGAGGGTTCGGAAGTACGTTTCCCTTGTCTGTCCAAACTTGGATGGCTCCTCAGTAATTTGACTCTTCTCACCAGTCCATCTGCATCCTCCAAGGCTTCGGTTACCCAAGCCAGTTGCCATTTGCTTTGAGCGACATCATCATCTCTTACAATGACTATATCACCGACTTGCAGGTTTCTTTTTGGAGTATGCCATTTCTGTCTTTTGCTTATGTTGGAGAGGTATTCTCGTCTCCATCTATTCTAAAACTGCTCGGCGAGAAATTGAACCCTTCTCCACCTCCTTCTTGCATAAACGTCTTCCATGGCAATTTTCTAGGAGGAGGCAGCGCCACCTTACACTTCATGGTGAGTAGTTGGTTTGGGGTTAAAGGCCCTGGACTTGTTGTGTCCTCAACATTCTCTGTGGTTAAGGGGCGACTGTTGACGATTGCCACGGCTTCATAGAGAAACGTGCGGAGAGATGAGTTATCAAGTCGAGTGGGAGACTCATCAAGTAGTGATGTCAAGATGTTCCTGACGGTCCTAATTTGCCTTTCCCACACTCCATAGACATGACTAGCGCATGGGGCATTCGTTATAAAAGTCACATTGTCATTCAGCCATGAACACCTTAATCCTCTCAGCATCTAATTCCTTTAAGGCTTCCTTTAGCTCATTATTGGCTCCAACAAAGTTTGTTTCCCTGATCAGCGCGAAGTTGCTGGAATTGGCCTCTTATCGCAATGAAACAGCGTAGTGCATTTATGAAGGCATCTGTGGTCATATCATCGAGCACTTCAATGTGAATTGCTCTGGAGCTCATACATGTGAAAACTAGACCATACCTTTTGAACTCCTTTCTTCCTTCCTTGATGCAGAAGGGTCCGAAGCAGTCCATCCCACAAAATGTGAATGGAGGCGAGGACCCAACACGATCTTCAGGCAGATTTGCCATTCTCTGCTCCTCAACGCAACGTCTGCTCTTTCTACTTCAAACGCATTTACGAATGTATGTAGCCACAGCTCTACCACAGCAACTCTGCCACAATCATAGGCCATTTGACCGAATTTCATTGATGATCATGCCTCTCCCTCGATGCTTAACCTTTGAGGGGAAGTGAGCGATTATCATACGAGTCACATGATGGTCCTTAGATAGGATGGTGGGATGTTTCACCTCAAATGGAAGCAAGGACGTCTTCCTCCCACCCTGAGAAGTGATGCAATTCGACCTTTAGTATCTCTCTGAATCCCTGAGGTTGGTAGCATCTGAGAATAGTGAGGTTCTCCAGATTGACAAGAAACTCTGTCCAGCGTTCCCACCTTGGGTGAAGTTCTTCTTTAAGTGGGTCATCCCAGCCTGTTCTTTGCCTGCACGTATCTTGAAGAATCCGCTTGCCATTGAGGACAAAGGGGGCAATGAATCCCAAGGGCTCATAAAGTGAGGCAACTGTGGAAAGAATACCACGACGAGTCAAAGGGTGGTACCTTAGAACTATTTTAAATCTGACCTGATCTGATTCCACACACCATTGCACTCCAAGAGCTCTCTCAATAAGCAGATCATCTAAATTCAAGTTGAGATTCTTCATGTCAGTGGTTCTCTCCAAAGGGGTAATGCTTTCTACTACGATCCTGTCATTGGAGACAAACTTGTGGAGACATAAGCTACCCTTGCAGCACAGTTCTCTAGTTTTCTTCACGAGACTAATGGCCTCTCCTGTGTCCTTCACGCTAGTGACACCATCGTCAACATAGAAATTCCTGCTGACAAATTTTGAAGTCAGAGGAAATTCAGTTTCCAGCGAGATGCCTGAGCCCGTAATTGGCACATCCAGGTGAGGATGTTGCCCCAAACAAATTAACCTTCATTTTGAACGTGACAGGTCCGTGACTGGTGTCTTCATCTTCCCACCACAGGAATCTAAGGTAGTCACGATCTTCAAGCTTGACATCGAATTGATGTAACATCTTCTCGATGTCACACATGATGGCGACCAGATGCTTGCGGAACCTGCACAGGCCACAACATCCTTGCACAACCGGCATCCTGCACAACTCCCAACAGGCCATTAGTCAGATCTGGTCCAGTCAGAAGTTATTCCTTGAGTAAAGTACCTTCATATTTCGCCGAGCAATCAAAGACTACTCGGATCTTATCGAGCATTTTGGGATGGCAGACACTGTGGTGAGTGGTGTACCATGCAGTTCTTGGCATGGGTCCGTTTGTCGCTTTCTCCGCATCACCGTCATCGATTACTCCCTTCATGAATTTAACGTAGGGTTTGCGATACTTCTCGTCCTTGTCTTGTTTTCTCTTAATATGCTTCAGATGAATCAGGGCGAGTTTTTTTATTGTTGGGGAGATGGGGGCGTCTCTTGAAAGGGAGGGGTATCTCATAATGGCCACTAGAATTTTGCTGAATCTCCCTTTCAAAGATTTGTAGGAAAGTACGTCATCTTGAAAGACACCTTTTTCATTATGTCTCATATCTGCGAAGTCCGACTCTAACATGCGGATGGCATCTGAAGGCATCAGCGCTGGGAGCTCTTTGACTGTTATCTGATGGCAGAGTCCAGTGATGTCTCTGGTGTCAAAACGAGGTGATGCACATCCTACAACGCTCCAATCTAGGTCAGTTTTCTGGGCATAAGGCTCATTATCCCGTCCGGTAATAACTTGATGAGGTGCCAGAGCTCTGGAGCAATTAATGCCCTATAAGGACTCCTACATCACATTCCTTTAAAGATGAAAGCTCATCGGCAATGGTGGCCATGTGGCTCCACCTCCTAGCAGTCTCACATGTTGGAATATGAGGCAGGTGAACTGGAATGAAGTCTCTTGTACATTCAGGTGGAAGATCAATATGGGTGGCGGAGCTGAATCTTCTCACTCGCAGTCCAGTTGCTCTTTTACAATGAACAATGGAATCCCATCCTATCATGATAGTCAGCCTCAATCGGACTGGCTATGTGTCGTCCTGCAGTGTTTCACTGATCCCTTCATCAACAAATGTTGTGTCTCTCCTGGTTTCCAGAAGGGCATAAACAAGCTTCTCCGTACTGGGATTGCTTGTCATGGAAATCCACATGGGAACGACTGCCGACATGCTTGTGGATCCTCTCCCTGTCACATTAAGAGACACTGCGGACTTCACTTCATCCTGAGCACTACTTTTCACTAGTTGAGATGGAGCCTCCTTCTTATGGAATGCTCCCGTTTGTAATTTTCTTCATGGAGACACGTTGGATGCCTTCCCTTGCACCTGTTACAAGTGTGGCACTTGCGGCAGTCCTTAGAATGGTGTCCCTTTCTAAGACATCCAAAGCAGATCCTCTGCTCCTTGATGAAGGTATGCTTCTCTTCCATTGGTTTGGCAGCGATAGTGGTACACTTGAAGATCAGGTGGCCCTCTTTGTGGCAAAAGGCACATACTGCTTTGACTTCTGCCTTCTCGTGTGTCCAAGCATTTTCTTTCGTTGTAGTAGCCAAGACGCTGGCCTTGCTGCGACGAGGTTCTGTTGCAGGCGGCCTCTCTGACTCCAAAGGCCTCAATGCATAAAGCGACGAAACAAGGTTGCAAGCGACCCTAGCTTCCTTTGCAAGAAATGATGTGAACTCTCTGAAATATGGGTAATCGAGGCCATCATCAATTGCTTCTGTCACCCTTCTGTTCCATCGGGCTGTGACCCAATCTGGCAGTTTCATCAGCAACCATTGATTTTCCTCACAGTCGTTGAGAATTTTCAAACCGTTTACATGTGTCATTGCATCGTTGCAGGCATTTAGAAAGTCAGAGAAGTCTCTTAATCCAGTGGTATTTTTGGGAGAAACCGTTGGCCACTGAGATAACTTGTCTTGGAATGCATTCTGGACGATGAACGGCTGCCCATAGTGCTCCTTTAATTTCTTCCAAGCATATTCATAGGCTTCGGTGTCATTTCGATAGAAATTGCCCTCGACAGTTTTCCGTGCTGATCCTCCTCCATATCTTTTGAGAGAAAACAATTTCTCAGCAGATGAGATGCTCTTCATGTCGATGAGAGATGTGAAGGAGGCTTGCCACTCAATGAACTGAAGAGGATCTCCGTTAAACACGAAGGGTTCTGAGATTGGTAGCTTACTAAGCATTATGTTGTCCTGAAAGGCTTGAATGTGCGATGCAGTGTGATCCTCTTTTAGCAGAGGTGGTGCCGGTTTGTGGCAGACACTCTGTGGTGCAGACAGCCCCAGGCTTCTAAGACCTCCACTCAGAATTCCAAGATCTTCGTCCAATACCAGACTGTGGCACTCCTCGTTAAATACCTTGAGCTTAGCACGCGCCATCTCCACTTCTTTCTCTGTTTCGATGCGGGTTATCTCTCGACGTCTTCGCCCCAGCTCCAACTCATGATTGAGCTGCAGCTCTTCCATCTCGGCCTCTTTCTGTTCCCTGTCTCGTAGTGTATCCAAAGTAGCCTCCTGCGCAGCAAGGTCAGCAGCAGCTTGTAGACGTTTGGCTGACGAACTTTGAGAGATGCTCGAGTGACTTCCTGCTACAGATTGTGATGCCACAGAACTGAAAATGGAATGTCTATCGTCCTTGGATCGAGTTGCTCTAGTTGTTTGGTGTTCCAATCGTTGGCATTCAACATCCGTTCGTTAATGATTTTAACAAGTTGATCCGTGATGGCAACACATGTATCGACGTGACTCTGCTTCTCCTGTTCTGGGGGGCCAACTTGGCAAAGTGCTTTATATGCGTTGGTGACTTCAACGCAATGCTTCTGAAATGAGGAAGCGATTGAGTTAAGTGAGTCCTCTGTGCAGAATCCCTTTAGCTCCTCTCTCCCGGCCTTCGCTGCAACCTTCCAGTCCTCATATTTATTCTGGAAGAAGTTCATTAGTCGTTTTTCTCTTTTTTCTCTTTCCTTCTCCTTCAAGTCCACTACCTTTTGGGTTGATTGACGATCTCGACCCGATCTCTTGTGTTCCAACACATCCAGGTGTGTATTAGTGAGGTCACTAATTTGTTGTTGCCACCCTTTTCTTTTCTATTTTATGCAATTCTTCTTAGTCTCATCTTCTTCATCTGTCAGTACCTCTAGGAATTGTGTGACTTCATCCTGAAGAGCTTCTATTTGCCCTTATAACTCTCTGGGACCAAGGGGCTTGCCACTAGGGCCTAACATGTTACAACTTTACTGACCTAATCAGAGGGAAAATGGACAAGTTAAGTGGGGAGAAGGCTAGCGTTGAACAGTTTCCAACACAGATTTAAATGATTCGAGATAGTTTACATCAATCTATGCAAAATCTCCGTTAAACATCTCCGTTAAACCGCTTAAACAAATAAATTTGGCTACCAATGAATAAGCAAACAAATCTTGGGACAATTCTCGGCAACCCACTGACTAATCAAATTACAATCGATTTTGTTTGTCATCCATTAACAGATCACTTCAAATGTAACAGTTCATGACTTTGATTGTGTTGAAATGATATACACAAATGGATTCAACCACAGACATACATCCTTACATCACCAGGACATAAACCGTCTCTGAGTCCTTGTAAATTACGATTGAACCAACCGAACAATGTGAACGTCACCTTTAAAACGTTACTTATAAGTTATAACACTCGGTCCAACCCTCGACGAATGAAGAAAGTCGATGTGTTCCGGCTGTGGGTTATAACTCCATCAATCAGGCGTCGACTGGTAAGCAGAACACACGATCACGAGGTGGCTTGCTGTCCCGACGAACGGACCGACTCCCAAATGTTGCTTCTTCGTGCAGCACTGCTTGAAGAACCGATCTGTTGCCTCCGAAGTACCACCAGCTCACAATCGCATTGGTTACTCTTTCTGTCCCGAGTTGAAGGCAAGTTTCTACTGTAGATGCCTCAGCATAATCACGATCAAATATCTCAACACGGGTGTCAGTAGGAGTTCACTACTTCCTTATGGTATGCAACTGCTGTATTGTGAGAAGAATAAAGTTCAAGACACCCGTATTGAGATCTTTGCTCGTGATTATGCTGAGGCATCTACAATAGAAACTTGTTGCCTCTTTATGATGGGCTCTAAAGACGAGTTGCCGTGCTTAGATTAGGCGGCTTCTCTTCCGTTCAAAGATGGGGAGTGCTTGACAATGAGCCATGTTTATATTTTTTCCATTGAGCTGTTTCAGAGGTATAGAGGTGTAACGTTTTTCAAAGATGGTGTCCGTACCATGTGACCTATGACGTCATAATTTTGAAGAAAGCAATTCTACAGGTGGAAGCGCTTCTATGGTAAACTTTCGTGTCAATCGGACCAACGGTTGCCGAGAAAAAGAATTTAGAAAATGCGACAAGCATGCCACACAAACGCACCCGATTGCCTAACCATGCTTTTTGCTTTGTGAGCGCAGGGTAATTAAGACTGACGATTTTATGCAACCTTGACCTTTGACCTTTTGATCTAAAAAAAAGCAATAGACTCCTACGTTTTGATTAGTGAACCAATATAGTGACCCGATATGCACTCTGGTTGTTTTCTTTATTTCTTGTTGTACACCGCACCTTTCCGATGCCATCTCCAGGCATTGCAAATCGTCATTGCCGGGCACCGAAGGGGGCTCGGCAGTGACGCACGCTGAAAGGGAGTACTCAGTTTTCACTCTGGTTGTTTGTTGTACACCGCACATTTCCTCTGCCATCTCCAGGCATTGCAAATCGTCATTGCCGGGCACCGAAGGGGGCTCGGCAGTGACGCACGCTGAAAGGGAGTACTCAGTTTTCACTCTGGTTGTTTGTTGTACACCGCACCTTTCCTCTGCCATCTCCAGGCATTGCAAATCGTCATTGCTGGGCACTGAAGGGGGCTCGGCAGTGACGGACGCTGAAAGGGAGTACTCAGTTTTCACTCTGGTTGTTTGTTTGTTTTCTTTCTTGTTTTCTTTCTTGTTGTACACCGCACATTTCCTCTGCCATCTCCAGGCATTGCAAATGGTCATTGCCGGGCACCGAAGGGGGCTCGGCAGTGACGCACGCTGAAAGAAAGTCCTCAGTTTTCAGTCTGGTTGTTTTCTTTCTTGTTGTACACCGCACCTTTCCTATGCCATCTCAGGCATTGCAAATCGTCATTGCTGGGCACCGAAGGGGGCTCGGCAGTGACGCACGCTGAAAGGGAGTACTTAGTTTTCACTCTGGTTGTTTTCTTTCTTTCTTTCTTGTTTGTTTGTTTGTTTGTTTGTCCGGGCGATATCTCAGCCATCCTTTGAGCGAGGAAGCTGAAATTTCGGCACAATAGTGAGCAAGTCCTTTGTCAAAAAGGCTATTTTTTGTTTTTTGATGAATCAATTAATTGAGGAGTTATTTAATTATTAGCGATTAATTAAGTACTTATTTAATTAATCAAATTTCCTTTCTCTTCTGACCATCAACTCAGGCACCTTTTGAGTTAGGAAGCTGATATTTGGACATGCCAATGACCAGGTGATTTGGCTGCAAAGGCAATTTTTGATTTATTAATTAATCAATTAATCAATTAATCAATTAATTATTTAATTATTCGATTAATGACAATTTTTTTTTTTTTTTTAAGTTACAGATTCTGATGAAATGGTGGTGGTTTATGTGTTCTGTGACCGAATTGATTAATAATTTAATTTTTTAATGATTATTATTTATTTATTTTCATTATTAATCATTTATTTATTTTCTTTCTCATTTGGCCAATATCTCAGGCACCTTTTGAGCTCAGAAGCTAATATTTGGACATGAGTGACCAAGTGATGTGGCTATCAAGGATATTTTTGATTTATTGATTAATCATTTAATCGATTAATTATTTATTGATTAATCGATTAATTATTTATTGATTAATCAATTAATTATTTAATTTTTTATTAATGAGTTATTTAATTAAATTTCTAAAAGATATATCTTCGGATGAAGCACTAGTGGTTTAGTTATGCTATTAGCCAATTGATTAAGAAAATATTTTGTGATAATCTTTTATTGATTTTAATTATACAATGAATCAATCAATTAGTGTACACCTCTGCCTCCCAATGCAGCCTCTATGAGCTGCACTGCGGTATTGCCGTGCGCTCGCAGGCGCCCCGGCAATGCCGCGCTGTAGGATATTTAATTATTTGGCATGGGGGCGGTGTACTTTGAATGTATCTGTACTTGTTGTACACCGCACCTTTCCTATGCCATCTCCAGGCATTGCAAATCGTCATTGCTGGGCACCGAAGGGGGCTCGGCAGTGACGCACGCTGAAAGGGAGTACTCAGTTTTCACTCTGGTTGTTTGTTTGTTTGTTTGCTTGTCCGGGCGATATCTCAGCCATCCTTTGAGCTAGGAAGCTGAAATTTTGGCACAATACTGAGCAAGTCCTTTGTCAAAACCGTATTTTTTGTTTTTTGATTGATCAATTAATTGAGGAGTTATTTAATTATTAGCGATTAATTAAGGACTTATTTAATTAATTAAATTTCCTTTCTCTTCTGACCATTACCTCAGGCACCTTTTGAGTTAGGAAGCTGATATTTGGACATGCCAATGAAAGGGGGATTTGGCTGCAAAGGCTATTTTTGATTTATTAATTAATCAATTAATCGATTAATTATTTAATGATTCGATTAATGACTAAATTGTTTTTTGTTTTTGAAGTTACAGATTCTGATGAAATGGTGGTGGTTTATGTGTTCTCTGACCGAATTGATTAATAATTTAATTTTTTAATGATTATTATTTATTTCTTTTCATTATTAATCATTTATTTATTTTCTTTCTCATTTGGCCAATATCTCAAGCACCTTTTGAGCTCGGAAGCTAATATTTGGACATGAGTGACCAAGTGATGTGGCTATCAAGTATATTTTTGATTTATTGATTAATCAATTAATCAATTAATCGATTAATTATTTAATTCTTCGATTAAGTACTAAAAAATTTTTTTTTCCCCAGTTACAGATTCTGATGAAATGGTGGTGGTTCATGTGTTCTGTGACCGAATTGATTAATAATTTAATCTTTTAATGATTATTATTTATTTATTTTCATTATTAATCATTTATTTATTTCTTTCTCATTTGGCCAATATCTCAGGCACCTTTTAAGCTGGGAAGCTAATATTTGGACATGACAGTGACCAAGTGATGTGGCTGTCAAGGATATTTTTGATTTATTGATTAATCATTTCATCGATTAATTAATTTTTGATTAATTGATTAATAATTATTGATTAATCAATTAATTATTTTTTTCTTTTCTTATTGACTGATTTAATTAAATTTCTAAAAGATACATCTTCGGATGAAGCACTTGTGGTTTAGTTATGCTATTAGCCAATTGATTAAGAAAATATTTTGAGATAATCTTTTATTGATTTTAATTGTACAATTAATCAATCAATTAGTGTACACGTCTCCTTCCCAATGCCGCCTCTATGAGCTCCACTGCGGTATTGCCGGGCGCCAGAGGCGCCCCGGCAATGCCGCGCTGTAGGATATTTAATTATTTGGCATGGGGGCGGTGTACTTTGAATGTATCTTTACTTGTTGTACACCGCACCTTTCCTATGCCATCTCCAGGCATTGCAAATCGTCATTGCTGGGCACCGAAGGGGGCTCGGCAGTGACGCACGCTGAAAGGGAGTACTCAGTTTTCACTCTGGTTGTTTGTTTGTTTGTTTGTTTGTCCGGGCGATATCTCAGCCATCCTTTGAGCTAGGAAGCTGAAATTTCGGCACAATAGTGAGCAGGTCCTTTCTCAAAAACAATATTTTTTGTTTTTTGATTTATCAATTAATTGAGGAGTTATTTCATTATTAGCGATTAATTAAGTACTTATTTAATCAATCAAATTTCCTTTCTCTTCTGACTATTAACTCAGGCACCTTTTGAGTTAGGAAGCTGATATTTGGCCATGCCAATGACCAGGTGATTTGGCTGCAAATGCTATTTTTGATTTATTAATTAATCAATTAATCAATTAATCGATTAATTATTTAATTATTCGATTAATGACTAAAACTTTTTTTTTTTAAGTTACAGATTCTGATGAAATGGTGGTGGTTTATGTGTTCTCTGACCGAATTGATTAATAATTTAATTTTTTAATGATTATCATTTATTTATTTTCATTATTAATCATTTATTTATTTTCTTTCTCATTTGGCCAATATCTCAGGCACCTTTTAAGCTGGGAAGCTAATATTTGGACATGACAGTGACCAAGTGATGTGGCTGTCATCATTTAATCATTTCATCGATTAATTAATTGTTGATTAATTGATTAATTATTGATTAATCAATTAATTATTATTTTTTTTCTTATTGACTGATTTAATTAAATTTCTAAAAGATACATCTTCGGATGAAGCACTTGTGGTTTAGTTATGCTATTAGCCAATTGATTAAGAAAATATTTTGAGATAATCTCTTATTGATTTTAATTATACAATTAATCAATCAATTAGTGTACACGTCTCCTTCCCAATGCCGCCTCTATGAGCTGCACTGCGGTATTGCCGGGCGCCAGAGGCGCCCCGGCAATGCCACGCTGTAGGATATTTAATTATTTGGCATGGGGGCGGTGTACTTTGAATGTATCTTTACTTGTTGTACACCGCACCTTTCCTATGCCATCTCCAGGCATTGCAAATCGTCATTGCTGGGCACCGAAGGGGGCTCGGCAGTGACGCACGCTGAAAGGGAGTACGCAGTTTTCACTCTGGTTGTTTGTTTGTTTGTTTGTTTGTCCGGGCGATATCTCAGCCATCCTTTGAGCTAGGAAGCTGAAATTTCGGCACAATAGTGAGCAAGTCCTTTCTCAAAAACGATATTTTTTGTTTTTTGATTTATCAATTAGTTGAGGAGTTATTTAATTATTAGCGATTAATTAAGTACTTATTTAATCAATCAAATTTCCTTTCTCTTCTGACTATTAACTCAGGCACCTTTTGAGTTAGGAAGCTGATATTTGGCCATGCCAATGACCAGGTGATTTGGCTGCAAATGCTATTTTTGATTTATTAATTAATCAATTAATCAATTCATCGATTAATTATTTACTTATTCGATTAATGACTAAAACTTTTTTTTTTAAGTTACAGATTCTGATGAAATGGTGGTGGTTTATGTGTTCTCTGACCGAATTGATGAATAATTTAATTTTTTAATGATTATCATTTATTTATTTTCATTATTAATCATTTATTTATTTTCTTTCTCATTTGGCCAATATCTCAGGCACCTTTTAAGCTGGGAAGCTAATATTTGGACATGACAGTGACCAAGTGATGTGGCTGTCATCATTTAATCATTTCATCGATTAATTAATTGTTGATTAATTGATTAATTATTGATTAATCAATTAATTTTTTTTTTTTTTCTTATTGACTGATTTAATTAAATTTCTAAAAGATACATCTTCGGATGAAGCACTTGTGGTTTAGTTATGCTATTAGCCAATTGATTAAGAAAATATTTTGAGATAATCTCATTGATTTTAATTATACAATTAATCAATCAATTAGTGTACACGTCTCCTTCCCAATGCCGCCTCTATGAGCTCCACTGCGGTATTGCCGGGCGCCAGAGGCGCCCCGGCAATGCCACGCTGTAGGATATTTAATTATTTGGCATGGGGGCGGTGTACTTTGAATGTATCTTTACTTGTTGTACACCGCACCTTTCCTATGCCATCTCCAGGCATTGCAAATCGTCATTGCTGGGCACCGAAGGGGGCTCGGCAGTGACGCACGCTGAAAGGGAGTACGCAGTTTTCACTCTGGTTGTTTGTTTGTTTGTTTGTTTGTCCGGGCGATATCTCAGCCATCCTTTGAGCTAGGAAGCTGAAATTTCGGCACAATAGTGAGCAAGTCCTTTCTCAAAAACGATATTTTTTGTTTTTTGATTTATCAATTAGTTGAGGAGTTATTTAATTATTAGCGATTAATTAAGTACTTATTTAATCAATCAAATTTCCTTTCTCTTCTGACTATTAACTCAGGCACCTTTTGAGTTAGGAAGCTGATATTTGGCCATGCCAATGACCAGGTGATTTGGCTGCAAATGCTATTTTTGATTTATTAATTAATCAATTAATCAATTAATCGATTAATTATTTAATTATTTGATTAATGACTAAAACTTTTTTTTTTAAAGTTACAGATTCTGATGAAATGGTGGTGGTTTATGTGTTCTCTGACCGAATTGATTAATAATTTAATTTTTTAATGATTATCATTTATTTATTTTCATTATTAATCATTTATTTATTTTCTTTCTCATTTGGCCAATATCTCAGGCACCTTTTGAGCTGGGAAGCTAATATTTGGACATGACAGTGACCAAGTGATGTGGCTATCAAGGATATTTTTGATTTATTGATTAATCATTTAATCGATTAATTATTTATTGATTAATCTATTAATTATTTATTGATGAATCAATTAATTATTTAATTTTTTATTAATGACTTATTTAATTAAATTTCTAAAAGATACATCTTCGGATGAAGCACTAGTGGTTTAGTTATGCTATTAGCCAATTGATTAAGAAAATATTTTGTGATAATCTTTTATTGATTTTAATTATACAATTAATCAATCAATTGGTGTACACCTCTCCCTCCCAATGCAGCCTCAATGAGCAGCACTGCGGTTTTGCCGGGCGCCGGAGGCGCCCCGGCAATGCCGCGCTGTCGGATATTTAATTATTTGGCGTGGGGGCGGTGTACTTTGAATGTATCTGTACTTGTTTTCTTTCTTGTTTGTTTGTTTGTCCGGGCGATATCTCAGCCATCCTTTGAGCTCGGAAGCTGAAATTTCGGCACAATAGTGAGCAAGTCCTTTGTCAAAAACCGTATTTTTTGTTTTTTAATTAATCAATTAATTGAGGAGTTATTTAATTATTAGTGATTAATTAAGTACTTATTTAATTAATCAAATTTCCTTTCTCTTCTGACCATTAACTCAGGCACATTTTGAGTAGGAAGCTGATATTTGGACATGCCAATGACCAGGTGATTTGGCTGCAAAGGCTATTTTTGATTAATCAATTAATCAATGAATCGATTAATTCTTTAATTATTCGATTAATGACTAAAAATATTTTTTTAAAGTTGCAGATTCTGATGAAATGGTGGTGGTTTATGTGTTCTATGACCGAATTGATTTATAATTTACTTTTGTTAATGATTATTATTTATTTATTTTCATTATTAATCATTTATTTATTTTCTTTCTCATTTGGCCAATATCTCAGGCACCTTTTGAGCTCAGAAGCTAATATTTGGACATGAGTCACCAAGTAATGTGGCTATCACGGATATTTTTGATTCATTGATTTATCAATTAATCGATTATTTATTGAATTATTCAATTAATTTTTTACTTTTTTATTAATGACTTATTTCATTAAATTTCAAAAAGATACATCTTCGGATGAAGCACTAGTGGTTTAGTTATGCTATTAGCCAATTGATGAAGAAAATATTTTGTGATAATCTTTTATTGATTTTAATTACACAATTAATCAATCAATTAGTGCACACCTCTCCCCCCAATGCAGCCTCTATGAGCTGCATTGCGGTATTGCTGGGCGCCGGAGGCGCCCCGGCAATGCCGGGCTGTAGGATATTTAATTATTTGGCATGGGGGCGGTGTACTTTGAATGTATCTGTACTTGTTGTACACCGCACCTTTCCTATGCCATCTCCAGGCATTGCAAATCGTCATTGATGGGCACCGAAGGGGGCTCGGCAGTGACGCACGCTGAAAGGGAGTACTCAGTTTTCACTCTGGTTGTTTTCTTGTTTGTTTGTTTTCTTTCTTGTTTGTTTGTTTGTTTGTTTGTTTTTCCGGGCGATATCTCAGCCATCCTTTGAGCGAGGAAGCTGAAATTTCGGCACAATAGTGAGCAAGTCCTTTCTCAAAAAGAGTATTTTTTGTTTTTTGATTTATCAATTAGTTGAGGAGTTATTTAATTATTAGCGATTAATTAAGTACTTATTTAATCAATCAAATTTCCTTTCTCTTCTGACTATTAACTCAGGCACCTTTTGAGTTAGGAAGCTGATATTTGGCCATGCCAATGACCAGGTGATTTGGCTGCAAATGCTATTTTTGATTTATTAATTAATCAATTAATCAATTCATCGATTAATTATTTACTTATTCGATTAATGACTAAAACTTTTTTTTTTAAGTTACAGATTCTGATGAAATGGTGGTGGTTTATGTGTTCTCTGACCGAATTGATGAATAATTTAATTTTTTAATGATTATCATTTATTTATTTTCATTATTAATCATTTATTTATTTTCTTTCTCATTTGGCCAATATCTCAGGCACCTTTTAAGCTGGGAAGCTAATATTTGGACATGACAGTGACCAAGTGATGTGGCTGTCATCATTTAATCATTTCATCGATTAATTAATTGTTGATTAATTGATTAATTATTGATTAATCAATTAATTATTTTTTTTTTTCTTATTGACTGATTTAATTAAATTTCTAAAAGATACATCTTCGGATGAAGCACTTGTGGTTTAGTTATGCTATTAGCCAATTGATTAAGAAAATATTTTGAGATAATCTCATTGATTTTAATTATACAATTAATCAATCAATTAGTGTACACGTCTCCTTCCCAATGCCGCCTCTATGAGCTCCACTGCGGTATTGCCGGGCGCCAGAGGCGCCCCGGCAATGCCACGCTGTAGGATATTTAATTATTTGGCATGGGGGCGGTGTACTTTGAATGTATCTTTACTTGTTGTACACCGCACCTTTCCTATGCCATCTCCAGGCATTGCAAATCGTCATTGCTGGGCACCGAAGGGGGCTCGGCAGTGACGCACGCTGAAAGGGAGTACGCAGTTTTCACTCTGGTTGTTTGTTTGTTTGTTTGTTTGTCCGGGCGATATCTCAGCCATCCTTTGAGCTAGGAAGCTGAAATTTCGGCACAATAGTGAGCAAGTCCTTTCTCAAAAACGATATTTTTTGTTTTTTGATTTATCAATTAGTTGAGGAGTTATTTAATTATTAGCGATTAATTAAGTACTTATTTAATCAATCAAATTTCCTTTCTCTTCTGACTATTAACTCAGGCACCTTTTGAGTTAGGAAGCTGATATTTGGCCATGCCAATGACCAGGTGATTTGGCTGCAAATGCTATTTTTGATTTATTAATTAATCAATTAATCAATTAATCGATTAATTATTTAATTATTTGATTAATGACTAAAACTTTTTTTTTTAAAGTTACAGATTCTGATGAAATGGTGGTGGTTTATGTGTTCTCTGACCGAATTGATTAATAATTTAATTTTTTAATGATTATCATTTATTTATTTTCATTATTAATCATTTATTTATTTTCTTTCTCATTTGGCCAATATCTCAGGCACCTTTTGAGCTGGGAAGCTAATATTTGGACATGACAGTGACCAAGTGATGTGGCTATCAAGGATATTTTTGATTTATTGATTAATCATTTAATCGATTAATTATTTATTGATTAATCTATTAATTATTTATTGATGAATCAATTAATTATTTAATTTTTTATTAATGACTTATTTAATTAAATTTCTAAAAGATACATCTTCGGATGAAGCACTAGTGGTTTAGTTATGCTATTAGCCAATTGATTAAGAAAATATTTTGTGATAATCTTTTATTGATTTTAATTATACAATTAATCAATCAATTGGTGTACACCTCTCCCTCCCAATGCAGCCTCAATGAGCAGCACTGCGGTTTTGCCGGGCGCCGGAGGCGCCCCGGCAATGCCGCGCTGTCGGATATTTAATTATTTGGCGTGGGGGCGGTGTACTTTGAATGTATCTGTACTTGTTTTCTTTCTTGTTATCTTGCCAAAACGAAGTTTTTGCAAGATGTATTAGTCAGCTTGTATGTTTGTTTTTTTGTTTGTTTTTTTTTTTGTTTTTTTGTTTGTGGTTAATCATTTTTTTTCCACGTTTAGATCACTCTGTAGACCACAGTTATTATTGGAAACTCCTGTAACTTCGCATATCAGAGTCCTATAGAGATACCCTTCAGCACCCAAAATTTTGAAGGTCAAGGTCAAAGGTCAAGGTCACTTTGTGGTCAATCATGGAGGTCGACGAAACCCTTATTTTTTGAGTAACTTTGATCGGATCGTCTCCAAACTTCATGGGAATCTAGTATATGGTCCGGCGCTCAGCTGATTAGTTTTTGGTGGCGATCGGCCTTGACCTTCATGGTTAGCGCTGGAGGTCGAAAATTATTGACCCCAAGGTCAAATGTTGAAATCGTTATTTTTTGAGTAACTTTGATCGGATCGTCTCCAAACTTCATGGGAATCTAGTATATGGTCCGGCGCTCAGCTGATTAGTTTTTTGTGGCGATCGGCCTTGACCTTCATGGTTAGCGCTGGAGGTCGACCTTGACCTTTGACCTTGACCTTCAGATCACTCTGTAGACCACAGTTATTATTGGAAACTCCTGTAACTTCGCATATCAGAGTCCTATAGAGATACCCTTCAGCACACAAAATTTTGAAGGTCAAGGTCAAAGGTCAAGGTCACTTTGTGGTCAATCATGGAGGTCGACGAAACCCTTATTTTTTGAGTAACTTTGATCGGATCGTCTCCAAACTTCATGGGAATCTAGTATATGGTCCGGCGCTCAGCTGATTAGTTTTTGGTGGCGATCGGCCTTGACCTTCATGGTTAGCGCTGGAGGTCGAAAATTATTGACCCCAAGGTCAAATGTTGAAATCGTTATTTTTTGAGTAACTTTGATCGGATCGTCTCCAAACTTCATGGGAATCTAGTATATGGTCCGGCGCTCAGCTGATTAGTTTTTGGTGGCGATCGGCCTTGACCTTCATGGTTAGCGCTGGAGGTCGAAAATTATTGACCCCAAGGTCAAATTTTGAAATCGTAGGTACCATATCGAGTAATACCTCATATGAATGCCCTTGATGAGTGCTTCCCAGATCTGTAAACAGTTTGACGCTATGACGTCATTTGATGACGTCATGACGAAAAAACGGAATTTTCATGAAAAAATTATTTCCTCAGTTCTCATCAAAATCTTTCAATATCTCGTGGGCAGACATTCCTCAAAGAGTCGCTTCTAGTGGATAGCAGTTCTGTTCACCTCAGTGTGACCTGAAGCAAGTCACTCATGTTCACATTTTGGCAAGATACGGTTCACCCTGTGGGTGACATATGTTTTTATTTGTTTGTTTGTCCGGGCGATATCTCAGCCATCCTTTGAGCTCGGAAGCTGAAATTTCGGCACAATAGTGAGCAAGTCCTTTGTCAAAAACCGTATTTTTTGTTTTTTAATTAATCAATTAATTGAGGAGTTATTTAATTATTAGTGATTAATTAAGTACTTATTTAATTAATCAAATTTCCTTTCTCTTCTGACCATTAACTCAGGCACATTTTGAGTAGGAAGCTGATATTTGGACATGCCAATGACCAGGTGATTTGGCTGCAAAGGCTATTTTTGATTAATCAATTAATCAATGAATCGATTAATTCTTTAATTATTCGATTAATGACTAAAAATATTTTTTTAAAGTTGCAGATTCTGATGAAATGGTGGTGGTTTATGTGTTCTATGACCGAATTGATTTATAATTTACTTTTGTTAATGATTATTATTTATTTATTTTCATTATTAATCATTTATTTATTTTCTTTCTCATTTGGCCAATATCTCAGGCACCTTTTGAGCTCAGAAGCTAATATTTGGACATGAGTCACCAAGTAATGTGGCTATCACGGATATTTTTGATTCATTGATTTATCAATTAATCGATTATTTATTGAATTATTCAATTAATTTTTTACTTTTTTATTAATGACTTATTTCATTAAATTTCAAAAAGATACATCTTCGGATGAAGCACTAGTGGTTTAGTTATGCTATTAGCCAATTGATGAAGAAAATATTTTGTGATAATCTTTTATTGATTTTAATTACACAATTAATCAATCAATTAGTGCACACCTCTCCCCCCAATGCAGCCTCTATGAGCTGCATTGCGGTATTGCTGGGCGCCGGAGGCGCCCCGGCAATGCCGGGCTGTAGGATATTTAATTATTTGGCATGGGGGCGGTGTACTTTGAATGTATCTGTACTTGTTGTACACCGCACCTTTCCTATGCCATCTCCAGGCATTGCAAATCGTCATTGATGGGCACCGAAGGGGGCTCGGCAGTGACGCACGCTGAAAGGGAGTACTCAGTTTTCACTCTGGTTGTTTTCTTGTTTGTTTGTTTTCTTTCTTGTTTGTTTGTTTGTTTGTTTGTTTTTCCGGGCGATATCTCAGCCATCCTTTGAGCGAGGAAGCTGAAATTTCGGCACAATAGTGAGCAAGTCCTTTCTCAAAAAGAGTATTTTTTGTTTTTTGATTTATCAATTAATTGAGGAGTTATTTAATTATTAGCGATTAATTAAGTACTTATTTAATCAATCAAATTTCCTTTCTCTTCTGACTATTAACTCAGGCACCTTTTGAGTTAGGAAGCTGATATTTGGCCATGCCAATGACCAGGTGATTTGGCTGCAAATGCTATTTTTGATTTATTAATTAATCAATTAATCAATTCATCGATTAATTATTTAATTATTCGATTAATGACCAAAACTTCTTTTTTTAAGTTACAGATTCTGATGAAATGGTGGTGGTTTATGTGTTCTCTGACCGAATTGATTAATAATTTAATTTTTTAATGATTATTATTTATTTATTTTCATTATTAATCATTTATTTATTTTCTTTCTCATTTGGCCAATATCTCAGGCACCTTTTGAGCTGGGAAGCTAATATTTGGACATGACAGTGACCAGGTGAAGTGGCTATCAAGGATATTTTTGATTTATTGATTAATCATTTAATCGATGAATTATTTATTGATTAATTGATTAATTATTCATTGATTAATCGATTAATTATTTAATTTTTTATTAATGACTTATTTATTTAAATTTCTAAAAGATACATCTTCGGATGAAGCACTAGTGGTTTAGTTATGCTATTAGCCAATTGATTAAGAAAATATTTTGTGATAATCTTTTATTGATTTTAATTATACAATTAATCAATCAATTAGTGCACACCTCTCCCTCCCAATGCAGCTTCTGTGAGCTGCACTGCGGTATTGCCGGGCGCCGGAGGCCCCCCGGCAATGCCGCGCTGTATGATATTTAATTATTTGGCATGGGGGCGGTGTACTTTGAAAGTATCTGTACTTGTTTTCTTTCTTGTTTTCTTTCTTGCTTGATTGTCCGGGCGATATCTCAGCCATCCTTTGAGCTCGGAAGCTGAAATTTCGGCACAATAGTGAGCAAGTCCTTTTTAAAAAACAACATTTTTGGGTTTTTTGATTAATCAAGTAATTGAGGAGTTATTTAATTATTAGCTATTAATTAAGTACTTTTCTAATTAATCTAATTTCCTTTCTCTTCTGACCATTAACTCAGGCACCTTTTGAGTTAGGAAGCTGATATTTGGACATGCCAATGACCAGGTGATTTGGCTGCAAAGGCTATTTTTGATTTATTAATGAATCAATTAATCAATTTATCGATTAATTATTTAATTATTCGATTAATTACTAAAAATATATATTCTTTTTTAAGTTACAGATTCTGATGAAATGGTGGTGGTTTTTGTGTTCTGTGACCGAATTGATTAATAATTTAATTTTTTAATGACTATTATTTATTTATTTTCATTATTAATCATTTATTTATTTTCTTTCTCTTTTGGCCAATATCTCAGGCACCTTTTGAGCTGGGAAGCTAATATTTGGACATGACAGTGACCAAGTCAGATGGCTATCAAGGATATTTTTGATTTATTGATTAATCATTTAATCGATTAATTATTTATTGATTAATCAATTAATTATTTAATTTTTTATTAATGACTTATTTCATCAAATTTCTAAAAGATACATCTTCGGATGAAGCATGAGTGGTTTAGTCATGCTATTAGCCAATTGATTAAGAAATTATTTTGTGATAATCTTTTATTGATTTTAATTATACAATTAATCAATCAATTAGTGTACACCTCTCCCTCCCAATGCAGCCTCTATGAGCTGCACTGCGGTATTGCCGGGCGCTGGAGGCGCCCCGGCAATGCCGCGCTGTAGGATATTTAATTATTTGGCATGGGGGCAGTGTACTTTGAATGTATCTGTACTTGTTTTCTTTCTTGTTTGTTTGTTTGTTTGTTTGTTTGTCCGGGCAATATCTCAGCCATCCTTTGAGCTCGGAAGCTGAAATTTGGACATGACAGTGACCAAGTGATGTGGCTATCAAGGATATTTTTGATTTATTGATTAATCATTTAATCGATTAATTATTTATTGATTAATTGATTTATTATTTATTGATTAATCAATTAATTATTTAATTTTTTATTAATGACTTATTTAATTACATTTCTAAAAGATACATCTTCAGATGAAGCACTAGTGGTTTAGTTATGCTGTTAGCCAATTGATTAAGAAAATATTTTGTGATAATCTTTTATTGATTTTAATTATACAATTAATCAATCAATTAGTGTACACCTCTCCCTCCCAATGCAGCCTCTATGAGCTGCACTGCGGTATTGCTGGGCACCGGAGGCATGGAAATGCCGCGCTGTAGGATATTTAATTATTTGGCATGGGGGCAGTGTACTTTGAATGTATCTGTACTTGTCTGTATCTTGTTTATTTTATATACTAGCGTGACTCGGCATGCCCTGCGCTCCTCACCACACGTCGTTTCAGAGGGGTGGGCATCTTTGACCATTTCGGTGTCTTTTGGGTCTTCATGGTGTTTTGGGTCTTCAGGGCCATTTGGGTCTTCAGGTTCTTTTGGGTCTTTGTTGTCTTCAGAGGCTTCTGTGTCTTAAGGGTCTTCAGTGTGTTTTGGGTATTTGGGGTCTTCAGGGGCTTTTGGGTCTTAAGGGTCTTTAAGGGTCTTTGTGTATTTTTGCATCTTTGGGGTCTTTTGGGTCTTTGGGGTGTTTTTGGTCTTCGGTGTCTTTTGGGTCTTCGGGGTCTTTTTGGTCTTCAGGATCTTTTGGGTCTTCGGGGTGTTTTGGGTTTTCTGGGTGTTTTGGGTCTTCAGGGTGTTTTGGGTCTTCGGGGTGTTTTGGGTCTTCAGGGTGTTTTGGGTCTTCGGTCTTTAAGGGTCTTTGGGATCTTTGGGGGTCTTCAGGGTATTTTGGGTCTTCAGGGGTCTTGGTGGTCTGAATGGGGGAATTAAAGGGTCGCCAAAGGTCTGAGGGGTCTCAGCAGTCTTAACGCAATTAGGAGGGTTAATTAAGAGGGTGGTAATTTTATTTGAAGAAGAAGAAGACGTTTTAGTCGCATTTCAACATAGCGACAAACTTAACGACATAACGACATCACCATATACGTTTGCTCTATTATAATAAGATTATATGTATGTTGTTTCTTGTTTATATTATATGTATGTTGTTTCTTGTATATATTATCTGTATATTGTTTCTTGTTTATATTATCTGCATGTTGATTCTTATTTCTATTATCTGATGGTGTTTATTATTTAAATTATCTGTATGTTGTTTCTTGTTTGTATTATCTGTATGTTGTTTCTTGTTTGTATTATCTGAGTGTTGTTTGTTGTTTATATTATCTGTATGTTATTTATTGTTTATATTATCTGCATGCTGTTTCTTGTTTGTATTATCTGTATGTCGTTTCTTGTTTATATTATCTGAATGTTATTTATTGTTTATATTATCTGTATGTTATTTATTGTTCATATTATCTAAATGTTATTTATTGTTTATATTATCTAAATGTTGTTTATTGTTTCTATTATCTGTATGTCGTTTATTGTTTATATTATCTGTATGTTGTTTATTGTTTATATTATGTGTCTGTTATTTATTGTTTATATTATCTGAGTGTTGTTTATTGTTTAAATTATCTGAATGTTATTTATTGTTTATATTATCTGTATGTTGTTTCTTGTTTATATTATCTGAATGCTATTAATTGTTTCTATTATCTGTGTGTTGTTTATTGTTTATATTATCTGCATGTTATTTATTGTTTATATTATCTGAATGTTGTTTATTGTTTAAATTATCTGAATGTTATTTATTGTTTATATTATCTGCATGTTGTTTCTTGTTTATATTATCTGAATGTTATTTATTGTTTATTTTATCTGTATGTTGTTTCTTGTTTATATTATCTATTTTATCTGTATGCTGTTTCTTGTGTATATTATCTGAATGTTATTAATTGTTTCTATTATCCATATGTTGTTTATTGTTTATATTATTTGAATGTTATTTATTGTTTCTATTATCTGTATGTTGTTTCTTGTTTATATTATCTAAATGATATTTATTGTTTATGTTATCTGAATGTTATTTATTGTTTATATTATCTGATGTTAGTTATTGTTTATATTATCTGTATGTTGTTTCTTGTTGATATTATTACTTGGCAAAAAAAATAATGTTCTTTTGCCAGTATGTTGATCACTCCGGTTTGCGTGTGTTTGTTACTTGTCAAAAAAAAATAAAAAAAATTAGCAAGTATGTTGAGCACGACTGTTTGTGTGGGTGTTTGTTTGTGTGTGTATGTGTTTGTCTGTCCGCTCACTTATACTTGCCTACAGGTCACAATTTTAAACCGATCTTCACGAAACTTCACCAAATGGAAGAGTTTCTGTCTGACAAAATTCTATATATTTTTGATGTTGAAAGGTCAAAAGGTCAACATAGGCCAAAGGTCAACCACTTTTTTTCAAACTCCTAAAATCCTCAATTTTAATCCGAATGACTTGAAATTTGAATGGGATTTACATATTGGCTAACTGAATTCAACCACTAACTATTTTTGAGATCAGCGTAGGCCAAAAGGTCAACATAGGCCAAAGGTCAACCACTTTTTTTGATTTTCTAAAATCCTCAATTTTCATCCGATGTTGTTGAACTGAGTTCAACCACCAACTATTTTTGACCAAGTTAATAATAAGTTTATTGTTAAAACATACCATCTGAATGTTGTTTATTGTTAATATTTTCTAAACTAACAACGGTACCTGCCCAATGGGCGGGGCTTCAATTGGGAAGCCCAAATGAAAAGGCAAAATATCAGAAATTGAAGGCTTTTTTTATTTTAAACGATTCACATAAACATCCGTTGAATCATATCACACACAAATCATCAAAATCTAAACAGTACATGGCGCCCATTTTGAAAAAAGATTGAATTCTGCAAAACGGAAGCGGCCGCTGCACATCTTTCTCAGTCGCACGTTTATGTGTGAAGAGCGCACCGAATCTGTAACACGGAAGTGGCCGCTACACCTGTTTCTCAGTCGCTTTGCACAAGCTGCCATGTTACTTCGGAGCCGCACATTTATATCGGAAGAGTTCGTCAGGAGTCGATCTACTCTCTCCTGGTATGTAGAATAAACAGTATTTGTAGAATTTCAACAAAAGCCACATCACTGTTCATATCGGTAAATAGTATTCCATCGTGTTTGGAAAAACAGGAAAATTGGAAAACTTGGAACAATTGGAAAAACAATATAGCCTATTTTACTCCCAGGGGTCCCAGGAATACCCACCCAAAATATCGTTGCGATCGGTTGAGCCGTTTTTGCGATACCTTCGAACGGACGGATGGACATTTGGTGAATTATAGTAAGATGTTTATTATTTGTATTATCTGAATGTTTATTATTTGCATTACCTGAATGCTGTTTATTATTTATATCATCTAAATGTTGTTTATTGTTAATATTTTCAAAATGTTTATTATTTGTATTATCTGAATGTTTATTATTTGCATTACCTGAATGCTGTTTATTATTTATATATATATATATATATATATATATATTTTTTTTGTATACTGAATCGAGGCTCGTGAAAGAGCTAACATTTATTTCACAAACATTATTTCACAAACTAAATATTATTTAATCTCCTGCAATGAAGCTAACTCCGAGGGCCTTTCACTTACTCACCGCAGGCAGGCAGGTTGGTGGTCTTTCTGTCTTCTACCAACTCCTCTCCGGCCTTGCTCCCCCAGCTCTCTCTGGGCTCTGTCCCCCAAATATTCCTGCAGGTCGCACAAGATCTGCTTGCAACCCTCTTATGGTGAAATTGCCAAAATCAAGACTCTCTACTCACCTTCACTCTTTCATTCCTCTTTTCTCCCACCTCTGGAACAAACTCCCACACTCCCTTCAATCCCACTCCTCCCTCCAGGTCTTTAAAACAGCTGTTCACCACCATCTCTTATCTTCCCCCATCCAAAGCCTTGATCTTTTCTACCCCCGCTAATTTCACCCCAGATCCACTTTTTTGAAATACCAACTTCTTTCCTGGAAGTCCTTGCAGTGTCCTTGTGTTTTATACTCCCACCCCCATTCCCACCCCCCCCTTCCAACCCCCCTCCCCCCTTCCCACGCCTCCTCCCCCCAAGCCCTCTCCCTCTCACAGATCTCCCGATGTCCCTGCTCTCAAATGTTGTGTTTGTGCTTCCCCTTCTCTCCCCATCTAGTCTACCGCTACCACCATTGTTTTGTTTTTGATTTTTTGTGTGATAAATGGATTTCACGAGTTCTTTCACGAGCTCTTTTCACGAGCCTCGATCCTGTATACAAAAAATAATAATAATAATATGTATATTATCTGAATAGAAGAAGAAGCACCTTTAGAAGCCATTTTTCCCCACAGAGCAGGGGTTGGCCTTTTTTGGGCACCGTGCCCTTTTTTGAAGCAATGTTTTATGGCCAGATGCCCTTCCTGCCACCAACCCTGTTAGTCACCTCTTGTGACACACAGGGAATTACCAGTGAACTGGTACTCAATTTGCCGACCTCGGAAGGAATGACAGGCTGAGTCAACCCCCCTGGCGTTAGTTCTGCAATCGACCGCTGACCGGGATTCAAACCCACTATCCAAGGATCCCAAGCCGGCACCCTAACCGCTAAGCCAACACTGGGCTCTGAATGTTGTTTATAATATCTGAATGTTGTTTATTATTTATATTAACAGAATGCTGTTTATTATTTATATCATCGAAATGTTGTTTATTGTTTATATTTTCTAAATGTTTATTATTTGTATTATCTGAATGTTTATTATTTATATAAACAGAATGCTGTTTAATTATTTATATTATCTGAATATTTAATGTTGATATTATGTGAATGTTGTTTATTATTTACATTGTTCGAATGTGGTTTAGTACACGAATTATGTTTATTTATCTTGCTCAAATAAATCATGAAAATGGGATAAATTGCACAGTTGTTGAATTGATTTTTCACTTTCTCATTGTTCTCCCAACACAATGTGTCAAAGTCAAAACCAAAAGAAAAATACATTTAAAAGGTATTTGTAATAAAAGGTAAGGCACCATGGGGAATATGGGACAGCAACATTCTTTAGACTGGGATGTGTGCATTAAGACGTTAACAATCCTTTCAATACTTTCTATTTATGTGCATCGGGATTATTCCCATCAGGATCATGCAGTTGGCTGGCAAGATGGCCTGCGTGTACGCTCACTCGCCTCTAAGCTGCATCACCTAGGTTTGAATCCCGACCCAACTATAAACCGCCATCGCAATGTTTCACAGGCAGGGTGATTCGTCAAGGTATGTGCGGTCCCTCGGGTGCACGTTAAAGGGGCGTCTCGGCAGAGAAAATTAGTTGGTGGACGCTAAATATTCTACGGGGTTCTTCGCGAAGATTAGGCAAGCTATCTCCGGCACCATGGCCAAATTCCAAATACCTGCCCTAACGAACATGGGGCACTGCATCGTTGATGCAGCCACGCTCACAGCAATTATGCAAACCGGCAGCAACAGACTGCACACACAATGAATGAATGAATGAATGAGATCGTTCCCGTATGTATCATGCATGGGACCGTTCCTGTGTGAATGTTCAATGGGATCGTTTCCATGTACACATTCAATGGGATCTTTACTGTGTACACATTTAATAGGATCGACCCCATGTACACATTCAATGGGATCTTTACTGTGTCCACATTCAATGGGATCGGCCCCATGTACACATTCAATGGGATCTTTACTGTGTCCACATTCAATGGGATCGACCCCATGTACACATTCAATGGGATCTTTACTGTGTCCACATTCAATGGGATCTTTACTGTGTCCACATTCAATGGGATCGACCCCATGTACACATTCAATGGGATCTTTACTGTGTCCACATTCAATGGGATCGGCCCCATGTAAACATTCAATGGGATCTTTACTGTGTCCACATTCAATGGGATCGACCCCATGTACACATTCAATGGGATCTTTACTGTGTCCACATTCAATGGGATCTTTACTGTGTCCACATTCAATGGGATCGACCCCATGTACACATTCAATGGGATCTTTACTGTGTCCACATTCAATGGGATCTTTACTGTGTCCACAGTCAATGGGATCTTTACTGTGTCCACATTCAATGGGATCTTTACTGTGTCCACATTCAATGGGATCTTTACTGTGTCCACATTCAATGGGATCTTTACTGTGTCCACATTCAATGGGATCGACCCCATGTACACATTCAATGGGATCTTTACTGTGTCCACATTCAATGGGATCGACCCCATGTACACATTCAATGGGATCTTCACTGTGTCCACATTCAATGGGATCGACCCCATGTACACATTCAATGGGATCTTTACTGTGTCCACATTCAATGGGATCTTTACTGTGTCCATATTCAATGGGATCTTTACTGTGTCCACATTCAATGGGATCTTTACTGTGTCCACATTCAATGGGATCTTTACTGTGTCCACATTCAATGGGATCTTTACTGTGTCCACATTCAATGGGATCTTTACTGTGTCCACATTCAATGGGATCTTTACTGTGTCCACATTCAATGGGATCCTTTCTGTGTCCACATTCAATGGGATCTTTACTGTGTCCACATTTAATAGGATCGACCCCATGTACACATTCAATGGAATCATTCCCATGTACATATTCAATGGGATCGTTTCCGTGTGCACATTTAATAGGATCGTCGCCGTGTACACATTTAATAGGATCGTTCCCCACCCCAAAGTGATGTCTCAATAAATTTCCGCCCTCGATTGTTTCACTTATTCGTTCGCAGCAGCTGTGCCCGGTTGGCTGCATCATTTTGTGGATGCGCGGCTGTGCCGCTGATGCAGTGCCCCCATTAACCGTAAGCTGGTACTCATTTTGCCTCGGAAGGATAACAGGCTGAGTCGACGCGCCTGGTGTTAATTAAACGTCACCTCAGGCACCCTAGGAAGTTAAGGCAGCCATGTTAACCGTTAAGCTAATTTAACAGCAGGGTTAACGTGACGATGGTTAACGAGGAGACTCGAGAGGTAGAAGCACGAGCACTCCTCAGGTGCCCTTGTGACCCCTTACCGTTAAACGTGCAGATTCGCAGGTATCATGAGGTCCTGAGGATAAGGAGACCATGGCGACTCAAGTCCAGAGGAAGAGGAGACTTGTGAAGGATGTGAAATGTTCATTGAGAGATCCGATGGACAGACAAATGGACAAAGACCGTCACCATCTCCCGTCACGTCCAACTCGTGTCCTGTGTCAATCCGCTCCCTGTCCCAGTATCCTTGTGTTCTGTGCACATCTTCATTAACCTCCCCCTCAACCCCCACCCTCCAATCACCCCCCCCCCCACCACCCCATCGCTCTGCCGCCACCCCCCGCTGTGAGCCGTGATTCCATCTGATAGGAATCGAGCCTGGACTGGGGGAAGGGAGGGAAAATGAGGCGCAACATGGAAAACATGGACACCAAATTCACCAAAGTGTGTGTCCATGTTTTGTCATTAGTTACAAGTCCGAATGTTTGTGTAATAAATGTGAAAGACGTGATGGCAACAACAATATGTGTGAAGTATTAAAGGCAGGAATCCGAGAGCATAATGAAGGGTGCTGGAGCTTGAGAAGAGGATGCTGGAGCTTGAGGAGAGGGTGCTGGAGCTTGAGGGAGTGCTGGAGCTTGAGAAGAGGGTGCTGGAGCTTGAGGGAGTGCTGGAGCTTGAGGAGGGGGTACTGAAGTTTGAGAAGAGCGTGCAGGAAGTTGGGGAGGGGGAGGGGGTGCTGCAGCTTGAGAAGAGGGTGCTGGAAGTTGGGGAGAGGTGCTGGAGCTTGAGAAGAGGGTGCTGGAGCTTGAGGGGTGCTGGAGCTTGAGAAGAGCGTGCTGGAAGTTGGGGAGGGGGGGGGTGCTGCACCTTGAGAAGAGGGTGTTGGACCTTGAGAAGAGGGTGCTGGACCTTGAAAAGAGGGTGCTGGACCTTGAGAAGAGGGTGCTGGAGCTTGAGAATAGCGTGCTGGAAGTTGGGGAGGGGGGGGGGTGCTGCAGCTTGAGAAGAGGATGCTGGAAGTTGGGGAGAGGTGCTGGAGCTTGAGAAGAGGATGCTAGAGCTTGAGGGGTGCTGGAGCTTGAGAAGAGGGTGCTGGGCCTTGAGAAGAGGGTGCTGGAGCTTGAGAAGAGCGTGCTGGCAGTTGGGGGGGGGGGGGAGGGGGAGGGTGCTGCAGCTTGAGAAGAGGATGCTGGAAGTTGGGGGGGTGGAGGTGCTGGACCTTGAGAAGAGGGTGCTGGAGCTTGAGAAGAGGGTACTGGAAGTTGGGGGGGGAGGATGCTGGACCCTGAGAAGAGGGTGCTGGAGCTCTGGGTGAGAATAAGGTGCTGCAGATTGAGGAATGCAAGATGCAAATGCGTACTCACTTGCGCGACGGTGAATAAAGGGAAGACATAATGATTAGGCAGGTCAAACTAAATGGCGCCGCTGGTGATTGGCATCGTGAGATCGAAATGATTAACGCTGGTGATTGGCATCGTGACATTAAACTGATTGGCGCTGGTGATTGGCATCTTGGCATCAAACTGATTGGCGCTGGTGATTGGCATCGTGACATTAAACTGATTGGCGCTGGTGATTGGCATCGTGACATTAAACTGATTGGCGCTGGTGATTGCCATCGTGACATCAAACTGATTGGCGCTGGTGATTGGCATCGTGACATTAAACTGATTGGCGCTGGTGATTGGCATCGTGACATCAAACTGATTGGCGCTGGTGATTGCCATCGTGACATCAAACTGATTGGCGCTGGTGATTGGCATCGTGACATTAAACTGATTGGCGCTGGTGATTGGCATCGTGACATCAAACTGATTGGCGCTGGTGATTGCCATCGTGACATCAAACTGATTGGCGCTGGTGATTGCCATCGTGACATCAAACTGATTTTCGCTGGTGATTGGCATCGTGACATCAAACTGATTGGCGCTGGTGATTGCCATCGTGACATCAAACTGATTGGCGCTGGTGATTGCCATCGTGACATCAAACTGATTGGCGCTGGTGATTGCCATCGTGACATCAAACTGATTGGCGCTGGTGATTGCCATCGTGACATCAAACTGATTGGCGCTGGTGATTGCCATCGTGACATCAAACTGATTGGCGCTGGTGATTGCCATCGTGACATCAAACTGATTGGCGCTGGTGATTGCCATCGTGACATTAAACTGATTGGCGCTGGTGATTGGCATCGTGACATTAAACTGATTGGCGCTGGTGATTGGTATCGTGACATTAAACTGATTGGCGCTGGTGATTGCCATCTTGGCATCAAACTGATTGGCGCTGGTGATTGGCATCGTGACATCAAACTGATTGGCGCTGTTGATTGTCATCGTGACATCAAACTGATTTTCGCTGGTGATTGGCATCGTTGCATCAAACTGATTGGCGCTGGTGATTGCCGTCGTGACATCAAACTGATTGGCGCTGGTGATTGCCATCGTGACATCAAACTGATTGGCGCTGGTGATTGCCATCGTGACATCAAACTGATTGGCGCTGGTGATTGGCATCGTGACATCAAACTGATTGGCGCTGGTGATTGTCATCGTGACATCAAACTGATTTTCGCTGGTGATTGGCATCGTGACATCAAACTGATTGGCGCTAGTGATTGTCATCGTGACATCAAACTGATTGGCGCTGGTGATTGGCATCGTGACATCAAACTGATTGGCGCTGGTGATTGCCATCGTGACATTAAACTGATTTTCGCTGGTGATTGGCACCGTGACATTAAACTGATTGGCGCTAGTGATTGCCATCGTGACATCAAACTGATTGGCGCTGGTGATTGCCATCGTGACATCAAACTGATTGGCGCTGGTGATTGCCATCGTGACATCAAACTGATTGGCGCTGGTGATTGCCATCGTGACATCAAACTGATTGGCGCTAGTGATTGCCATCGTGACATCAAACTGATTGGCGCTGGTGATTGCCATCGTGACATCAAACTGATTGGCGCTGGTGATTGCCATCGTGACATCAAACTGATTGGCGCTGGTGATTGCCATCGTGACATCAAACTGATTGGCGCTGGTGATTGCCATCGTGACATCAAACTGATTGGCGCTGGTGTTTGTCATCGTGACATCAAACTGATTGGCGCTGGTGATTGGCATCGTGACATCAAACTTATTGGCGCTGGTGATTGGCATCGTGACATCAAACTTATTGGCGATGGTGATTGCAATCGTGACATCAAACTGATTGGCGCTAGTGATTGCCAACGTGACATCAAACTGATTGGCGCTGGTGATTGCCATCGTGACATCAAACTGATTGGCGCTGGTGATTGCCATCGTGACATCAAACTGATTGGCGCTGGTGATTGCCATCGTGACATCAAACTGATTGGCGCTAGTGATTGCCATCGTGACATCAAACTGATTGGCGCTGGTGATTGGCATCGTGACATCAAACTGATTGGCGCTGGTGATTGCCATCGTGACATCAAACTGATTGGCGCTGGTGATTGCCATCGTGACATCAAACTGATTGGCGCTAGTGATTGCCATCGTGACATCAAACTGATTGGCGCTAGTGATTGCCATCGTGACATCAAACTGATTGGCGCTGGTGATTGCCATCGTGACATCAAACTGATTGGCGCTGGTGATTGCCATCGTGACATCAAACTGATTGGCGCTGGTGATTGCCATAGTGACATCAAACTGATTGGCGCGAGTGATTGCCATCGTGACATCAAACTGATTGGCGCTGGTGATTGCCATCGTGACATCAAACTGATTGGCGCTGGTGATTGCCATCGTGACATCAAACTGATTGGCGCTGGTGATTGGCATCGTGACATTAAATTGATTGGCGCTGGTGATTGGCATCGTGACATTAAATTGATTGGCGCTGGTGATTGGCATCGTGACATCAAACTTATTGGCGATGGTGATTGCCATCGTGACATCAAACTGATTGGCGCTAGTGATTGCCATCGTGACATCAAACTGATTGGCGCTGGTGATTGCCATCGTGACATCAAACTGATTGGCGCTGGTGATTGCCATCGTGACATCAAACTGATTGGCGCTGGTGATTGCCATCGTGACATCAAACTGATTGGCGCTGGTGATTGGCATCGTGACATCAAACTGATTGGCGCTGGTGATTGCCATCGTGACATCAAACTGATTGGCGCTGGTGATTGCCATCGTGACATCAAACTGATTGGCGCTGGTGATTGCCATCGTGACATCAAACTGATTGGCGCTGGTGATTGCCATCGTGACATCAAACTGATTGGCGCTGGTGATTTCCATCGTGACATCAAACTGATTGGCGCTGGTGATTGCCATCGTGACATCAAACTGATTGGCGCTGGTGATTGCCATCGTGACATCAAACTGATTGGCGCTGGTGATTGCCATCGTGACATCAAACTGATTGGTGCTGGTGATTGCCATCGTGACATCAAACTTATTGGCGCTGGTGATTTCCATCGTGACATCAAACTTATTGGCGCTGGTGATGTCCATCGTGACATCAAACTGATTGGCGCTGGTGATGTCCATCGTGACATCAAACTGATTGGCGCTGGTGATTGGCATCGTGACATCAAATTGATTGGCGCTAGTGATTGACATCGTGACATCAAACTGATTAGCGATGGTGATTGTCATCGTGACATCAAACTGATTGGCGCTGGTGATTGCCATCGTGACATCAAACTGATTGGCGCTGGTGATTGCCATCGTGACATCAAACTGATTGGCGCTGGTGATTGCCATCGTGACATCAAACTGATTGGCGCTGGTGATTGCCATCGTGACATCAAACTGATTGGCGCTGGTGATTGCCATCGTGACATCAAACTGATTGGCGCTGGTGATTGCCAACGTGACATCAAACTTATTGGCGCTGGTGATTTCCATCGTGACATCAAACTGATTGGCGCTGGTGATTGCCATCGTGACATCAAACTGATTGGCGCTGGTGATTGGCATCGTGACATCAAATTGATTGGCGCTAGTGATTGTCATCGTGACATCAAACTGATTAGCGATGGTGATTGCCATCGTGACATCGAAATTATTGGCGCTTAAAGTGATTGGCATTGCGAGATCGAAATGCAGACCCACAGTAGGAGTTTGGGGTCCGATTGGGAACTGTAGATATTTCCTTTGCTTGGACATGGGGTCCATTTGTCCGTCCTCTCATAAGCACCATTGTTGTGGTGCTTATGGTCATGGAGGGATATGTAAAAAGGATCTTCATTAACATGAATAATTTAAAACCTTATCAGTTGACATCGTGATTAGCATAACAACATCAGTGGTCCATTAGTAACTTCCAAAAGTTTCATCGATTAAACCATTGATTTCAGTTTCACGCAACAAAACCGCCTCCTTATCAAATCCAAGGTAATTTAAACCAAACCGTCTCCTTATCAAATCCAAGGTAATTTAAACCAAACCGTCTCCTTATCAAATCCAAGGTAATTTAAACCAAACCGTCTCCTTATCAAATCCAAGGTAATTTAAACCAAACCGTCTCCTTATCAAATCCAAGGTAATTTAAACCAAACCGCCTCCTTATCAAATCCAAGGTAATTTAAACCAAACCGTCTCCTTATCAAATCCAAGGTAATTTAAACCAAACCGTCTCCTTATCAAATCCAAGGTAATTTAAACCAAACCGTCTCCTGATCAAATCCAAGGTAATTTAAACCAAACCGCCTCCTTATCAAATCCAAGGTAATTTAAACCAAACCGCCTCCTTATCAAATCCAAGGTAATTTAAACCAAACCGGCTCCTTATCAAATCCAAGGTAATTTAAACCAAACCGCCTCCTTATCAAATCCAAGGTAATTTAAACCAAACCGCCTCCTTATCAAATCCAAGGTAATTTAAACCAAACCGCCTCCTTATCAAATCCAAGGTAATTTAAACCAAACCGGCTCCTTATCAAATCCAAGGTAATTTAAACCAAACCGCCTCCTTATCAAATCCAAGGTAATTTAAACCAAACCGCCTCCTTTTCAAATCCAAGGTAAGTTAAACCAAACCGGCCTTATCAAATCCAAGGTAATTTAAACCAAACCGTCTCCTTATCAAATCCAAGGTAATTTAAACCAAACCGTCTCCTTATCAAATCCAAGGTAATTTAAACCAAACCGTCTCCTTATCAAATCCAAGGTAATTTAAACCAAACCGGCCTTATCAAATCCAAGGTAATTTAAACCAAACCGTCTCCTTATCAAATCCAAGGTAATTTAAACCAAACCGTCTCCTTATCAAATCCAAGGTAATTTAAACCAAACCGTCTCCTTATCAAATCCAAGGTAATTTAAACCAAACCGTCTCCTTATCAAATCCAAGGTAATTTAAACCAAACCGTCTCCTTATCAAATCCAAGGTAATTTCAACCAAACCGTCTCCTTATCAAATCCAAGGTAATTTAAACCAAACCGTCTCCTTATCAAATCCAAGCTAATTTAAACCAAACCGTCTCCTTATCAAATCCAAGGTAAATTAAACCAAACCGTCTCCTTATCAAATCCAAGGTAATTTAAACCAAACCGTCTCCTTATCAAATCCAAGGTAATTTAAACCAAACCGCCTCCTTATCAACTCCAAGGTAATTTAAACCAAACCGTCTCCTTATCAAATCCAAGGTAATTTAAACCAAACCGCCTCCATATCAAATCCAAGGTAATTTAAACCAAACCGCCTCCTTATCAAATCCAAGGTAATTTAAACCAAACCGTCTCCTTATCAAATCCAAGGTAATTTAAACCAAACCGTCTCCATATCAAATCCAAGGTAATTTAAACCAAACCGTCTCCTTATCAAATCCAAGGTAATTTAAACCAAACCGTCTCCTTATCAAATCCAAGGTAATTTAAACCAAACCGCCTCCTTATCAAATCCAAGGTAATTTAAACAAAACCATCTCCTTATCAAATTCAAGGTAATTTAAACCAAACCGTCTCCTTATCAAATCCAAGGTAATTTAAACCAAACCGTCTCCATATCAAATCCAAGGTAATTTAAACCAAACCGTCTCCTTATCAAATCCAAGGTAATTTAAACCAAACCGCCTCCTTATCAAATCCAAGGTAATTTAAACCAAACAGGCCTTATCAAATCCAAGGTAATTTAAACCAAACCGCCTCCTTATCAAATCCAAGGTAATTTAAACCAAACCGTCTCCTTATCAAATCCAAGGTAATTTAAACAAAACCGTCTCCTTATCAAATCCAAGGTAATTTAAACCAAACCGGCCTTATCAAATCCAAGGTAATTTAAACCAAACCGCCTCCTTATCAAATCCAAGGTAATTTAAACCAAACCGGCCTTATCAAATCCAAGGTAATTTAAACCAAACCGTCTCCTTATCAAATCCAAGGTAATTTAAACCAAACCGTCTCCTTATCAAATCCAAGGTAATTTAAACCAAACCGTCTCCTTATCAAATCCAAGGTAATTTAAACCAAACCGTCTCCTTATCAAATCCAAGGTAATTTAAACCAAACCGTCTCCTTATCAAATCCAAGGTAATTTAAACCAAACCGTCTCCTTATCAAATCCAAGGTAATTTAAACCAAACCGTCTCCTTATCAAATCCAAGGTAATTTAAACCAAACCGTCTCCTTATCAAATCCAAGGTAATTTAAACCAAACCGTCTCCTTATCAAATCCAAGGTAATTTAAACCAAACCGTCTCCATATCAAATCCAAGGTAATTTAAACCAAACCGTCTCCATATCAAATCCAAGGTAATTTAAACCAAACCGTCTCCTTATCAAATCCAAGGTAATTTAAACCAAACCGTCTCCATATCAAATCCAAGGTAATTTAAACCAAACCGTCTCCTTATCAAATCCAAGGTAATTTAAACCAAACCGTCTCCTTATCAAATCCAAGGTAATTTAAACCAAACCGTCTCCATATCAAATCCAAGGTAATTTAAACCAAACCGCCTCCTTATCAAATCCAAGGTAATTTAAACCAAACCGTCTCCATATCAAATCCAAGGTAATTTAAACCAAACCGTCTCCTTATCAAATCCAAGGTAATTTAAACCAAACCGTCTCCTGATCAAATCCAAGGTAATTTAAACCAAACCGCCTCCTTATCAAATCCAAGGTAATTTAAACCAAACCGCCTCCTTATCAAATCCAAGGTAATTTAAACCAAACCGTCTCCTTATCAAATCCAAGGTAATTTAAACCAAACCGTCTCCTTATCAAATCCAAGGTAATTTAAACCAAACCGTCTCCATATCAAATCCAAGGTAATTTAAACCAAACCGTCTCCTTATCAAATCCAAGGTAATTTAAACCAAACCGTCTCCATATCAAATCCAAAGTAATTTTTAAAAAACTGTCTCCTTATGAAATTCAAAATAATTTAAACAAAACCGTCTCCTTATCAACTCCAAAATAATTAAAACAAAACCGTCTCCTTATCGAATCCATAAGTAATTTAAACAAAACAGTCTCCTGATGAAATCCAAAATAATTTAAACAAAACCGTCGCGTTATTAAATCCAAAATAATTTCAACAAAACCGTCTCCTTATTAAATCCAAAACAATTTAAACAAAACGGTCTCCTTATTAAATCCAAGACAATTTAAACAAAACCATCTCCTTATGAAATCCAAAATAATTTAAACAAAACCGTCTCCTTATTAAATCCAAAACAATTTAAACAAAACCGTCTCCTTCTCAAATCCAAAATAATTTTTAAAAAACCATCTCCTTATGAAATCCAAAATAATTTAAACAAAACCGTCTCCTCATTAAATCCAAAAAAATTTAAACAAAACCGACTCCTTCTTGAATCCAAAATAATTTTTAAAAAACCATCTCCTTATTAAATCCAAGATAATTGTAACAAAACCGTCGCCTCAATAAATCCAAAATAATTTAAACAGAACTGTCTCCTTATTAAATCCAAAATAATTTAAACAAAACCGTCTCCTTATAGAATCCAAAGTAATTTAAACAAAACCGTCTCCTTATGAAATCCAAAATAATTTAAACAAAACCGTCTACTTATCAAATCCAAAATAATTTAAAAAAACAGTCTCCTCATTAAATCCAAAATAATTTAAACAAAACCGTCTCCTTATTAAATCAAAAATAATTTAAAAAAACAGTCTCCTCATTAAATCCAAAATAATTTAAACAAAACCGTCTACTTATCAAATCCAAAATAATTTAAACAGAACAGTCTCCTTATTAAATCCAAAATAATTTAAACAAAACCGTATCCTTATCGAATCCAAAGTAATTTAAACAAAACCGTCTCCTTATGAAATCCAAAATAATTTAAACAAAACCGTATCCTTATCGAATCCAAGGTAATTTAAACAAAACCGTTCTGTTTATTAAATCCAAAATAATTTAAACAAAACCGTCTCCTTATCAAATCCAAGACAATTTAAACAAAACCATCTCCTTTTCAAATCCAAAATAATTTAAAGAAAACCATGTCCTTATCAACTCCAAAGTGATTTAAACAAAACCGTCTCCTTATCAAAACCAAAATAATTAAAACAAAACCGTCTCCTTAAATCCAAAATAATTTAAACAAAACCGTCCCCTTATCAAATCTAAAATAATTTTAACAAAACCATTTCCTTATCAAATCTAAAAGAATTTAAACAAAACCGTTTCCTTATCAAATCCAAAATAATTTAAACAAAACCGTCTCCTTATCAACCCCAAAGTGATTTAAACAAAACCGTCTCCTTATCGAATCCAAAATAATTTAAACAAAACCGTTTCCTTATCAAATCCAAAATAATTTAAACAAAACCGTCTCCTTATCAACTCCAAAGTGATTTAAACAAAACTGTCCCCTTATCAAATCTAAAATAATTTAAACAAAACCGCCTCCTTATCAAATCCAAGGTAATTTAAACCAAACCGTCTCCTTATCAAATCCAAGGTAATTTAAACCAAACCGTCTCCTTATCAAATCCAAGGTAATTTAAACCAAACCGTCTCCATATCAAATCCAAGGTAATTTAAACCAAACCGTCTCCTTATCAAATCCAAGGTAATTTAAACCAAACCGTCTCCATATCAAATCCAAAGTAATTTTTTAAAAAACCGTCTCCTTATGAAATTCAAAATAATTTAAACAAAACCGTCTCCTTATCAACTCCAAAATAATGAAAACAAAACCGTCTCCTTATCGAATCCATAAGTAATTTAAACAAAACAGTCTCCTGATGAAATCCAAAATAATTTAAACAAAACCGTCGCGTTATTAAATCCAAAATAATTTCAACAAAACCGTCTCCTTATTAAATCCAAAACAATTTAAACAAAACGGTCTCCTTATTAAATCCAAGACAATTTAAACAAAACCATCTCCTTATGAAATCCAAAATAATTTAAACAAAACCGTCTCCTCATTAAATCCAAAAAAATTTAAACAAAACCGACTCCTTCTTGAATCCAAAATAATTTTTAAAAAACCATCTCCTTATTAAATCCAAGATAATTGTAACAAAACCGTCGCCTCATTAAATCCAAAATAATTTAAACAGAACTGTCTCCTTATTAAATCCAAAATAATTTAAACAAAACCGTCTCCTTATAGAATCCAAAGTAATTTAAACAAAACCGTCTCCTTATGAAATCCAAAATAATTTAAACAAAACCGTCTCCTTATTAAATCCAAAATAATTTAAAAAAACAGTCTCCTCATTAAATCCAAAATAATTTAAACAAAACCGTCTACTTATCAAATCCAAAATAATTTAAACAGAACCGTCTCCTTATTAAATCCAAAATAATTTAAACAAAACCGTATCCTTATCGAATCCAAAGTAATTTAAACAAAACCGTCTCCTTATGAAATCCAAAATAATTTAAACAAAACCGTATCCTTATCGAATCCAAGGTAATTTAAACAAAACCGTCTCCTTATTAAATCCAAAATAATTTAAACTAAACGATCTCCTTATCAAATCCAAAATAATTTAAACAAAACAGTCTCCTTATTAAATCCAAAATAATTTAAACAAACCCATTTGCCTTATTAAATCCAAAATAATTTAAACAAAACCATCTCCTTATTAAATCCAAAATAATTTAAACAAAACCGTTCTGTTTATTAAATCCAAAATAATTTAAACAAAACCGTTCTATTTATTAAATCCAAAATAATTTAAACAAAACCGTCTCCTCATTAAATCCAAAATAATTTAAACAAAACCGTCTCCTTATTAAATCCAAAATAATTTAAACAAAACCGTCTCCTTATGAAATCCAAGACAATTTAAACAAAACCGTTCTGTTTATTAAATCCAAAATAATTTAAACAAAACCGTCTCCTTATCAAATCCAAGACAATTTAAACAAAACCATCTCCTTTTCAAATCCAAAATAATTTAAAGAAAACCATGTCCTTATCAACACCAAAATGATTCAAACAAAACCGTCCCCTTATCAAATCTAAAATAATTTTAACAAAACCATTTCCTCATCAAATCTAAAAGAATTTAAACAAAACCGTTTCCTTATCAAATCCAAAATAATTTAAACAAAACCGTCTCCTTATCAACTCCAAAGTGATTTAAACAAAACCGTCTCCTTATCGAATCCAAAATAATTTAAACAAAACCGTTTCCTTATCAAATCCAAAATAATTTAAACAAAACCGTCTCCTTATCAACTCCAAAGTGATTTAAACAAAACCGTCCCCTTATCAAATCTAAAATAATTTAAACAAAACCGCCTCCTTATCAAATCCAAGGTAATTTAAACCAAACCGTCTCCTTATCAAATCCAAGGTAATTTAAACCAAACCGTCTCCTTATCAAATCCAAGGTAATTTAAACCAAACCGTCTCCATATCAAATCCAAGGTAATTTAAACCAAACCGTCTCCTTATCAAATCCAAGGTAATTTAAACCAAACCGTCTCCATATCAAATCCAAAGTAATTTTTAAAAAACCGTCTCCTTATGAAATTCAAAATAATTTAAACAAAACCGTCTCCTTATCAACTCCAAAATAATTAAAACAAAACCGTCTCCTTATCGAATCCATAAGTAATTTAAACAAAACAGTCTCCTGATGAAATCCAAAATAATTTAAACAAAACCGTCACGTTATTAAATCCAAAATAATTTAAACAAAACCGTCTCCTTATTAAATCCAAAACAATTTAAACAAAACGGTCTCCTTATTAAATCCAAGACAATTTAAACAAAACCATCTCCTTATGAAATCCAAAATAATTTAAACAAAACCATCTCCTTATTAAATCCAAAACAATTTAAACAAAACCGTCTCCTTCTCAAATCCAAAATAATTTTTAAAAAACCATCTCCTTATGAAATCCAAAATAATTTAAACAAAACCGTCTCCTCATTAAATCCAAAAAAATTTAAACAAAACCGACTCCTTCTTGAATCCAAAATAATTTTTAAAAAACCATCTCCTTATTAAATCCAAGATAATTGTAACAAAACCATCGCCTCATTAAATCCAAAATAATTTAAACAGAACTGTCTCCTTATTAAATCCAAAATAATTTAAACAAAACCGTCTCCTTATAGAATCCAAAGTAATTTAAACAAAACCGTCTCCTTATGAAATCCAAAATAATTTAAACAAAACCGTCTCCTTATTAAATCCAAAATAATTTTAAAAAACAGTCTCCTCATTAAATCCAAAATAATTTAAACAAAACCGTCTACTTATCAAATCCAAAATAATTTAAACAGAACCGTCTCCTTATTAAATCCAAAATAATTTAAACAAAACCGTATCCTTATCGAATCCAAAGTAATTTAAACAAAACCGTCTCCTTATGAAATCCAAAATAATTTAAACAAAACCGTATCCTTATCGAATCCAAGGTAATTTAAACAAAACCGTCTCCTTATTAAATCCAAAATAATTTAAACTAAACGATCTCCTTATCAAATCCAAAATAATTTAAACAAAACAGTCTCCTTATTAAATCCAAAATAATTTAAACAAACCCATTTGCCTTATTAAATCCAAAATAATTTAAACAAAACCATCTCCTTATTAAATCCAAAATAATTTAAACAAAACCGTTCTGTTTATTAAATCCAAAATAATTTAAACAAAACCGTTCTATTTATTAAATCCAAAATAATTTAAACAAAACCGTCTCCTCATTAAATCCAAAATAATTTAAACAAAACCGTCTCCTTATTAAATCCAAAATAATTTAAACAAAACCGTCTCCTTATCAAATCCAAGACAATTTAAACAAAACCGTTCTGTTTATTAAATCCAAAATAATTTAAACAAAACCGTCTCCTTATCAAATCCAAGACAATTTAAACAAAACCATCTCCTTTTCAAATCCAAAATAATTTAAAGAAAACCATGTCCTTATCAACACCAAAATGATTCAAACAAAACAGTCTCCTTATCAACTCCAAAGTGATTTAAACAAAACCGTCTCCTTATCAAAACCAAAATAATTAAAACAAAACCGTCTCCTTAAATCCAAAATAATTTCAACAAAACCGTCCCCTTATCAAATCTAAAATAATTTTAACAAAACCATTTACTTATCAAATCTAAAAGAATTTAAACAAAACCGTTTCCTTATCAAATCCAAAATAATTTAAACAAAACCGTCTCCTTATCAACCCCAAAGTGATTTAAACAAAACCGTCTCCTTATCGAATCCAAAATAATTTAAAACAAAACCGTTTCCTTATCAAATCCAAAATAATTTAAACAAAACCGTCTCCTTATCAACTCCAAAGTGATTTAAACAAAACCGTCCCCTTATCAAATCTAAAATAATTTAAACAAAACCGCCTCCTTATCAAATCCAAGGTAATTTAAACCAAACCGTCTCCTTATCAAATCCAAGGTAATTTAAACCAAACCGTCTCCTTATCAAATCCAAGGTAATTTAAACCAAACCGTCTCCATATCAAATCCAAGGTAATTTAAACCAAACCGTCTCCTTATCAAATCCAAGGTAATTTAAACCAAACCGTCTCCATATCAAATCCAAAGTAATTTTTAAAAAACCGTCTCCTTATGAAATTCAAAATAATTTAAACAAAACCGTCTCCTTATCAACTCCAAAATAATGAAAACAAAACCGTCTCCTTATCGAATCCATAAGTAATTTAAACAAAACAGTCTCCTGATGAAATCCAAAATAATTTAAACAAAACCGTCGCGTTATTAAATCCAAAATAATTTCAACAAAACCGTCTCCTTATTAAATCCAAAACAATTTAAACAAAACGGTCTCCTTATTAAATCCAAGACAATTTAAACAAAACCATCTCCTTATGAAATCCAAAATAATTTAAACAAAACCGTCTCCTTATTAAATCCAAAACAATTTAAACAAAACCGTCTCCTTCTCAAATCCAAAATAATTTAAAAAAAACCATCTCCTTATGAAATCCAAAATAATTTAAACAAAACCGTCTCCTCATTAAATCCAAAAAAATTTAAACAAAACCAATTCCTTCTTGAATCCAAAATAATTTTTAAAAAACCATCTCCTTATTAAATCCAAGATAATTGTAACAAAACCGTCGCCTCATTAAATCCAAAATAATTTAAACAGAACTGTCTCCTTATTAAATCCAAAATAATTTAAACAAAACCGTCTCCTTATAGAATCCAAAGTAATTTAAACAAAACCGTCTCCTTATGAAATCCAAAATAATTTAAACAAAACCGTCTCCTTATTAAATCCAAAATAATTTAAAAAAACAGTCTCCTCATTAAATCCAAAATAATTTAAACAAAACCGTCTACTTATCAAATCCAAAATAATTTAAACAGAACCGTCTCCTTATTAAATCCAAAATAATTTAAACAAAACCGTATCCTTATCGAATCCAAAGTAATTTAAACAAAACCGTCTCCTTATGAAATCCAAAATAATTTAAACAAAACCGTATCCTTATCGAATCCAAGGTAATTTAAACAAAACCGTCTCCTTATTAAATCCAAAATAATTTAAACTAAACGATCTCCTTATCAAATCCAAAATAATTTAAACAAAACAGTCTCCTTATTAAATCCAAAATAATTTAAACAAACCCATTTGCCTTATTAAATCCAAAATAATTTAAACAAAACCATCTCCTTATTAAATCCAAAATAATTTAAACAAAACCGTTCTGTTTATTAAATCAAAAATAATTTAAACAAAACCGTTCTATTTATTAAATCCAAAATAATTTAAACAAAACCGTCTCCTCATTAAATCCAAAATAATTTAAACAAAACCGTCTCCTTATTAAATCCAAAATAATTTAAACAAAACCGTCTCCTTATGAAATCCAAGACAATTTAAACAAAACCGTTCTGTTTATTAAATCCAAAATAATTTAAACAAAACCGTCTCCTTATCAAATCCAAGACAATTTAAACAAAACCATCTCCTTTTCAAATCCAAAATAATTTAAAGAAAACCATGTCCTTATCAACACCAAAATGATTCAAACAAAACCGTCCCCTTATCAAATCTAAAATAATTTTAACAAAACCATTTCCTCATCAAATCTAAAAGAATTTAAACAAAACCGTTTCCTTATCAAATCCAAAATAATTTAAACAAAACCGTCTCCTTATCAACTCCAAAGTGATTTAAACAAAACCGTCTCCTTATCGAATCCAAAATAATTTAAACAAAACCGTCTCCTTATCAAATCCAAGGTAATTTAAACCAAACCGTCTCCTTATCAAATCCAAGGTAATTTAAACCAAACCGTCTCCATATCAAATCCAAGGTAATTTAAACCAAACCGTCTCCTTATCAAATCCAAGGTAATTTAAACCAAACCGTCTCCATATCAAATCCAAAGTAATTTTTAAAAAACCGTCTCCTTATGAAATTCAAAATAATTTAAACAAAACCGTCTCCTTATCAACTCCAAAATAATTAAAACAAAACCGTCTCCTTATCGAATCCATAAGTAATTTAAACAAAACAGTCTCCTGATGAAATCCAAAATAATTTAAACAAAACCGTCACGTTATTAAATCCAAAATAATTTCAACAAAACCGTCTCCTTATTAAATCCAAAACAATTTAAACAAAACGGTCTCCTTATTAAATCCAAGACAATTTAAACAAAACCATCTCCTTATGAAATCCAAAATAATTTAAACAAAACCGTCTCCTTATTAAATCCAAAACAATTTAAACAAAACCGTCTCCTTCTCAAATCCAAAATAATTTTAAAAAAACCATCTCCTTATGAAATCCAAAATAATTTAAACAAAACCGTCTCCTCATTAAATCCCAAAAAATTTAAACAAAACCGACTCCTTCTTGAATCCAAAATAATTTTTAAAAAACCATCTCCTTATTAAATCCAAGATAATTGTAACAAAACCATCGCCTCATTAAATCCAAAATAATTTAAACAGAACTGTCTCCTTATTAAATCCAAAATAATTTAAACAAAACCGTCTCCTTATAGAATCCAAAGTAATTTAAACAAAACCGTCTCCTTATGAAATCCAAAATAATTTAAACAAAACCGTCTCCTTATTAAATCCAAAATAATTTAAAAAAACAGTCTCCTCATTAAATCCAAAATAATTTAAACAAAACCGTCTACTTATCAAATCCAAAATAATTTAAACAGAACCGTCTCCTTATTAAATCCAAAATAATTTAAACAAAACCGTATCCTTATCGAATCCAAAGTAATTTAAACAAAACCGTCTCCTTATGAAATCCAAAATAATTTAAACAAAACCGTATCCTTATCGAATCCAAGGTAATTTAAACAAAACCGTCTCCTTATTAAATCCAAAATAATTTAAACTAAACGATCTCCTTATCAAATCCAAAATAATTTAAACAAAACAGTCTCCTTATTAAATCCAAAATAATTTAAACAAACCCATTTGCCTTATTAAATCCAAAATAATTTAAACAAAACCATCTCCTTATTAAATCCAAAATAATTTAAACAAAACCGTTCTGTTTATTAAATCCAAAATAATTTAAACAAAACCGTTCTATTTATTAAATCCAAAATAATTTAAACAAAACCGTCTCCTCATTAAATCCAAAATAATTTAAACAAAACCGTCTCCTTATTAAATCCAAAATAATTTAAACAAAACCGTCTCCTTATCAAATCCAAGACAATTTAAACAAAACCGTTCTGTTTATTAAATCCAAAATAATTTAAACAAAACCGTCTCCTTATCAAATCCAAGACAATTTAAACAAAACCATCTCCTTTTCAAATCCAAAATAATTTAAAGAAAACCATGTCCTTATCAACACCAAAATGATTCAAACAAAACAGTCTCCTTATCAAATCCAAGGTAAATTAAACCAAACCGTCTCCTTATCAAAACCAAACTAATTTAAACAAAACCGTCTCCTTATCAACTCCAAAGTGATTTAAACAAAACCGTCTCCTTATCAAAACCAAAATAATTAAAACAAAACCGTCTCCTTAAATCCAAAATAATTTAAACAAAACCGTCCCCTTATCAAATCTAAAATAATTTTAACAAAACCATTTCCTTATCAAATCTAAAAGAATTTAAACAAAACCGTTTCCTTATCAAATCCAAAATAATTTAAACAAAACCGTCTCCTTATCAACCCCAAAGTGATTTAAACAAAACCGTCTCCTTATCGAATCCAAAATAATTTAAAACAAAACCGTTTCCTTATCAAATCCAAAATAATTTAAACAAAACCGTCTCCTTATCAACTCCAAAGTGATTTAAACAAAACCGTCCCCTTATCAAATCTAAAATAATTTAAACAAAACCGCCTCCTTATCAAATCCAAGGTAATTTAAACCAAACCGTCTCCTTATCAAATCCAAGGTAATTTAAACCAAACCGTCTCCTTATCAAATCCAAGGTAATTTAAACCAAACCGTCTCCTTATCAAATCCAAGGTAATTTAAACCAAACCGTCTCCATATCAAATCCAAGGTAATTTAAACCAAACCGTCTCCATATCAAATCCAAGGTAATTTAAACCAAACCGTCTCCATATCAAATCCAAAGTAATTTTTAAAAAACCGTCTCCTTATGAAATTCAAAATAATTTAAACAAAACCGTCTCCTTATCAACTCCAAAATAATGAAAACAAAACCGTCTCCTTATCGAATCCATAAGTAATTTAAACAAAACAGTCTCCTGATGAAATCCAAAATAATTTAAACAAAACCGTCGCGTTATTAAATCCAAAATAATTTCAACAAAACCGTCTCCTTATTAAATCCAAAACAATTTAAACAAAATGGTCTCCTTATTAAATCCAAGACAATTTAAACAAAACCATCTCCTTATGAAATCCAAAATAATTTAAACAAAACCGTCTCCTTATTAAATCCAAAACAATTTAAACAAAACCGTCTCCTTCTCAAATCCAAAATAATTAAAAAAAAACCATCTCCTTATGAAATCCAAAATAATTTAAACAAAACCGTCTCCTCATTAAATCCAAAAAAATTTAAACAAAACCAACTCCTTCTTGAATCCAAAATAATATTTAAAAAACCATCTCCTTATTAAATCCAAGATAATTGTAACAAAACCGTCGCCTCATTAAATCCAAAATAATTTAAACAGAACTGTCTCCTTATTAAATCCAAAATAATTTAAACAAAACCGTCTCCTTATAGAATCCAAAGTAATTTAAACAAAACCGTCTCCTTATGAAATCCAAAATAATTTAAACAAAACCGTCTCCTTATTAAATCCAAAATAATTAAAAAAAACAGTCTCCTCATTAAATCCAAAATAATTTAAACAAAACCGTCTACTTATCAAATCCAAAATAATTTAAACAGAACCGTCTCCTTATTAAATCCAAAATAATTTAAACAAAACCGTATCCTTATCGAATCCAAAGTAATTTAAACAAAACCGTCTCCTTATGAAATCCAAAATAATTTAAACAAAACCGTATCCTTATCGAATCCAAGGTAATTTAAACAAAACCGTCTCCTTATTAAATCCAAAATAATTTAAACTAAACGATCTCCTTATCAAATCCAAAATAATTTAAACAAAACAGTCTCCTTATTAAATCCAAAATAATTTAAACAAACCCATTTGCCTTATTAAATCCAAAATAATTTAAACAAAACCATCTCCTTATTAAATCCAAAATAATTTAAACAAAACCGTTCTGTTTATTAAATCCAAAATAATTTAAACAAAACCGTTCTATTTATTAAATCCAAAATAATTTAAACAAAACCGTCTCCTCATTAAATCCAAAATAATTTAAACAAAACCGTCTCCTTATTAAATCCAAAATAATTTAAACAAAACCGTCTCCTTATGAAATCCAAGACAATTTAAACAAAACCGTTCTGTTTATTAAATCCAAAATAATTTAAACAAAACCGTCTCCTAATCAAATCCAAGACAATTTAAACAAAACCATCTCCTTTTCAAATCCAAAATAATTTAAAGAAAACCATGTCCTTATCAACACCAAAATGATTCAAACAAAACCGTCCCCTTATCAAATCTAAAATAATTTTAACAAAACCATCTCCTTATGAAATCCAAAATAATTTAAACAAAACCGTCACGTTATTAAATCCAAAATAATTTCAACAAAACCGTCTCCTTATTAAATCCAAAACAATTTAAACAAAACGGTCTCCTTATTAAATCCAAGACAATTTAAACAAAACCATCTCCTTATGAAATCCAAAATAATTTAAACAAAACCGTCTCCTTATTAAATCCAAAACAATTTAAACAAAACCGTCTCCTTCTCAAATCCAAAATAATTTTAAAAAAACCATCTCCTTATGAAATCCAAAATAATTTAAACAAAACCGTCTCCTCATTAAATCCCAAAAAATTTAAACAAAACCGACTCCTTCTTGAATCCAAAATAATTTTTAAAAAACCATCTCCTTATTAAATCCAAGATAATTGTAACAAAACCATCGCCTCATTAAATCCAAAATAATTTAAACAGAACTGTCTCCTTATTAAATCCAAAATAATTTAAACAAAACCGTCTCCTTATAGAATCCAAAGTAATTTAAACAAAACCGTCTCCTTATGAAATCCAAAATAATTTAAACAAAACCGTCTCCTTATTAAATCCAAAATAATTTAAAAAAACAGTCTCCTCATTAAATCCAAAATAATTTAAACAAAACCGTCTACTTATCAAATCCAAAATAATTTAAACAGAACCGTCTCCTTATTAAATCCAAAATAATTTAAACAAAACCGTATCCTTATCGAATCCAAAGTAATTTAAACAAAACCGTCTCCTTATGAAATCCAAAATAATTTAAACAAAACCGTATCCTTATCGAATCCAAGGTAATTTAAACAAAACCGTCTCCTTATTAAATCCAAAATAATTTAAACTAAACGATCTCCTTATCAAATCCAAAATAATTTAAACAAAACAGTCTCCTTATTAAATCCAAAATAATTTAAACAAACCCATTTGCCTTATTAAATCCAAAATAATTTAAACAAAACCATCTCCTTATTAAATCCAAAATAATTTAAACAAAACCGTTCTGTTTATTAAATCCAAAATAATTTAAACAAAACCGTTCTATTTATTAAATCCAAAATAATTTAAACAAAACCGTCTCCTCATTAAATCCAAAATAATTTAAACAAAACCGTCTCCTTATTAAATCCAAAATAATTTAAACAAAACCGTCTCCTTATCAAATCCAAGACAATTTAAACAAAACCGTTCTGTTTATTAAATCCAAAATAATTTAAACAAAACCGTCTCCTTATCAAATCCAAGACAATTTAAACAAAACCATCTCCTTTTCAAATCCAAAATAATTTAAAGAAAACCATGTCCTTATCAACACCAAAATGATTCAAACAAAACAGTCTCCTTATCAAATCCAAGGTAAATTAAACCAAACCGTCTCCTTATCAAAACCAAACTAATTTAAACAAAACCGTCTCCTTATCAACTCCAAAGTGATTTAAACAAAACCGTCTCCTTATCAAAACCAAAATAATTAAAACAAAACCGTCTCCTTAAATCCAAAATAATTTAAACAAAACCGTCCCCTTATCAAATCTAAAATAATTTTAACAAAACCATTTCCTTATCAAATCTAAAAGAATTTAAACAAAACCGTTTCCTTATCAAATCCAAAATAATTTAAACAAAACCGTCTCCTTATCAACCCCAAAGTGATTTAAACAAAACCGTCTCCTTATCGAATCCAAAATAATTTAAAACAAAACCGTTTCCTTATCAAATCCAAAATAATTTAAACAAAACCGTCTCCTTATCAACTCCAAAGTGATTTAAACAAAACCGTCCCCTTATCAAATCTAAAATAATTTAAACAAAACCGCCTCCTTATCAAATCCAAGGTAATTTAAACCAAACCGTCTCCTTATCAAATCCAAGGTAATTTAAACCAAACCGTCTCCTTATCAAATCCAAGGTAATTTAAACCAAACCGTCTCCTTATCAAATCCAAGGTAATTTAAACCAAACCGTCTCCATATCAAATCCAAGGTAATTTAAACCAAACCGTCTCCATATCAAATCCAAGGTAATTTAAACCAAACCGTCTCCATATCAAATCCAAAGTAATTTTTAAAAAACCGTCTCCTTATGAAATTCAAAATAATTTAAACAAAACCGTCTCCTTATCAACTCCAAAATAATGAAAACAAAACCGTCTCCTTATCGAATCCATAAGTAATTTAAACAAAACAGTCTCCTGATGAAATCCAAAATAATTTAAACAAAACCGTCGCGTTATTAAATCCAAAATAATTTCAACAAAACCGTCTCCTTATTAAATCCAAAACAATTTAAACAAAATGGTCTCCTTATTAAATCCAAGACAATTTAAACAAAACCATCTCCTTATGAAATCCAAAATAATTTAAACAAAACCGTCTCCTTATTAAATCCAAAACAATTTAAACAAAACCGTCTCCTTCTCAAATCCAAAATAATTTAAAAAAAACCATCTCCTTATGAAATCCAAAATAATTTAAACAAAACCGTCTCCTCATTAAATCCAAAAAAATTTAAACAAAACCAACTCCTTCTTGAATCCAAAATAATATTTAAAAAACCATCTCCTTATTAAATCCAAGATAATTGTAACAAAACCGTCGCCTCATTAAATCCAAAATAATTTAAACAGAACTGTCTCCTTATTAAATCCAAAATAATTTAAACAAAACCGTCTCCTTATAGAATCCAAAGTAATTTAAACAAAACCGTCTCCTTATGAAATCCAAAATAATTTAAACAAAACCGTCTCCTTATTAAATCCAAAATAATTAAAAAAAACAGTCTCCTCATTAAATCCAAAATAATTTAAACAAAACCGTCTACTTATCAAATCCAAAATAATTTAAACAGAACCGTCTCCTTATTAAATCCAAAATAATTTAAACAAAACCGTATCCTTATCGAATCCAAAGTAATTTAAACAAAACCGTCTCCTTATGAAATCCAAAATAATTTAAACAAAACCGTATCCTTATCGAATCCAAGGTAATTTAAACAAAACCGTCTCCTTATTAAATCCAAAATAATTTAAACTAAACGATCTCCTTATCAAATCCAAAATAATTTAAACAAAACAGTCTCCTTATTAAATCCAAAATAATTTAAACAAACCCATTTGCCTTATTAAATCCAAAATAATTTAAACAAAACCATCTCCTTATTAAATCCAAAATAATTTAAACAAAACCGTTCTGTTTATTAAATCCAAAATAATTTAAACAAAACCGTTCTATTTATTAAATCCAAAATAATTTAAACAAAACCGTCTCCTCATTAAATCCAAAATAATTTAAACAAAACCGTCTCCTTATTAAATCCAAAATAATTTAAACAAAACCGTCTCCTTATGAAATCCAAGACAATTTAAACAAAACCGTTCTGTTTATTAAATCCAAAATAATTTAAACAAAACCGTCTCCTAATCAAATCCAAGACAATTTAAACAAAACCATCTCCTTTTCAAATCCAAAATAATTTAAAGAAAACCATGTCCTTATCAACACCAAAATGATTCAAACAAAACCGTCCCCTTATCAAATCTAAAATAATTTTAACAAAACCATCTCCTTATGAAATCCAAAATAATTTAAACAAAACCGTTTCCTTATTAAATCCAAAACAATTTAAACAAAACCGTCTCCTTCTCAAATCCAAAATAATTTAAAAAAAACCATCTCCTTATGAAATCCAAAATAATTTAAACAAAACCGTCTCCTCATTAAATCCAAAAAAATTTAAACAAAACCAACTCCTTCTTGAATCCAAAATAATTTTTAAAAAACCATCTCCTTATTAAATCCAAGATAATTGTAACAAAACCGTCGCCTCATTAAATCCAAAATAATTTAAACAGAACTGTCTCCTTATTAAATCCAAAATAATTTAAACAAAACCGTCTCCTTATAGAATCCAAAGTAATTTAAACAAAACCGTCTCCTTATGAAATCCAAAATAATTTAAACAAAACCGTCTCCTTATTAAATCCAAAATAATTTAAAAAAACAGTCTCCTCATTAAATCCAAAATAATTTAAACAAAACCGTCTACTTATCAAATCCAAAATAATTTAAACAGAACCGTCTCCTTATTAAATCCAAAATAATTTAAACAAAACCGTATCCTTATCGAATCCAAAGTAATTTAAACAAAACCGTCTCCTTATGAAATCCAAAATAATTTAAACAAAACCGTATCCTTATCGAATCCAAGGTAATTTAAACAAAACCGTCTCCTTATTAAATCCAAAATAATTTAAACTAAACGATCTCCTTATCAAATCCAAAATAATTTAAACAAAACAGTCTCCTTATTAAATCCAAAATAATTTAAACAAACCCATTTGCCTTATTAAATCCAAAATAATTTAAACAAAACCATCTCCTTATTAAATCCAAAATAATTTAAACAAAACCGTTCTGTTTATTAAATCCAAAATAATTTAAACAAAACCGTTCTATTTATTAAATCCAAAATAATTTAAACAAAACCGTCTCCTCATTAAATCCAAAATAATTTAAACAAAACCGTCTCCTTATTAAATCCAAAATAATTTAAACAAAACCGTCTCCTTATGAAATCCAAGACAATTTAAACAAAACCGTTCTGTTTATTAAATCCAAAATAATTTAAACAAAACCGTCTCCTAATCAAATCCAAGACAATTTAAACAAAACCATCTCCTTTTCAAATCCAAAATAATTTAAAGAAAACCATGTCCTTATCAACACCAAAATGATTCAAACAAAACCGTCCCCTTATCAAATCTAAAATAATTTTAACAAAACCATCTCCTTATGAAATCCAAAATAATTTAAACAAAACCGTTTCCTTATTAAATCCAAAACAATTTAAACAAAACCGTCTCCTTCTCAAATCCAAAATAATTTAAAAAAAACCATCTCCTTATGAAATCCAAAATAATTTAAACAAAACCGTCTCCTCATTAAATCCAAAAAAATTTAAACAAAACCAACTCCTTCTTGAATCCAAAATAATTTTTAAAAAACCATCTCCTTATTAAATCCAAGATAATTGTAACAAAACCGTCGCCTCATTAAATCCAAAATAATTTAAACAGAACTGTCTCCTTATTAAATCCAAAATAATTTAAACAAAACCGTCTCCTTATAGAATCCAAAGTAATTTAAACAAAACCGTCTCCTTATGAAATCCAAAATAATTTAAACAAAACCGTCTCCTTATTAAATCCAAAATAATTCAAAAAAACAGTCTCCTCATTAAATCCAAAATAATTTAAACAAAACCGTCTACTTATCAAATCCAAAATAATTTAAACAGAACCGTCTCCTTATTAAATCCAAAATAATTTAAACAAAACCGTATCCTTATCGAATCCAAAGTAATTTAAACAAAACCGTCTCCTTATGAAATCCAAAATAATTTAAACAAAACCGTATCCTTATCGAATCCAAGGTAATTTAAACAAAACCGTCTCCTTATTAAATCCAAAATAATTTAAACTAAACGATCTCCTTATCAAATCCAAAATAATTTAAACAAAACAGTCTCCTTATTAAATCCAAAATAATTTAAACAAACCCATTTGCCTTATTAAATCCAAAATAATTTAAACAAAACCATCTCCTTATTAAATCCAAAATAATTTAAACAAAACCGTTCTGTTTATTAAATCCAAAATAATTTAAACAAAACCGTTCTATTTATTAAATCCAAAATAATTTAAACAAAACCGTCTCCTCATTAAATCCAAAATAATTTAAACAAAACCGTCTCCTTATTAAATCCAAAATAATTTAAACAAAACCGTCTCCTTATGAAATCCAAGACAATTTAAACAAAACCGTTCTGTTTATTAAATCCAAAATAATTTAAACAAAACCGTCTCCTAATCAAATCCAAGACAATTTAAACAAAACCATCTCCTTTTCAAATCCAAAATAATTTAAAGAAAACCATGTCCTTATCAACACCAAAATGATTCAAACAAAACCGTCCCCTTATCAAATCTAAAATAATTTTAACAAAACCATTTCCTCATCAAATCTAAAAGAATTTAAACAAAACCGTTTCCTTATCAAATCCAAAATAATTTAAACAAAACCGTCTCCTTATCAACTCCAAAGTGATTTAAACAAAACCGTCTCCTTATCGAATCCAAAATAATTTAAACAAAACCGTTTCCTTATCAAATCCAAAATAATTTAAACAAAACCGTCTCCTTATCAACTCCAAAGTGATTTAAACAAAACCGTCCCCTTATCAAATCTAAAATAATTTAAACAAAACCGCCTCCTTATCAAATCCAAGGTAATTTAAACCAAACCGTCTCCTTATCAAATCCAAGGTAATTTAAACCAAACCGTCTCCTTATCAAATCCAAGGAAATTTAAACCAAACCGTCTCCATATCAAATCCAAGGTAATTTAAACCAAACCGTCTCCTTATCAAATCCAAGGTAATTTAAACCAAACCGTCTCCATATCAAATCCAAAGTAATTTTTAAAAAACCGTCTCCTTATGAAATTCAAAATAATTTAAACAAAACCGTCTCCTTATCAACTCCAAAATAATTAAAACAAAACCGTCTCCTTATCGAATCCATAAGTAATTTAAACAAAACAGTCTCCTGATGAAATCCAAAATAATTTAAACAAAACCGTCACGTTATTAAATCCAAAATAATTTCAACAAAACCGTCTCCTTATTAAATCCAAAACAATTTAAACAAAACGGTCTCCTTATTAAATCCAAGACAATTTAAACAAAACCATCTCCTTATGAAATCCAAAATAATTTAAACAAAACCGTCTCCTTATTAAATCCAAAACAATTTAAACAAAACCGTCTCCTTCTCAAATCCAAAATAATTTAAAAAAAACCATCTCCTTATGAAATCCAAAATAATTTAAACAAAACCGTCTCCTCATAAAATCCAAAAAAATTTAAACAAAACCGACTCCTTCTTGAATCCAAAATAATTTTTAAAAAACCATCTCCTTATTAAATCCAAGATAATTGTAACAAAACCATCGCCTCATTAAATCCAAAATAATTTAAACAGAACTGTCTCCTTATTAAATCCAAAATAATTTAAACAAAACCGTCTCCTTATAGAATCCAAAGTAATTTAAACAAAACCGTCTCCTTATGAAATCCAAAATAATTTAAACAAAACCGTCTCCTTATTAAATCCAAAATAATTTAAAAAAACAGTCTCCTCATTAAATCCAAAATAATTTAAACAAAACCGTCTACTTATCAAATCCAAAATAATTTAAACAGAACCGTCTCCTTATTAAATCCAAAATAATTTAAACAAAACCGTATCCTTATCGAATCCAAAGTAATTTAAACAAAACCGTCTCCTTATGAAATCCAAAATAATTTAAACAAAACCGTATCCTTATCGAATCCAAGGTAATTTAAACAAAACCGTCTCCTTATTAAATCCAAAATAATTTAAACTAAACGATCTCCTTATCAAATCCAAAATAATTTAAACAAAACAGTCTCCTTATTAAATCCAAAATAATTTAAACAAACCCATTTGCCTTATTAAATCCAAAATAATTTAAACAAAACCATCTCCTTATTAAATCCAAAATAATTTAAACAAAACCGTTCTGTTTATTAAATCCAAAATAATTTAAACAAAACCGTTCTATTTATTAAATCCAAAATAATTTAAACAAAACCGTCTCCTCATTAAATCCAAAATAATTTAAACAAAACCGTCTCCTTATCAAATCCAAGACAATTTAAACAAAACCATCTCCTTTTCAAATCCAAAATAATTTAAAGAAAACCATGTCCTTATCAACACCAAAATGATTCAAACAAAACAGTCTCCTTATCAAATCCAAGGTAAATTAAACCAAACCGTCTCCTTATCAAAACCAAACTAATTTAAACAAAACCGTCTCCTTATCAACTCCAAAGTGATTTAAACAAAACCGTCTCCTTATCAAAACCAAAATAATTAAAAGAAAACCGTCTCCTTAAATCCAAAATAATTTAAACAAAACCGTCCCCTTATCAAATCTAAAATAATTTTAACAAATCCATTTCCTTATCAAATCTAAAAGAATTTAAACAAAACCGTTTCCTTATCAAATCCAAAATAATTTAAACAAAACCGTCTCCTTATCAACCCCAAAGTGATTTAAACAAAACCGTCTCCTTATCGAATCCAAAATAATTTAAACAAAACCGTTTCCTTATCAAATCCAAAATAATTTAAACAAAACCGTCTCCTTATCAACTCCAAAGTGATTTAAACAAAACCGTCCCCTTATCAAATCTAAAATAATTTAAACAAAACCGCCTCCTTATCAAATCCAAGGTAATTTAAACCAAACCGTCTCCTTATCAAATCCAAGGTAATTTAAACCAAACCGTCTCCTTATCAAATCCAAGGTAATTTAAACCAAACCGTCTCCATATCAAATCCAAGGTAATTTAAACCAAACCGTCTCCTTATCAAATCCAAGGTAATTTAAACCAAACCGTCTCCATATCAAATCCAAAGTAATTTTTAAAAAACCGTCTCCTTATGAAATTCAAAATAATTTAAACAAAACCGTCTCCTTATCAACTCCAAAATAATGAAAACAAAACCGTCTCCTTATCGAATCCATAAGTAATTTAAACAAAACAGTCTCCTGATGAAATCCAAAATAATTTAAACAAAACCGTCGCGTTATTAAATCCAAAATAATTTCAACAAAACCGTCTCCTTATTAAATCCAAAACAATTTAAACAAAACGGTCTCCTTATTAAATCCAAGACAATTTAAACAAAACCATCTCCTTATGAAATCCAAAATAATTTAAACAAAACCGTCTCCTTATTAAATCCAAAACAATTTAAACAAAACCGTCTCCTTCTCAAATCCAAAATAATTTAAAAAAAACCATCTCCTTATGAAATCCAAAATAATTTAAACAAAACCGTCTCCTCATTAAATCCAAAAAAATTTAAACAAAACCGACTCCTTCTTGAATCCAAAATAATTTTTAAAAAACCATCTCCTTATTAAATCCAAGATAATTGTAACAAAACCGTCGCCTCATTAAATCCAAAATAATTTAAACAGAACTGTCTCCTTATTAAATCCAAAATAATTTAAACAAAACCGTCTCCTTATAGAATCCAAAGTAATTTAAACAAAACCGTCTCCTTATGAAATCCAAAATAATTTAAACAAAACCGTCTCCTTATTAAATCCAAAATAATTTAAAAAAACAGTCTCCTCATTAAATCCAAAATAATTTAAACAAAACCGTCTACTTATCAAATCCAAAATAATTTAAACAGAACCGTCTCCTTATTAAATCCAAAATAATTTAAACAAAACCGTATCCTTATCGAATCCAAAGTAATTTAAACAAAACCGTCTCCTTATGAAATCCAAAATAATTTAAACAAAACCGTATCCTTATCGAATCCAAGGTAATTTAAACAAAACCGTCTCCTTATTAAATCCAAAATAATTTAAACTAAACGATCTCCTTATCAAATCCAAAATAATTTAAACAAAACAGTCTCCTTATCAAAACCAAACTAATTTAAACAAAACCGTCTCCTTATCAACTCCAAAGTGATTTAAACAAAACCGTCTCCTTATCAAAACCAAAATAATTAAAACAAAACCGTCTCCTTAAATCCAAAATAATTTTAACAAAACCGTCCCCTTATCAAATCTAAAATAATTTTAACAAAACCATTTCCTTATCAAATCTAAAAGAATTTAAACAAAACCGTTTCCTTATCAAATCCAAAATAATTTAAACAAAACCGTCTCCTTATCAACTCCAAAGTGATTTAAACAAAACCGTCTCCTTATCGAATCCAAAATAATTTAAACAAAACCGTTTCCTTATCAAATCCAAAATAATTTAAACAAAACCGTCTCCTTATCAACTCCAAAGTGATTTAAACAAAACCGTCCCCTTATCAAATCTAAAATAATTTAAACAAAACCGTTTCCTTATCAAATCCAAAATAATTTAAACAAAACCGTCTCCTTATCAAATCCAAAATAATTTAAACGAAACCGTCTCCTTATCAACTCCAAAGTGATTTAAACAAAACCGTCTCCTTATCGAATCCAAAATAATTTAAACAAAACCGTCTCCTTATCAACTCCAAAGTGATTTAAACAAAACCGTCTCCTTATCGAATCCGAAATAATTTAAACAAAACCGTCTCCTTATCAAATCTAAAATAATTTAAACAAAACCGTCTCCTTATCAAATCCAAAATAATTTAAACAAAACCGTCTCCTTATCAACTCCAAAGTGATTTAAACAAAACCGTCTCCTTATCGAATCCAAAATAATTTCAACAAAACCGTCTCCTTATCAACTCCAAAGTGATTTAAACAAAACCGTCCCCTTATCAAATCTAAAATAATTTAAACAAAACCGTTTCCTTATCAAATCCAAAATAATTTAAACAAAACCGTCTTCTTATCAACTCCAAAGTGATTTAAACAAAACCGTCTCCTTATCGAATCCAAAGTGATTAAAAACAAAGCCGTCTCCTTATCGAATCCAAAATAATTTAAACAAAACCGTCTCCTTATCAACTCCAAAGTGATTTAAACAAAACCGTCTCCTTATCGAATCCAAAATAATTTAAACAAAAACCGTCTCCTTATCAACTCCAAAGTGATTTAAACAAAACCGTCTCCTTATCGAATCCAAAGTGATTTAAACAAAACCGTTTCCTTATCAAATCCAAAATAATTTAAACAAAAGCGTCTCCTTATCAACTCCAAAGTGATTTAAACAAAACCGTCTCCTTATCGAATCCAAAATAATTTAAACAAAACCATCTCCTTATCAACTCCAAAATAATTTAAACAAAACCGTCTCCTTATCAAATCCAAAGTGATTTAAACAAAACCGTCTCCTTATCAACTCCAAAGTGATTTAAACAAAACCGTCTCCTTATCAACTCCAAAATAATTTAAACAAAACCGTCTCCTTATCAACTCCAAAATAATTTAAACAAAACCGTCTCCTTATCAACTCCAAAATAATTTAAACAAAACCGTCTCCTTATCAACTCCAAAATAATTTAAACAAAACCGTCTCCTTATCAAATCCAAAGTGATTTAAACAAAACCGTCTCCTTATCGAATCCAAAATAATTTAAACAAAACCGTCCCCTTATCAAATCTAAAATAATTTTAACAAAACCATTTCCTTATCAAATCTAAAAGAATTTAAACAAAACCGTTTCCTTATCAAATCCAAAATAATTTAAACAAAACCGTCTCCTTATCAACTCCAAAGTGATTTAAACAAAACCGTCTCCTTATCGAATCCAAAATAATTTAAACAAAACCGTTTCCTTATCAAATCCAAAATAATTTAAACAAAACCGTCTCCTTATCAACTCCAAAGTGATTTAAACAAAACCGTCCCCTTATCAAATCTAAAATAATTTAAACAAAACCGTTTCCTTATCAAATCCAAAATAATTTAAACAAAACCGTCTCCTTATCAAATCCAAAATAATTTAAACGAAACCGTCTCCTTATCAACTCCAAAGTGATTTAAACAAAACCGTCTCCTTATCGAATCCAAAATAATTTAAACAAAACCGTCTCCTTATCAACTCCAAAGTGATTTAAACAAAACCGTCTCCTTATCGAATCCGAAATAATTTAAACAAAACCGTCTCCTTATCAAATCTAAAATAATTTAAACAAAACCGTCTCCTTATCAAATCCAAAATAATTTAAACAAAACCGTCTCCTTATCAACTCCAAAGTGATTTAAACAAAACCGTCTCCTTATCGAATCCAAAATAATTTAAACAAAACCGTCTCCTTATCAACTCCAAAGTGATTTAAACAAAACCGTCCCCTTATCAAATCTAAAATAATTTAAACAAAACCGTTTCCTTATCAAATCCAAAATAATTTAAACAAAACCGTCTTCTTATCAACTCCAAAGTGATTTAAACAAAACCGTCTCCTTATCGAATCCAAAGTGATTAAAAACAAAGCCGTCTCCTTATCGAATCCAAAATAATTTAAACAAAACCGTCTCCTTATCAACTCCAAAGTGATTTAAACAAAACCGTCTCCTTATCGAATCCAAAATAATTTAAACAAAAACCGTCTCCTTATCAACTCCAAAGTGATTTAAACAAAACCGTCTCCTTATCGAATCCAAAGTGATTTAAACAAAACCGTTTCCTTATCAAATCCAAAATAATTTAAACAAAAGCGTCTCCTTATCAACTCCAAAGTGATTTAAACAAAACCGTCTCCTTATCGAATCCAAAATAATTTAAACAAAACCATCTCCTTATCAACTCCAAAATAATTTAAACAAAACCGTCTCCTTATCAAATCCAAAGTGATTTAAACAAAACCGTCTCCTTATCAACTCCAAAGTGATTTAAACAAAACCGTCTCCTTATCAACTCCAAAATAATTTAAACAAAACCGTCTCCTTATCAACTCCAAAATAATTTAAACAAAACCGTCTCCTTATCAACTCCAAAATAATTTAAACAAAACCGTCTCCTTATCAACTCCAAAATAATTTAAACAAAACCGTCTCCTTATCAAATCCAAAGTGATTTAAACAAAACCGTCTCCTTATCGAATCCAAAATAATTTAAACAAAACCGTCTCCTTATCAAATCCAAAATAATTTAAACAAAACCGTCTCCTTATCAACTCCAAAGTGATTTAAACAAAACCGTCTCCTTATCGAATCCAAAATAATTTAAACAAAACCGTCTCCTTATCAACTCCAAAGTGATTTAAACAAAACCGTCCCCTTATCAAATCTAAAATAATTTAAACAAAACCGTTTCCTTATCAAATCCAAAATAATTTAAACAAAACCGTCTTCTTATCAACTCCAAAGTGATTTAAACAAAACCGTCTCCTTATCGAATCCAAAGTGATTAAAAACAAAGCCGTCTCCTTATCGAATCCAAAATAATTTAAACAAAACCGTCTCCTTATCAACTCCAAAGTGATTTAAACAAAACCGTCTCCTTATCGAATCCAAAATAATTTAAACAAAAACCGTCTCCTTATCAACTCCAAAGTGATTTAAACAAAACCGTCTCCTTATCGAATCCAAAGTGATTTAAACAAAACCGTTTCCTTATCAAATCCAAAATAATTTAAACAAAAGCGTCTCCTTATCAACTCCAAAGTGATTTAAACAAAACCGTCTCCTTATCGAATCCAAAATAATTTAAACAAAACCATCTCCTTATCAACTCCAAAATAATTTAAACAAAACCGTCTCCTTATCAAATCCAAAGTGATTTAAACAAAACCGTCTCCTTATCAACTCCAAAGTGATTTAAACAAAACCGTCTCCTTATCAACTCCAAAATAATTTAAACAAAACCGTCTCCTTATCAACTCCAAAATAATTTAAACAAAACCGTCTCCTTATCAACTCCAAAATAATTTAAACAAAACCGTCTCCTTATCAACTCCAAAATAATTTAAACAAAACCGTCTCCTTATCAAATCCAAAGTGATTTAAACAAAACCGTCTCCTTATCGAATCCAAAATAATTTAAACAAAACCGTCTCCTTATCAAATCCAAAATAATTTAAACAAAACCGTCTCCTTATCAACTCCAAAGTGATTTAAACAAAACCGTCCCCTTATCAAATCTAAAATAATTTAAACAAAACCGTCTCCTTATCAACTCCAAAGTGATTTAAACAAAACCGTCTCCTTATCGAATCCAAAATAATTTTAACAAAACCGTCTCCTTATCAAATCCAAAATAATTTAAACAAAACCGTCTCCTTATCAACTCCAAAATAATTTTAACAAAACCGTCTCCTTATCAAATCCAAAATAATTTAAACAAAACCGTCTCCTTATCAACTCCAAAGTGATTTAAACAAAACCGTCCCCTTATCAAATCTAAAATAATTTAAACAAAACCGTTTCCTTATCAAATCCAAAGTGATTTAAACAAAACCGTCTCCTTATCAACTCCAAAGTGATTTCAACAAAACCGTCTCCTTATCGAATCCAAAATAATTTAAACAAAACCGTGTCCTTATCAACTCCAAAGTGATTTAAACAAAACCGTCTCCTTATCGAATCCAAAGTGATTTAAACAAAACCGTCTCCTTATCGAATCCAAAATAATTTAAACAAAACCGTCTCCTTATCGAATCCAAAAGAATTTAAACAAAACCGTCTCCTTATCAACTCCAAAGTGATTTCAACAAAACCGTCTCCTTATCAACTCCAAAGTGATTTAAACAAAACCATCTCCTTATCGAATCCAAAATAATTTAAACAAAACCGTCTCCTTATCAACTCCAAAATAATTTAAACAAAACCGTCTCCTTATCGAATCCAAAGTGATTTAAACAAAACCGTCTCCTTATCGAATCCAAAGTGATTTAAACAAAACCGTCTCCTTATCAACTCCAAAATAATTCAAACAAAACCGTCTCCTTATCAACTCCAAAATAATTCAAACAAAACCGTCTCCTTATCACATCCAAATTAATTTAAACAAAACCGTCTCCTTATCACATCCAAATTAATTTAAACAAAACCGTTTCCTTATCACATCCAAATTAATTTAAACAAAACCGTCTACACTCCAAATTTGTGTCAATAAACACTGCATCATCCGTGCATGGAGCTACACGACAGGTTTGCGTAAATAAACACACATGATAAATTCCCTGCTGCTCGATAGAGATCAGTAAATGAGTTGGTTCAAGGGTCAACCCAGCGTAGAGCAAGTTTGTAACACCAGTTATCTGGATCGTCCACAAACACCAAGTCCCCCGTGTGGTTTGGAGTTTACTTGAGGCGTTTGTCCTAGTACTACTTTTGCTATTGTTTTGCTCTCTCATTTAATCTAGAAACTTCCTGAAAAAACTTTTGTAATCTGTAATTGAGCGAGGCTGCACACTCAGCTGGTGTCGCAGGTGTTGGAGATGTCCCCGACTGGGTGTTCTTAAGAAGAACCTGGACATGAAGAACCTGGAGATGAAGCCCTGGACATGAAGAACCTGGACATGAAGAACCTGGAGATGAAGAACCTAGACATGAAGAACCTGGACATGAAGAACCTGGACATGAAGAACCTGGAGATAAAGAACCTGGAGATAAAGAAACTGGACATGAAGAACCTGGAGATGAAGAACCTGGAGATGAAGAACCTGGACATGAAGAACCTGGAGATGAAGCCCTGGACATGAAGAACCTGGAGATAAAGAACCTGGAGATAAAGAAACTGGACATGAAGAACGTGGACCTGAAGAACCTGGAGATGAAGCCCTGGACATGAAGAACCTGGACATGAAGAACCTGGAGATGAAGAACCTGGACATGAAGAACCTGGAGATGAAGAACCTAGACATGAAGAACCTGGACATGAAGAACCTGGACATGAAGAACCTGGAGATAAAGAACCTGGAGATAAAGAAACTGGACATGAAGAACCTGGACATGAAGAACCTGGACATGAATAACCTGGAGAGAAGAATCTGGACATGAAGAACCTGGACATGAAGAACCTGGAGATGAAGAACCTGGACATGAAGAACCTGGACATGAAGAACCTGGACATGAAGACCCTGGACATGAAGAACCTGGACATGAAGAACATGGAGAGAAGAGCCTGGACATGAAGAACCTGGAGATGAAGAACCTGGAGATGAAGAACCTGGACATGAAGAACCTGGCCATGAAGAACCTGGACATGAAGAACATGGAGAGAAGAGCCTGGACATGAAGAACCTGTAGATGAAGAACCTGGAGATGAAGAACCTGGACAAGAAGAACCTGGAGATGAAAAACCTGGACATGAAGAACCTGGACATGAAGAACCTGGACATGAAGAACCTGGAGAGAAGAGCCTGGACAAGAAGAACCTGGAGATGAAAAACCTGGACATGAAGAACCTGGACATGAAGAACCTGGAGATGAAGAACCTCCTGGACACCTGGATTGGCTTCACGTCCATGTGCCAGATAGAAGGGAGTAAAGCCTGCGCTGGCATGAGTCGTCGTATTGGAGGCCACCTCAACCTGGTGGAGATGTTCATTGTTCATCCCATTCCATTCCCCTGTGAAACAAGGCTTTGGCAAGTTCGTGATTGTAACGCTTGACGGTTCCGTCACATTGTGGGCGATATGCCGACGTTCGGAGCTTGTGAATGTCCAGGTGAGAGCAGAGATCCTCAATCAAGTTCGATTCAAACTGTCTGCCCTGATCTGAATGCAAGGCCTCTGGGACTCGGACATACTGCTCAAAAATACAGCTACTGATTCAGCTGTTTGGTCCCGTAGAGGGGAAAGATTTACAACTTGGAATAAAGATCCATCCCAACTCGCACGGAGCGATGACCTTTCCTGGATGTGGGAAGCTCCGTTAAATCAGCAGCAATGATCTGGAAGAGCCATAGTGTCCAGATGTGGGATGTCCATTGTCCATGGACATGTTGTAGCACTTGGGGAATTAAAGACTTTGGGATCACCACTTGTAACACCTCACTTGGAGAGGGTGAATGGAGGATCCGTCGACACAGGAGATCATCCTTCACTGTTAAAGCAACCAAACTGAGTCCACAGTCTCCTGAGGGAAGGCGAGGCAAGATTTCCTGAGGTTAGCGAGGCAAGGTTTCCTGAGGTTAGTGAGGCAAGGTTTCCTGAGGTAAGGTGAGGGAAGGTTTCCTGAGATAAGGCAAGGGAATGTTTCCTGAGGTAAAGCAAGGAAAGGTTTTCTGAGGTAAGGTGAGGTAAGGTTTCCTGAAGTAAGGCGAGGCAAGGTTTCCTGATGTAAGGCGAGGCAAGGTTTCCTGAGGTAAGGCGAGCCAAGGTTTCCTGAGGTAAGGAGAGGCAAGGTTTCTTGAGGTAAGGCGAGGCAAGGTTTCCTGAGGTAAGATGAGGCAAGGTTTCCTGAGGGAAGGTGAGGGAACGTTTCCTGAGATAAGGCAAGGGAATGTTTCCTGAGGTAAGGCAAGGAAAGGTTTCCTGAAGTAAGGCGAGGTAAGGTTTCCTGAAGTAAGGCGAGGCAAGGTTTCCTGAGGGAAGGCAAGGGAAGGTTTCCTGAGGTAAGGCAAGGGTGCCAGAGAGGTAGGCCACAACGCGTGGATACAAACAAGAGTCTTTATTACAAGCTCGCATATCAGCACTGAGCGGGGGCTCAAGCTTAGAGCCCGCATATATGTCCCGAGGCCACGCCTTGCCCCCGGGCGTGGCCAGTCGCCCGAAAGGCGGGGCATGTATTTCAGTTCCCCGCCTGGACGCTCGCGCCACCCACTGGTGCACGGAATTATTGACCCTTGTGCCCGCCACACGCGCCCCCCCAGAATTCCCACGCACCTGAAGGGTGAGCTTGCGGGGAAGCCGGATGACCCAGCCGAAACGCCCCCTGGCGATGCGTGCAGGGCTGGGGGGTAGCGGGACGGCAGGGCTGGGGGGTGCCGGGGGTCTGACCGCCGGGGGGCGGCCTCGACGCGGAGGCAGAGCTGCTTGCGGGGGGTGGCCCAGATCGAGGTGGGCCGGCTTGAGGCGGTCAACGGAGATATGATCCGGGGCACCGCCGATGTCCACGGTGAAATGTTTGTCCCGGGTCTCCAGCACGCGGAAGGGCCCGTCGTATGGGGGCCGTAGCGGTGCCCGGTGGGCGTCGTGCCGGACGAAAACATCCTCCGCCGTGCGAAGCTCCGGGGCGACGTGGGAGGACGGGCAACCGTGGTGTGCCGTCGGCACCGGGGCGAACCTCCGGGCGGTCTCCTGCAGGGTGGAGCGCTGTTGCACCGCGGACCAAGGAGCCGTGGAGTCGGGGATAAATTCGCCCGGTACCCGCAGCGGTTGTCCGAAGACCATCTCCGCCGAGGACGTGCGCAGGTCGTCCTTGGGCGCCGTCCCGAGGCCCAGCAGGACCCAGCGGAGCCTGTCGGCCCAGCTGCTGTCGCGGAGGCTGGCCCGGAGCGCGGCCTTCATTGAGCGATGAAAGCGCTCGCACAGGCCGTTAGCCTGGGGGTGGTAGGCCGTGGTGCGGTGCAGTTTGATGCCGAGCCCTTGCGCCACCATGCCCCAGAGCTCCGAGGTGAACTGGGGGCCGCGGTCGGACGAGATGTCTGAGGGGGCACCGAACCGGGCAACCCAAGTGGCGATGAAGGCTTGCGCCACATCAGCTGCAGACGTCGCCGCCAATGGCACGGCCTCCGGCCACCGTGTGGTGCGTTTCACCATGGTGAGGAGGTGGGTGAACCCCCGCGAGGGGGGCAGAGGTCCCACCAAGTCGACGTGGACGTGGTCGAACCGACGCTCGGGCACCGTAAACGGGGCCAACGGGGCCTGGGTGTGGCGGTGGACCTTTGCGCGCTGGCACGCGAGGCACGTCCTGGCCCAGTCACGGACGTCCTTCCTGAGGCCATGCCAGACGAAATTCGCCGCGACGAGCTTCTGGGAGGCCTTCGTGCCCGGGTGGGACAGGCCATGGACGGCGTCGAAAACCGGGCGCTGCCAGCCAGCGGGCACGATGGGGCGAGGCTGGCCGAGGGAGACGTCGCACAGGAGGGCTGCGCCCACGACGTTGAACGGCAACTCGGCGACGCGGAGGCCCGTGACGGCGGTCCGCAAGGCCTGGACGCCGGGGTCGGCGGTCTGGTCCTCCGCCATCCGTGCATAGTCGATCCCGAGGTGGACCACGTGCGCGACGGACCGGGAAAGGCAATCCGCCACCGGGTTGTCTTTACCCGCGACGTGACGGAGGTCCGTCATGTACTCGGACACGGCAGAGAGGTGACGTTGCTGCCGGGCCGACCATGGCTCAGCGACCTTGGCCATCGCGAACACAAGGGGCTTGTGATCAACGAAAGCCATGAACGGGCGGCCCTCGAGCAGATGGCGGAAGTGTCGGACCGCCAGGTGGAGCCCGAGCAGCTCGCGGTCGAAGGTGCTGTCGTGGCGTTCGTGCGGGCGAAGCTGCCGGCTAAAAAACGCCAGGGGCTGCCAAGCACCACGCACCCACTGCTCGTGCACCGCGCCCACCACGTAGTCCGACGCGTCGGTGCATCGGGCGCCGGGTGCGCCAGCATGGTGGCGCTGGCCAAGGCCAGCTTTGTGCCTGCAAACGCCGCGGCCATCGGCTCCGACCAGGCGATGTCACCTTTGCCCGGCTTCCCCCGGAGGGCCTCGTGCAGGGGGTGGAGGAGCTGGGCGACGCGGGGCATGAAGCGGTGGTAAAAATTGACCATGCCCAGGAATTTCTGGAGCCCCTTGATCGTGCGGGGGCGCGGAAAACTCTTGACGGCCTCCACCTTGGCCGGTAAAGAGACGGCCCCGTGCCTGGTGATGCGGTGCCCCAAGACGTCGATGGCGGCGACGCCGAAGCGGCACTTTGCGGGGTTGATGATCAGGCCATGCTGGCCCAGGCGTTCGAAAAGCGTGCGGAGGTCGAGCAGGTGCTCCTCCCGGGACGTGTTCGCGACTAGGATGTCGTCCAGGTAGACATAGATGAAAGGTAAGTCGCGCAAGACGCTGTCCATGAGCCGCTGGAACGCCTGGGCCACATTCTTCAACCCAAAAGGCATCCGCAGGAACTCAAAGAGGCCGAAAGGGGTGATGACGGCCGTCTTTGGGACATCGTCCGGTTGTACGGGGACCTGGTGGTAGCCCCGGATGAGGTCCACCTTGGAGAACACGGTCGTGTTTGCCAACCGGGCGGAAAAGTCTTGGATATGCGGGACCGGGTAGCGGTCGGGGGTGGTGGCATCATTGAGCCGGCGGTAGTCACCGCACGGCCGCCATCTGCCGCCGGGCTTCGGCACAATGTGCAGAGGAGAGGCCCAAGTGCTGTTGGAACGCCGTACGATACCCAGCCGTTCCAGCGTGGCGAACTCCGCTTTCGCCACGGTGAGCTTTGTGGGGTCGAGGCGGCGTGCCCCGGGCATAGACCGGCGGCCCGAACTTGGGGATATGGTGCTCCACCCCGTGTTTGACGGCCACCACTGAAAAGGTGGGCCACGTGAGGTCCGGGAAACTGGCGAGGAGGCGGGTAAACTCGTCCGCTGCTGGAAGTGTGCAGACTAACCTCGCCGGGACGGAACCTTTCAGCAAGCCGCTTGGCAAGCCGCTCGGTGAGCCGCTCAGTGAGCTGCTCAATGAGCCGATCAGCGAACAAGCGAGCGAGCTGAAGGTTTCGGCCTGGACGAGACGTCTGCGCTTAACGTCGACCAATAGCCCATGCGCACATAGGAAGTCCATGCCGAGCAGGGCCATTGGCACGCTGGCGGTGACGAACGACCATTGAAAGCGCTGCCCTCCGAACCACAGTGAGAGGCAACGCTTCCCGAATGTGCAGATGGGTGTACCGTTGGCGGCAAGCAAAGCAGGGCCCCGGCCCGCGGCTTGCTTGTCGGACGTGGAGACAGGGAGGACGCTTACCTGCGCTCCTGTGTCGCAAAGAAAACGGCGCCCGGACGAGGTGTCCATGATGAACAGGAGGCTCCCGGAATGGCCGACGCTCATGGCCGCAAGTGAGCGCCGGCCCGGTCGTTTCCCGACCCGTCAAAAGAACACGGCGGGCGGCACGTTTTAGCCTTGCGGCCGAACCTGGCATGGTAGTAGCACCAGGTTTATGGCGGTGGCCCGCGCAGCAGCCGTGCCGGCGGCGGTGGTGGTGGCGGCGGCGGTAGTAGGTGGGGCGTAGCAGCGGCCACGAGGGAAGCAGGGGGCGCTGTAGCCTCCGCGCCGGGATCCACTACGGCAGCACCGAACACCGACCGCGTGTCGCAGGCCGCGAAATACTTGTCGGCCTCTCCAGCCAGGGCGCGGGGTTCCGTTATTTTGGAACCCGCCAGCGTGAGGCGCACCTGTACAGGTAGCTGGCATAGGAAAAGTGCTCGGAATAAGAAATCCGGGCGCTGGTCTCCAAGCAGGGACAGCATGAAATCCATCCGGACGGATGGTCGTGTGTCGCCGAGGGCGGGAAGGTCCAGGAGGCGGTCGGCACGTTCGACCTCCGTGAGCCCGAACGTGGCGAGGAGGAGACGTTTGAGTGCCTCGTACTTATGGTCGTCCGGCGGGCGCCGAAGGATGGACACGATGGACACGACGACGCGGTGCCGGGCCCGAGGGCGGCGACCACGTGGTAGTACCTGGTCTCGTCCGCCGTGATGCCCTGGAGTTGGAATTGAGCTTCGGCCTGCACAAACCAAACGTCGGCTTGCGCTTCCCAAAACTCCGGGAGTTTGATTGCGACGGCGTTGGTAGCCATGGCGCGTTCGGGGGTCAGCAACGGCTGAACCAATCGGGGTCACCAGTGTGGTGCTGTGCACACACGACTCGATTGCCAGAGAGGTAGGCCACAACGCGTGGATACAAACAAGAGTCTTTATTACAAGCTCGCATATCAGCACTGGGCGGGCTCGAGCTTAGAGCCCGCATATATGTCCCGAGGCCACGCCTTGCCCCCGGGCGTGGCCGATCGGCCGAAAGGCGGGGCATGTATTTCAGTTCCCCGCCTGGATGCTCGCGCCACCCACTGGTGCGCGGAATTATTGACCCTTGTGCCCACCACACCTTGTTTGTTTGTTTAAAAAAAAAAAAAAATTTTTGCATCAAAAACTTATTGAGAGTTTCCCGAGTCCGCCGTTGCTGGTTGCATTGAAATATCTTTTTCCGTTCTCAAGTTATAGCACGAAACTTGGACAGACATCCCCGCGTAATCCTAATCGGTGGTGAGTAATTTTGAGGGGCTCCCATCTGTGGTGCTGTAAAAGGTGTCTCCATAATAGGCGGTGTGAATAATTTCGAACTTGTGGCCATCTATTGCGGTGTAAAAGGTGTCTGTAATAGGCGGTGTGAATAATTCCGAACTAATGCCCATTTATTGCGGTGTAAAAGTTGTCTCCGTAATATGCGGTGTGAATAATTTCGAATTTGTGACCATCTATTGCGGTGTAAAAGGTGTCTCTGTAATAGGCGGTGTGAATAAATCCGAACTAATGGCCATCTATTGCGGTGTAAAAGGTGTTTCCGTAATAGGCGGTGTGAATAATTTCGAACGTGTGGCCATCTATGGCGGTGTAAAAGTTGTCTGTGATAGGCGGTGTAAATAATTTGGAATTTGTTACCATCTATGGCGGTGTAAAAGCTGTCTATGTAATCAGCGGTGTGAATAATTTCGAATTTGTGACCATCTATGGTGGTGTAAAAAGCTCTCCGCAATAGGCGGTTTGAGTAATTTCGAAGTTTGATTTCATTTTTATAAGCTGTTTATCATTAGAGATAACAAATTAACATGCAATTATCGCTGCAGGGTTTTATATTAAAAACTGAAGCGAATGCATTGTTAAATAAAATGTGTGAGACTGAGACGTGATATTTATATTATGGTGGAGGCAGCAACGAAAATCGAGAACCTTGGAGATCGTGGTATGGCTGGGGCGGGTGATGAGCGGCTCAAGAGCGCGGCGGTGAGTGGAATGGTCGCAGCACTCATTTACGACCATCACGATTCGGGAAGAAACAACTACTTCTCTTAGCACCAGCAACACACTCTCTCCACACCAACAACACACGCACTCTCTCTCCACACCAACAACACACGCACTCTCTCTCCACACCAACAACACACGCAGTCTCTCTCCACACCAACAACACACGCACTCTCTCTCCACACCAACAACACACGCACTCTCTCTCCACACCAACAACACACGCACTCTCTCTCCACACCAACAACACACGCACTCTCTCTCCACACCAACAACGCACGCACTCTCTCCACACCAACAACACACGCACTCTCTCTCCACACCAACAACACACGCACTCTCTCTCCACACCAACAAACGCACTCCACACCAACAACACACGCACTCTCTCAACACCAACAACACACGCACTCTCTCTCCACACCAACAACACACACACTCTCCACACCAACAACACACGCACTCTCTCTCCACACCAACAACACACGCACTCTCTCTCCACACCAACAACGCACGCACTCTCTCCACACCAACAACGCACGCACTCTCTCCACACCAACAACAAACGCACTCTCTCCACACCAACAACAAACGCACTCTCTCTCCGCACCAACAACACACGCACTCTCTCTCCACACCAACAACACACGCACTTTCTCCACACCAACAACACACGCACGCTCTCTCTCCACACCAACAACAAATGCACTCCACACCAACAACACACGCACTCTCTCAACACCAACAACACACGCACTCTCCACACCAACAACACACGCACTCTCCACACCAACAACACACGCACTCTCTCTCCACACCAACAACACACGCACTCTCTCTCGACACCAACAACACACACACTCTCTCTCGACACCAACAACACACGCACTCTCTCTCGACACCAACAACACACACACTCTCTCTCGACACCAACAACACACGCACTCTCTCTCGACACCAACAACACACACACTCTCTCTCCACACCAACAACACACGCACTCTCTCTCCACACCAACATACGCACTCTCTCTCCACACCAACAACACATGCACTCTCTCTCCACACCAACAACACACGCACTCTCTCTCCACACCAACACACGCACTCTCTCTCCACACCAACAACACACGCACTCTCTCTCTCCACACCAACAACAAACACACTCCACACCAACAACACACGCACTCTCTCAACACACGCACTCTCCACACCAACAACACACGCACTCTCCACACCAACAACACACGCACTCTCTCTCGACACCAACACACGCACTCTCTCTCGACACCAACAACACACGCACTCTCCACACCAACAACACACGCACTCTCCACACCAACAACACACGCACTCTCTCTCGACACCAACAACACACACACACTCTCTCTCGACACCAACAACACACGCACTCTCTCTCGACACCAACAACACACGCACTCTCTCTCGACACCAACAACACACACACTCTCTCTCCACACCAACAACACACGCACTCTCTCTCCACACCAACATACGCACTCTCTCTCCACACCAACAACACATGCACTCTCTCTCCACACCAACAACACACGCACTCTCTCTCCACACCAACACACGCACTCTCTCTCCACACCAACAACACACGCACTCTCTCTCTCCACACCAACAACAAACACACTCCACACCAACAACACACGCACTCTCTCAACACACGCACTCTCCACACCAACAACACACGCACTCTCCACACCAACAACACACGCACTCTCTCTCGACACCAACACACGCACTCTCTCTCGACACCAACAACACACGCACTCTCCACACCAACAACACACGCACTCTCCACACCAACAACACACGCACTCTCTCTCGACACCAACAACACACACACACTCTCTCTCGACACCAACAACACACGCACTCTCTCTCGACACCAACAACACACGCACTCTCTCTCCACACCAACAACACACGCACTCTCTCTCCACACCAACAACACATGCACTCTCTCTCCACACCAACAACACACGCACTCTCTCTCCACACCAACACACGCACTCTCTCTCCACACCAACAACACACGCACTCTCTCTCTCCACACCAACAACAAACACACTCACACCAACAACACACGCACTCTCTCAACACCAACAACACACGCACTCTCTCTCGACACCAACAACACACGCACTCTCTCTCGACACCAACAACACACGCACTCTCTCTCCACACCAACAACACACGCACTCTCTCTCCACACCAACAACACATGCACTCTCTCTCCACACCAACAACACACGCACTCTCTCTCCACACCAACAACACACGCACTCTCTCTCTCCACACCAACAACAAACACACTCCACACCAACAACACACGCACTCTCTCAACACCAACAACACACGCACTCTCCACACCAACAACACACGCACTCTCCACACCAACAACACACGCACTCTCTCTCGACACCAACACACGCACTCTCTCTCGACACCAACAACACACGCACTCTCCACACCAACAACACACGCACTCTCCACACCAACAACACACGCACTCTCTCTCGACACCAACAACACACGCACTCTCTCGACACCAACAACACACGCACTCTCTCTCGACACCAACAACACACGCACTCTCTCTCGACACCAACAACACACGCACTCTCTCTCGACACCAACAACACACGCAATCTCTCTCGACACCAACAACACACGCACTCTCTCGACACCAACAACACACGCACTGTCTCTCGACACCAACAACACACGCACTCTCTCTGGACACCAACAACACACGCACTCTCTCTCGACACCAACAACACACGCACTCTCTCTCGACACCAACAACACACGCACTCTCTCTCGACACCAACAACACACGCACTCTCTCTCGACACCAACAACACACGCACTCTCTCTGGACACCAACAACACACGCACTCTTTCTCGACACCAACAACACACGCACTCTCTCTCGACACCAACAACACACGCACTCTCTCTCGACACCAACAACACACGCACTCTCTCTCGACACCAACAACACACGCACTCTCTCTCGACACCAACACACGCACTCTCTCTCCACACCAACAACACACGCACTCTCTCTCGACACCAACAACACACGCACTCTCTCTCGACACCAACAACACGCGCACTCTCTCTCGACACCAACAACACACGCACTCTCTCTCGACACCAACAACACACGCACTCTCTCTCCACACCAACAACACACGCACTCTCTCTCGACACCAACAACACACGCACTCTCTCTCGACACCAACAACACACTCTCTCTCTCTCCACCGACGATGTGCACACACACTCTCTCTCCACCGACAATGTGCACACACACTCTCTCTCCACCGACGATGTGCACACACACTCTCTCTCCACCGACGATGTGCACACTCTCTCTCCACCGACAACGCACACCAAACAAAAAAAGTTGTTTTAAATATTTCATTTGCTTCTTCGTTGAAGACGGTTTCATCATGACAGAGGATGGTAAACCCGAACACCTGTGTTTTTCGTGTGACAATGAACACCTTTGTCGACTGCATGGCCTCCCTGTGCTCGTGCTAGTTGGTTTTGCACCATGTTGTGAGTTTGCAGCAAGCCGTGGAAGCGTTGTACACCTTCCGGGACACGTTTACGGAACACCACAGTGGGGATGAGGTGGCCGGTAAAAAACAGCAGGTGGAGAGGCGTTTGCAAGACGTGCTGAAGGTGGTTCAGGAATTAGAGGGTAAGTGCCCTTGTGTGAAATACATCCTTTGAGACCATCTTGGCATGTCCCATGTGCGGTGATGGAAAGCGAAACGTTTTGGATGCGGATGTACATGCGTAGCGGTGTTCACGTTACTTTTGTTCTCCCTGCTGTATTCAGGATTGGGATTCAACAAAGGTGAGCTCCTCCTCCTCCGCGGCCGTGCGCTAAACGTCACATCCGAATACAGGCCCGACGCGGAGCACGCTCTCGGTCTCGCCGTGAAGCTGGAACCTCGGCGGCCCGATGCCTGGAATGAGCTGGGGCAGACGTGCTGGAAGAAGGGAGACATGGATGCTGCCAAAGACTGTTTTGTTTCGGCGCTATCACACGTGCGACTCACAGCACCTTAAACTTTCTTCACACAAACACAAGTCTGTGCCTTACTCGGGTCAATTAAAAGTTTCAACCTGTGGTTGTGCGTCTTATGCAGGAGCGGAATAAGGTCTCCCTACGAGGTCTCTCGATGGTTTTACGGCAACTGCCTGTTGTGGGAGAAAGTCGAAGGAATAATGTGCAGCAGAGTGTGACGTATGCCAAAGAGGCAGTCGAGATGGATTTGAACGATGGCGTCTCCTGGTGTAAGTATCTTACATATTACGTGCGTATTGAGGGAGCCTGGTGTTGGCTTAGCGGCTAGGGTGCCGGCTTAGGATCCTAGGATCCTAGGATCCTGGGTTCGAATCCCGGTCGATCGCTGAATTAACGCCAGGGGGGTTGACTCAGCCTGTCATCCTTCCGAGGTCGGCTAATTGAGTACCAGTTCACTGGTAATTCCCTGCTTGTCGTAAAAGGCGACAAACAGGGTTGGCGGCAGGAAGGGCATCCGGCCGTAAAACATTGCTTCAAAAAGGGGACCGAAAAACAACAACCACGGTGCCCGAAAAAGGCCAAACCCGCTTGCGGGGAAAAATGGCCTCTAAAGGTGGTTTTTATTGAGGGAGCATGTAGGCAAATTTGATGCGCCAGCACGGTCGGTAAATGTCGAGAGCAATTTGCTTTATTCTGATAGTTTGGCCTAAATTGGTGAACATGCTCCTTAGGCCTGATGCCATGCGAGTTTTTTCATTCCAATGGAATGGGTACACCCCACTCCCTTAAACCACTTTGCTCTACCTAGTCAGCACCTCTGTGATTTAATTAGACATTTGGTTATTGTTTGAAGAACAACCTTGAATTCGGTTCCAGTTCATCAAGAAACTGCGTCATAGAACGTTGCCATATCGTGCAGGCCTTACTAGTCCAAGCTAGAGACCATGGGACCTTGTTTTGTTACATATACAATGTTTCTTAACAGTTTATAGACCATCTTTACCTGCTGATTCTGAATCTGGTGGGTGCCAGTTGAGAAACCTTGAGCATTTTTGCAGAAATGCAAAAATACAAAATGTCCACCAAAACCTCATGAGCGCATATGTTATGACATGATCATCTGCCCAAAGATATTAAACATGTTTTTTCCCTCAAATATACATACATGCAAATACAGTTGCCTGTATAGTTTGTTGCTTCTAATTGTATCGAGCTGACAGACTAAAGATCCAAGATGGCTGCCATGATCCTATTTATTGTCAGTTTAAAGTCCAGACACATTCACATCGAATGCATTATTCATCAAAACTAGTCATCACTGTCATCGCTTCCTTCTTGCGACATTGCTTTCATGGGATTTCTACAGTCTACATCACCCCTGCATTTGCAGAAATCTGTACAAGCTAGAGCTGATTTAGTACAACTGCAGAGTGCTGATTTGCAGTCACTCTTACAGCCACAGTTGATGAGATTGAGAACTTCATCTGGTGCAACTGACTGATCATCAATGAGATGTACAGGTTGAAGTGTGGAATACTTTTTCATCCATCCATTCTTCAGTGCGTCTAGAGTTGGAGGTGCCGGCATACCAGCAGCCATCCACAAAGTTGTCTGGTAATGAGCACGCTCACAATGGGGCCTAAATGCAGCCATTGTAGGTGGCAGACTGCTCAACTTTGGTGGCAGATGATGCTTGCCACCAATCTTCCTTGTGAAGATATCTCTACGCATGGTGTTTTGTGATCCTTGAAATACTTGCCCGGAGAGTGTAGCTACATACTTCAAGCATGATTCAATTACTTCATCCATGGATGCTGACGGATCCCCCAACAAGAGAGTGTCAGTGAATGCTTCCAACTTCTTCAGGACAGAAGTCTTTCCTATACCAGCGAAGCAGGATACTGTATCACAACCAGTCAGTGCATGGGCTGCGAGAAGATTGGGCATGATTTTCTCATGTTTCTAATGACCTCATTGGCATCTATGACTATGGTTTCTAGAACATGACTCCATGACCACCTTAACTGTATGTGATATGTTGTTGTTATGTAAATGTAATGATGGGCAAGAATGACGAGTACATCAGTGTCATCAGCCACTACTTTAATTGGTGAGTGTCCATTGACAGCCTCCTTTATCACGTGGTATGCCATTATAACATCAGCTTCCTCATGTGTCACTGCTACTTGTTGTGCACCAACACCAACTTCTATTGGATGTGGGTCAGGGCCAGTTATGATGACCTGATTACCCTCTGGGATTTGCACGGAACACAACTGATCCACGATACAACAACAACAACATGCATTTTAAAAGGCCATTTTCCCTGCTAGAGCGGGGGTTAGCCTTGCGGTCCCCATGACAATCTTCTCCATTTTGCCCTATTTTCTGCATCTCTCCTTGTTAACCCCCTTGCCTGCATTTCTTCTTCCACCATCTTTAGCCAAGTCTTTCTCGGTCTTCCCCGTCTTCTACTTCCTTCTACATTCATTTCCATCACTCTTCTCAACCAGTCACTTTCATCCTTCCTCAACACATGACCAAACCATCTCAACCTGTTCCTCTTCACAGCATCAATCACAGGCTCTATTCCCATCATCTTTCGCAATTCATCATTTGTCTTCCTCTCTCTCAACGATACTCCGCACATCCGTCGAACCATTCGCATTTCCACCCTTTCCAACCTTCGTTGCTGCTCTACGTTCATTATCCATGTCTCGCTCCCATAAATCATAACACTTCTCACACATGCAGCATACACCTTTCCCTTCAGCTTCAACGACACTCCCCTCATAATCAGCACGCCACTCAATTCCCGAAACTTCTTCCATGCACATCTCACTCGAGCAACCGTTGCCGAGTCTGATCCACCTTCTCCATTCAGCATGTCTCCGAGGTAGCAAAATGTTTTCACTCCTTCCAGCTTCACGCCGTCTCCAAGATCCAACTCAACATTTCCTCCATCTGCAGCTCCCTCTGTGCAAACCTTACATTTGAATGTAGCTGCCACACTGGTTAATGACCCTCTCAGACCACTACATTTTTGATGAACCCACTCAGCGCACATTGTACACTGAATGGAGTTCACTCTGACACCCTTCCTACACACAGCACAGGGCCACTTCCCAGTTCTTTCTACCTCACCACATGCTTTACCACTTGCCATCACCTTCGTCTTTCCGATATTCACCTTCAGACCTTTTGTCTCCATACATTCCTTCCACGTGTTCATCTTTTCCTTCAGTCCATCCATACTTTCTGCAATCAACACCAGATCATCTGCATACAACAACTCCCACGGTAAACCCTCCTTTACGTTCTGAGCCAGCACCTCCATCACAGCTACAAATAGTAGTGGACTTAGTACCGACCCCTGATGCACTCCCACCTTCACCTCAAACTCACCACTGTTCCCGTCCTTCGTCCTTACAGCTGTGCGCGCTCTTTTGTACATTGCCATCACTACTCTGATCAACCATTCCTCCACTCCTAACTTCCTCAATGCCCATGTCAATACTTTGCGTGGAACCCGATCGAATGCTTTCTCCAGATCAACAAACCCAAGAAACAACTTCTTCCTCTTCTCCATGTACTTCTCCTGCAACTGCCTCACAATGAAAAGCGCGTCTGTCGTTCCTCTTCCTGGCATGAATCCAAACTGCATTTCGTCGATCTTCACTTTCTTCCTTATCCTCCTCTCCAACACCCTTTCCAATACCTTCATTCCATGCTCCAATAACTTTATCGCTCGGTACGAGCCACACTCCAGAGGGTCACCTTTCCCCTTGTATAGAGGGACGAGGGTACTCAGTTCACTGATCCACGATCAACTTGATAATTTGTGATGTCAGGTACTGTGCCTGGACCATTGCTGCTTTCATGGTGTCAGGTTCAGCTGGGGTCATGTCCAAGAATGGTGTGTAGACAACACCTGTTTTTGGCTTGGGTTGCTGGCCACTGTCTCGTGCATGTTTAGTATTGAATCCACCATATTCTGGACATTGATCTTCTCCTGTAACCTCTTTTAGGAAAGCAAGATCTTGTGCTGCTGCTCTGTTCTTAAGAGACTTGCATGCTCGCAAGAAGGGCAAGTTTTGGAACAACTCGTTGGCCATACTGTTCTGGCATCTCGGCTTTTTTGTTCCCATGGCTGCGCTGAACAGTCACCTCTCCCAGGGACAAGTTGGTTGCCTTTCTCTTCCCACTTCAGGCGCTTGATTGTAGGCACGTCTGTGACGTCATGTGATGGTGTAGGTTTAGGTTTTCCAGCTTGTATGATCACTATAGCTAACCCATGGTTTGATTTCTGGCCATTCGGGGACGAAATTTGGGGATAAAAATTGTCAGCCACAACTTGAACCAAACCCATTCCTGCTGTCAAACTCTGCTAACCCTCGTCTATCCTTTTTCCTCGGTTTACTGCTTTCACATATGATACATATTTTTGATACTTTCAATCATACTTTCAATGATACTTTCACATTGATACATACTGCTTTCACATATTTCACATATTTACCGTGCCTCCATTATCTGCAAATGAGCATACAAATTAAGCGGCATCTAAAACGACTGCATCTTCTCTAAGTCTACAAAATTAAGTTAAGTGTGACCCCTGTTAGTGGCCATTTTGAGCTATGGTGGCCATCTTGAATTTTCCATTTTTGCTTGGTTTCTCATCTGATTGCATCAAGGACAAATATTATTCAAACACAAAATGCTCCCACAGCCTCAACAACAATATACCTTGTAAAAGTGTCAAAAACGATTAAATAATAAACTAAATTATTGTGTCATGGCGGCCATTTTGAATTTTTGTGTTTCGAGAAAAATGCTTAAGGTTTCTCTTCTGGCACTCACTGATTTGGATTCACACCTCCAAATTAACTTGAAACCACAAAAAAACATTGTATATGTCACAAAACAAGATTGATGTGAATTTATCATTGAACCTAGCTTGGACTATACCTAGCCTAGTCGCAATTGTCTTGTTATCTGCAAACACCAATCACACCAAACCCACTAAACCTCCCTCCCCCCCCCCCCATGCCCCTCCACCCCCACCCCCACCCCCACCCCCACCCCCACCCCCCCAACCTCCTAGTTGAGCAAGACTTGCTATCATTAGTCAATTGAACATAAGCCTCTGATTGAAAAAAATAAAAAATAAAGTACAGATACATTCGAAGTCCACCATGCCCATGCCAAATAAATAAATAATGCCTTCAGCTCCCAGCGATGCCTCCTTGCAGCACATGGAAACAGAATTGGGAGCAGTCTATAATAATTTACAGATTAATTGTGTAATTAAAATATATATAAATCGTAAAATAATTAATTTCTTTATCAATTAGCTAATAGCATAACTAAAACACCACATTTCATCTGATTCGGTAACTTAAAAAAAAAAAAAAAATCATTAATCAAACCAGTGAATTATTAATTGATTTATCAATTAGCTAATAGCATACCTAAAACACCACCGTTTCATCCGATTCTGTAACTTTAAAAAAAATTATTAAATAATTAATCAAATAGTAAATAAATAATTTCTTTATCAATTAGCTAATAGCATACCTAAAACACCACCGTTCCATCCGATTCTGTAACTTTAAAAAAATTATTAAATCATTAATCAAATTAGTAAATAATTAATAGATTAATCAATAAATCAAAAATACCTTTTACAGCCAAATCACTTGGTCATTGTCATGTCCAAATATCAGCTTCTTAACTCAAAAGGTGCCTGAGATATTGCCCATACAAACAAACAAATGAAAAATCACTCGTAGAGCAACACTTGGCAAAACAGAACAAAGTAGAATGGCACTCAGGAGAGCATCCTTTTGACTTCACAAATAATTAGTGGTTGAATTTAGTGACCTGACATGCAAATCGTCTTCAAAGTTTAAGTTAATCGGATGAAAATTGACTTTTAGAAATTTGAAATTGTTGTTGACCTTTGGCCTATGTTGACCTTTTGGCCGATGTTGATCTCAAAAATAGTTGGTGGTTGAATTCTGTCAGCCGATATGTAAATCCTATTCAAATTTCAAGTCAATCGGATGAAAATTTAGGATTTTGGAAATTCGAAAAAGTGGTTGACCTTTGGCCTATGTTGACCTTTTGACCTATACTGAACTCAAAAATAGTTTGTGGTTGAATTCAGTTCGCTGATATGAAAATGACATTCAAATTTCGAGTCAATCGGATGAAAATTGAGGATTTTATAAATTTGGAAAGAAGTGGTTGACCTTTGGCCTATGTTGACCTTTTGACATCAAAAATATATAGGATATTGTTGGACCACGAACTCTACCATTTGGTGAAGTTTCGTGAAGATCTGTTCAAAATCGCGACCTGTAGGCAAGTATAAGTGTGCGGACAGACAAACACACACACAAACCGGAGTGATCAACACACTTGCAAAAAAAAAAAAAAAATTTTTTTTGCCAAGTAACAAAAGAAAGAAACCAGAGTGAAAACTTATTACTCCCTTTCAGCGCGCAACATCGCCGGGCCTCCTTCGGTGCCTGGCGATGACGTCATGCAGCGCCTAGAGATGGAACGGGAAAGGAGCGGTGTACAATAAAAATTCCTACAATCCACCGCTGCTGCATGTACCACCTGCTCACATTGTCATGGTGATGGTCATCGTTCTTTGTCCTGTTCCCAATCCATACCCAGCTTAATCTGGTGGAAATAAGGAAAAAGATTGAAGAGGAGATGCAGGCCTGGGAGTTTTGGATCACTCCTGTATTGATGACGAGTCCAAGAAACTCCATTATGAACCATGACTCATACCAAAGCTAAACACGTTTCTCCCGTTGCCTCGCAGACGTGCTGGGAAATGCCAATTTCATCCTCTTCTTCATCGAGGGTCAAAACCCCAAGTTTCTGCGCCTCGCTCTCTGTGCTTATACACAAGCAGTAAGTTATATATTGTTATATTATGTTATGTTATTTATAATACATATATACATATATATATTATGGTATTATGTTGTATTTATTTTACTTTTGTTCCTCACAGGAGAAAGTTGATAAAAGGTCTTCTCAGAACCCAGATCTTCATCTGAACCGTGCTGTGGTCAGTTCTTTGCATGAACTTTGAGCTCGGTTAACTTGTTTCCCAGAATTCTAACTCGATGACACTAGTTATCCTGAGTAAACTCTATCACAATAGCGTGAAGTCCTGGCCTGGAGGCATTTTCAATGGATCAAATCAATAGGATGTAGAGGTATGCCAACCACCATGGGATATGAGGGGAAGGTGACGGTCCGGGCCTTGCCCCTTCATCTCCGACGTTGGGTTAATGCCGGAAACCTCAGTTTCTCCTCGCTTCACAAAGTGGTTGGCATACCTGAAATTCCCGTTTCTTGAATGCATTGTCCTACCTGTCCACTGATGCAAATCGACGTTAGTAGTGATGAGTAAGACTAGTTCTTCATGAAACGTTTCATCCATTCGGCAATCTGAGGCCCCTATGCTGTGTGCAGCTCCTGTGCTACGAGCAGCGTTATGCGGACGCCCTTGCCGACTTGGAGAGGGCCCAGGCGCTCGACCCCGAATTCTCGAATTCTCTGGCACAAAAACAACACCTTCTGCATTTCCTAAATCGTCTCACGGAGTTGGTCACGTGCAAGGTGCTTCGGCAGATGCTTTAAAGTTGCCGTCCGACCACCTCGTACCCTTTTCCATCCGCACACAAATGCTCGTCTCCCTCTCCTCACTCTTAGTCCACACAAGATAGATGACCCCAAAATGTGCGCACATCCACAATAAACGACCTGTGCCAGTTTCCCTGCCCTTGTTTCTCATGCAGGGCGGTTTGATTCCACGAAGGTTGGCTGCTTATTCCCGTGCCGTACAGCAAGAGGAATCCAAGGCTAAAGGAAGGGGTCAATCGAGACTCGTACCCCTTTCCGGTCTCAAACCGGGGAAAAACCCCAACTGTCAACTCCTTGGAAAAGTCGTTTTCTACCTCAACGCCCAGGAAGAACTTCCTATGTGAGTCACATCGATTCCTTCAAAATGATGCCTTGGGTGGTCTTGGGTGTATTGGTGAAAGATGAGCCTGACATTTTGTTGTAGATGTGAACAAACTTGATGTTATAAAGTACCTGCTTCTTTTTAACATTAAGCATTCCTGGATGTTTAAAGCATGAGGAAAGAAACTTCCAGTGCTTTCTCATTGTTCAAAACTCTATACACACAGAGCTGCCCTATCAGGTCACATGTCAATCATTTGTCATGATCCTTTCTGATTTGTGTACACTTTACTCCTTTGTGTTATGGATTCGTCACTTCCACTGTTGTGGTTTTCACCCACTTGACATGTTGCTGATATTATGTATTATTATTATTCGCAAACGGTTTATTATTCAAGAACAGCTATCTAAAGTTAAAAAGGTTAACATGATACAGGAAATCGTGCACCGGAAAACGACGAAAAGAAGAGGAGGCGGTGAGAAAAGTCGGAGAAGAAGCTGGTTGCTTTGCGTTCTGGATGGACCGTTGTCGAGCAAGAGACACGAGTGAACTTTGGGTTTCCTGGAAAGGGATTCCGCAATAGAGTTGTTATCGCTGTGACTGATCAAATCTGCGTGTCAGGTTGGCATTGGATTCAGAGGAACCATCGTCGTGTGATTACGTCTCAAGTATGAGCCGTCCACCATTTTGACTCGTGCGCTTCGCGCGTTGAGCAAGCTTTCCTTGCTTCGTCAACCGTTTCCACCACGTTCAGACGTATCTGTGGTGTGTTTGTGCACCGAGGCTTCTGACGATTACTTTGCGGCTCGCCGACCGTGAACAGTGAAAGTTCGTACCTGGAGGGGGCCTTTGGATTTCCCAGTCGCCGTGAGTGCGCCTTTGTGCCACCTTAACAACGTGACCCTTTTCTCCGCTTTGGGCCGCGTGCGCCTTGGTGCCGTTTTGGGCGGCGTGTCTGTGCCTGCCCTCAGAACGAGATTCTGGTTTAGAGTCGACATCGTTCCGTTGATCACTGGAGGGGACCAACTCTGAGCTCGAATACGGGAATATAGAGACATTGGGGAAGGTTCTTTCCACTCACTTGGAACCCTGTAAGTTACCTTATGCATGCTAGCTGATGGTATAGAGAGTGCACTATTAATTGTCATTTGTGGTAATGTTATTCCTGTGTGATTTATAATATATTATTGGTTTGTTCATAACCATTGGTGTGGTTTCCTTATTGATTTCGACATGGAATAATATATTTTTCTGCCGTGGCTCTTCCCGGGGTTCGGAGGTATACCGAGACCAGGAGGTCGGGGAGGAACACGTAACATTTGTCACTTTTTTTCTTTTTTCCAAAGAAGGTTCACTGATAGACGGAATAATTTTCTTTTCAGCCAATTCGGCAACCATGCGCTTCGTGTGTGTGCACACTTTGTGAGTGCCATTTACCAGCTTTAACTAACCTAGGTAACCAGTACATCGATAGAGAAATCTAATGAGTGCTTCACAGTTACATTACGCTTCCCTTTTTCTTTCAGAGTGTTGGGCCTATTGGACTCGGAGGGCGAGTGTGTGACTATTGCCGTGTACAACGCATCCCCGACCTGGGCTGTATTTTTGGGAGATTCTGTTTTGGTTCAGAATCCACAGTTCACAAAACATAATGTGGAGCATGAAGGGAAGGTCAGGATTGAACCTGTTCCTGCAACTTGACCTCATCCTCCCCTTGTTAACCATTTATCCTTCAGCCCCCTTACCCTAAAGTCATCATGTATTGATATTAACCCCTCCTCCTCCTCCTCCTCCACATTTTTTTTTTTCACCCCAGGTATTCAGTTTCCCGTGTATCCGTGTCGACAGCCCCCTGTTGCTGCTCATCAATGGGAAGAAACAATGTGCACAACAACAGGTCGTCACCACAGCAACGTCTGTATCAAAGCAAGAATAAGCAGATTGTATTTGGATAGAGAGTTGAGGGTTGATCTCACCTCACCTTGCGATGTCCCATATGCTGCCTTGTTTACCTGTTGCTACCATAAATGAATCAAGGTGAGGGTTAAAAGGTCAGAGGTGAGTTGAACTCAGAAATCCCTCCTTGAACTCCAATGTGAGACGTTGTGAAAAACAAGTGGTGGGTGGAACCTTGAACAGGCCATAACTATCATAGTGAGGGTAATGTACATACTGAAAATCTTGTTTTGTCTCTGGACAAACAAAGCGAAAAAAGGTGACAAAGACCGAAGTCTGGTGTCAGGATAGAATGTGCTTATCCTTGGATGTCGAGATCGTTGTCAGGAAATTGCAGGCAAAGCCGAACACATTCACCGTTTGAACAGACCAAGTTAAAGTGAGGCTAAACATTCAAATTTAATAAGGTTTGTATCCCAGGTCGAACCACACTTATCGTTAACGGAGGGAAGCAGGTATTTTAAGTTCTAGGTGATTAACTTGATCCACATTGAAACCTCTATTGTTGTGATAACTTTCAAAACGTGTTTATTGCATAATTACATCGTTGCTGTTTGAATTTTTATTAAAACACACCTTTACTTTCACTTTGACTTCCTGTGAACCCTCGATGGATACAACGGCAATGTACGGTAAATACTGATGCACGGTGAGACACCTATGAACAAGGAAGGACAAACTAAGCTCCAGATTTGCTTCGGACCTTAGCCACCGAAGCCTCTTTGGAGTGCAGCGGGTTTTGCACCCAGGTCTGTCTGAGTGGAGCTGAAGAGCAGGAAAATACATGGAGTTGACCGTGGAGTCGATGGGGAATGGGGCGGGAAGAGAAAGGTTAGAGGTTGCGGGAGGATAAAGGTTAGGGGTGAGAGGTTAAAGGGGAGAAGTATTTTGCTTTGAAGGAAACTGCTCACCTTTGGCAGCTTTCTCAAGGTGATCATCATAATGTCGCTCTCGTTCCTGCACTGTATACGCATCCTTTGCATCTTCCCAACCTGTACACAGACAGATGTGCATTCTTCGAGTCAAAAGGTGAGTAGAGGTCTTGCCGAGCTGCATTCCAATCCAATTGTTAAGCAAAAATTGATCTATTGAGTGTTTTCTACCAAATCAAAAGCACCTGATTTATTAAGTGGTACTGAGGCAAAGCATTTTGAGCTGTCTAGTCTGGGTTTGATTCCCAACCCCAATATCAATTGGTGGATTGTTGTTTCACAGACAGGTGTGCCATCACTCAGATGTACATAAAGCTGGGTATACCATCGGAGAACATTAATTGATGGACATTAAATATCCCATGATGTTATTTGTCTATCGAGTCGAAGCTCGTGGAAGAGCTAAACCACAGAACGGATCAGGACACAACAACAAAAGGAACAGCAGAAAGAGAATGGGGAAATGCCAATCATTCCTTTTCTTCGGCCTCTCCACCTTGGACTTGCTGCTTCTACTCTCCCAACAATGGATTTTTTTTTTTTGTATACAGAATCGAGGCTCGTGAAAGAGCTAACATTTATCAAACACAAATCAAACAAACAAACAAGCAAACAAACAAGCAAACAAAGTATGTAAAAAGGGGAGCGGTAGACACGATGGGGAGAGAAGGGGAGGAAGCACACAAACACAACATTTGAGAGCAGGGACATCGGGAGATGTGTGGGAGGGAGAGGGCTTGGGTGGAGGCAGGATAGGTATAAAACGCAAGGACACCAAGGACTTCCAGGAAAGAAGTCGGCACCTCAAAAAAGTGGATTTGGGGTGAAATTAGCAGGGGTAGAAAAGATCAAGGTTTTGGATTGGGGAAGATAAGAGATGGTGGTGAACAGCTGTTTTAAAGACCTGGAGGGAGGAGTGGGATTGAAGAGAGTGTGGGAGTTTGTTCCAGAGGTGGGAGAAAAGAGGAATGAAGGAGTGAAGGTGAGCAGAGAGCCTAGATTTTGGCAGTTTAACCATAAGAGGGTTGCAGGCAGATCTTGTGCGACCTGCAGGAATATTTGGGGGACAGAGCACAGAGAGAGCTGGGGGAGCAAGGCCGGAGAGGAGTCGGTAGAAGACGGAAAGACCACCAACCTGCCTGCGGTGAGTAAGTGAAAGGCCCTCGGAGATAGCGTCATTGCGGGAGATTCCAATGATTCTGAACGCTTTGGTTTCAACAGCGTGAAGGCGAGCTAGGTGTGAGGCAGGAGCACCAGCCCAGAGGAGAGAGCAGTACTCCATTGAGCTGCGGATGGAAGCCTTGTATGTGGTGAGGAGCTTAGGTGTGTCAAGGAAGGACAGCAAGGCCGAGCCCACACAAAGTAGTAGTAGTTTAACAGCAACAGCAGTGGTTTGAGTTGATATGGACGGTGATTTGCTTTATTTGCTCTTGTGGACCTTTCTGCTCATTTTTCTTCAATCTTTACTCTGATTGGGAAAACAAGCTGCACAATCCTTTGCAGATTTGTTGGTGGCAGTGTCCATATGTTTTATACCTCTCCCACCCCCCCCCCTTCCCATGCCTCCACCCCCAAAGCCCTCTCCCTCCCACAGATCTCTCGATGTCTCCATGCCTCTCGGTCCCTGCTCTCAAATGTTGTGTTTGTGTCCTTCCCCCTCTCTCCCCATCTTGTCTACCGCTCCCGATGTTATATGTTTTATGTGTCGGTTTGTCTTTCTGTGTGATTAATGTTCGCTCTTTCACGAGCCTCGATCTTGTATACAAAAAAAAGAAGGAAAAAAAAAGGAAAAAGAAAAAAAGATGTTTAACTTCCGATACAGTTTGTGCTTCATATGCAACTAAAGCTGAACAATTGACATATGCACATGGGAAAAGAGTTAATGACACCAACAAAAGAGTACTGTTTGTGAATGTTTTTTTTTTAATCAAAACTTATTTCAAACATAAATGAAAGCACCCTCCATGGACGGGTTGTTTTTTATGCCTCCGATGACGAAGTCGCCGGATGCATTATGTTTTCAGGTTGTTTGTCTCCGTCTGTCCGTCCGTGATAGGTTTTCATTACCAACATAACTTGAGAACGGCTGAAGGGATCTCAGTCAAACTTGGTACAGGTGTGTATAGTGATTTAAAGATTAACTGATTAGATTTTGGGGGCAAAGGTCAGAGGTCATGTCAGGTAGAAATGTGATAACTTGAGAACAGCTGAATGGATTTAAATCAAACTTGGTACAAGTATTATAATGATGTAATAATGTGGGTGGAGGCATATCGGTCGACGTCAGAGTGCCGTTCTAATTCAGTCATCAGTGGGGCAAGGTCATTGTACACCCAGCCGTAGTGCACCGTAGGGGGTATCAACGTGAAAAGAAACACTTTCACCAGTTCAAGGTTTGGAGAAAGTAACAATATAATTGTGTTACATCCTTTGATGGACTATTACATTAAAAAAAATTTTTTAAGGGATATTGCCCGCCACAAAGCCAGAAGGCAACTCGAGGTGGGGGCTACACAAATAAAACAAAAGCAGAACAACAAGCTCCTTGGATTGAAAGAAGACAAATGTAAAAAGTTGTCTTCTTCACATCCTTTGATGGACTGTTAGTCCATGGAAGACTGTCAAGCCCAAAGATGGCAAAATATTGGGACAACGTTGGGACGTTCTGCAGTGAAACTGGACATCAACTTCGCTTCCATCAGACTGATCAGATTGGTCTGCAAACATCAATAAGCCAATGATGTTGAAGAACAGCCTTGATGTAGACAACCCAGGATGCAGCCCTGATCAGCTTTTTCAGACAACAGTGCTTGTCTCCATTTGACAAAAGAGAACTGTTGTGGCACGAATGAAATCTCCCGAGCAAGAACTATGTGGAAGTGCCGGCTTCATGCTGGAGGTTACAAAGCCTCAAGACTAATAATAATAATAATAATAATTCATTTATTTTGTATAGCGCTTTTCCAGAAGCCCAAAGGCGCTTTGACAGAGTGGAAAACATAATGCATAACAATACATGAAAACAACAATTGCAAAAAGACAAGAATCAAGAAAACAAACAGCAGCGATATACGGCATATATATAAGACAAGAATCAAAAAGACAAGACAAGAATCAATAGGGAAATATTTAAAGCAAAAGGAGGGAGAAGGAGAAGAGATAGTCAGGGGTTAAATGCTGTGGGTTGAATGTTGAATGCAGCGTTGAACAGGTGGGTCTTTAGTGATGTTTTGAATGTGGTGAGTGAGGAGGAGTCTCTGATGGTGTGAGGTAGTGAGTTCCAGAGGGTGGGAGCAGCGATGGAGAAGGCCCTGTCCCCCCAGGATCTGAATTTGGTCCGGATGGAGGGGGTCAGGAGGTTGGTACCAGCAGAGCGGAGGTTGCGGGTGGGAGTGTGTCTGGAGAGGAGGTCAGCCAGGTAGGATGGGGCCAGGTTATGGAGGGCTTTGTATGTCAAGAGGAGGATTTTGTACTGGATTCTCTGGGGGATGGGGAGCCAGTGAAGCTTGTAAAGGACGGGGGTGATGTGGTCACGGGTCCGGGAATGAGTGAGTAGACGGGCAGCGGAGTTCTGAATGTATTGGAGTTTATTGGTGATTTTTGAGGGTGAACCATAGAGGAGGCTATTGCAGTAGTCCAGACGGGAGGTGATGAAGGCGTGGATGAGGGTTTCTGCAGCCGTGGAGGAGAGGGATGAGCGGAGACGGGCAATGTTTTTCAGGTGAAAGAAGGCTGACTTTGTGATCTGTTTAGTGTATTTGTCGAAGGAAAGGGTTTGGTCAAAGATGACGCCAAGATTCCGGATGTGAGGGGAGGTGGATACTGGGATACCGTCGATGTTGAGGGCAAAGTTATGGGTGGATTTTGTGAGCGTTTTTGGGCCAATGATGATTATTTCAGATTTATCACAGTTAAGCTTGAGGAAGTTGATTTGAAGCCAGGATTTTATTTCAGTGATGCAGTTTGTCAGGATAGAGTGGGTGTCGGTGGAGACGGACTTGGTGGAGATGAAAAGCTGGATGTCATCGGCGAAGCAGTGGAATTGGAGACCATGACGGCGGATTAAGTGACCGAGCGGGGACAGGTAAAGGATGAAGAGGAGGGGGCCGAGAACTGAACCTTGGGGGACACCTTGGGGGAGGGGAGCAGTGGGGGATTTGCAGTTATTGATGGAGATGAACAGGCATCTGTCAGAGAGGTATGATTTAATCCAAGAGAGGGCAGTGCCGGTGACGTTAAAGGTGGATTCAAGTCGGGTGAGGAGGATAGTGTGATCGATGGTGTCAAAGGCAGCGCTGAGGTCGAGGAGGACGAGAATGTTGAGGTTGCCAGCGTCAGAGGAGAGGAGAAGGTCGTTGGTGATTTTGAGGAGAGCAGTTTCAGTACTGTGGTTGGAGCGGAATCCGGATTGGAATGTTTCATACAAGTTATTGGCAGAGAGATGATGTTTGAGTTGAGTGGCTACAGCGCGTTCCAAAACTTTTGACAGAAAGGGTAGGTTGGAGATGGGTCTGAAGTTGTTTAGGGTGTCAGGGTTTAGACCAGGTTTTTTTAGAATGGGGGTAACAGCAGCAATTTTGAGGGAAGGTGGGACGATGCCTGTAGACAGGGAGGAGTTTATTGTTGCAATGATAAGTGGAGAGAGAGCAGGGAGGGAGGCTTTGACAAAGCTGGAGGGGATGGGGTCAAGAGTGCAGGTGGCAGTTTTCATTCCTATGAGGAGTTCAGAGAGGTCAGTAGGAGAGATTGGGGAGAACCGAGACAGGGGATGGCAGGACAAGGGGGGGCAGGTGGTTGGAGGGGGAGCGGGTGCGGCGGTGGTCAAGCTGTTGTAGATGTTGTCAATTTTGCGTTGGAAGAAAGAGAGGAAGGAGATGCAGTTGTCTACTGTGAATGACTGGGTGGTGGTGTTCAGGGGGCGGAGGAGTTTGTTTATTGTCGAGAAGAGTGCTTTTGGGTTTCCGGAGCCAGAGTGGATAATTTGAGAGTAGTAGGCAGAGCGGGCGCGGGAGAGGGCATCTTTGTAGTGTTGTATGTGGTCCTTGTAGGCTTGGGAGTGAACTGTGAGACCCGTTTTATTGCGGAGTCTTTCAAGTTGGCGAGCACGAGTTTTCATCAGGTGGAGTTCAGGGGTAAACCAGGGAGCAGAATGGGTGAAAGAAACTATTTTGGTTTTTACAGGCGCAAGCTGGTCAAGGCAGGAGGAGAGAGTGTGGTTGTAGTAGTCAGTGAGGTCGGAAGGGGTGTGGAGGTCAATGAAGGGAGAAGTGGACATTTTTTCAGAGAGGGTGGATGAGAATGAGGTAGGTGAAAGAGCGTTTAGCTTACGGAAGTTGATTGTGCGATAATGCCTTGGTGTTGGGGCGGGGATGTTGATGGTCAGAGTGATGGCTAAGTGGTCAGAGAGGGTGAGGTCGGAGCCATAGAGATGGTGCAAATTTAATCCAGTGGAGCAGACAAGGTCCAAAATGTGACCACGGATATGGGTAGGAAAGTCGACATGTTGAGTGAGGTTAAAGCAGGTGAGTAAATCAGTGAAGTCAGTGGTTATTGTGGAGTCAGTGGAGTCCATGTGGATATTGAAATCACCAAGGAGGAGGATTGAGGGGGAGAGGGAACATAGCTGGGTCAGAAAGTAGGAGAAGTCAGACAGGAATGATGGGTGTGGTTTGGGAGGGCGGTAGACGACAGCCATGACTGACTGCGTGTGACCAGAGAGTTTTAAAGCCAGGTGTTCAAATGATGGAGCAGATGAGATGGAGATGAGGTTGGTCTTGATGTCTTGACGGTGGATAACGGCAATTCCACCACCTCGGCCCTCCGAGCGTGGTTTATTGACGTAGGAATATCCATTGGGTGTGGTGAGGTTGAGTGTGTAGTAGTCCAGAGGTTGTTGCCAGGTTTCGGTGAGACAGAGAAAGTCCAGTTTGTTATCCAGGATGTATTCGTTCAGGATGAGGCATTTATTGTTGAGGGACCGGGTGTTGAACAGGGTGAGCTTGATGTTGTTTTGAACAGCAGGGATGAATTCAGGTGATTTAGCCAGGGTTCGTAGGCAAGAGGTGCGATCGTGTGGGTTGCTGTGACCAGGTGCGCTGGGACGAAGAGTGAGAGTGCGCTGAGCCGACCAGAGGACGGGGATGGAGTGACCTGATTGCAAATAAACAAACTTGCGACCGGAGCCACGGTGAATGTACCTGGGTCGTCGGAGGAGTCCATTTGATTTGATGGCAGAGATGCATGATGGGGTGGAGCGGGTATTGAGCAGAAGAAGCCTTGCGGCGGAGTACTTCAGAGCCATGCCAGGCAGGAGCGAAGGGACGAGTACGAGGCCAAGGTCGAGGAGGCAAAGCGGCAAACGCAGCGGCAAACGCAGCGGCAAACGCAGCGGCAAACGACTGCAGCCGCTAATCAAGACCACAGCGGCAAACAAGGCCACAAGGCCACCGGCAAACAAGGCCACGGCCACAATCAACGGGAGCGGGCCTTTCGAATTCCGTATTCCGTACCATCAAAAGCAGATTCCGTTATCCAGCCGGAGAACACGCGGCACGTGCGGGTGTGAAAAGGCAGGACAGGTGTGAGATGTCAGGTCAGAAAGGTAGAAGCAGACCCTGTACATCCATCCAGTCGGAGAAGCGGCGAATATGCAACGCCAGCGTCCTCTCGCAACCGAACCCGGAAGTTACTAATAAGATCCACCCTTCCTAACCCAGAGCACAAAGCAACCCGCTCTTCTTACCCCAGAGCACAAAGCAACCCGCTCTTCTTACCCCAGAGCACAAAGCAACCCGCTCTTCTTACCCCAGAGCACAAAGCAACCCGACTCTTCTTACCCCAGAGCACAAAGCAACCCGCTCTTCTTACCCCAGAGCACAAAGCAACCCGACTCTTCTTACCCCCAGAGCACAAAGCAACCCACTCTTTAACCCAGAGCACAAAGCAACCCGCTCTTCTTACCCCCAGAGCACAAAGCAACCCACTCTTTAACCCAGAGCACAAAACAACCCTCTCTTCTTACCCCCAGAGCACAAAGCAACCCACTCTTTAACCCAGAGCACAAAGCAACCCGCTCTCCTTACCCCAGAGCACAAAGCAACCCTCTCTTCTTACCCCCAGAGCACAAAGCAACCCACTCTTTAACCCAGAGCACAAAGCAACCCGCTCTTCTTACCCCAGAGCATAAAGCAACCCGCTCTTCTTACCCCAGAGCACAAAGCAACCCTCTCTTCTTACCCCCAGAGCACAAAGCAACCCACTCTTTAACCCAGAGCACAAAGCAACCCGCTCTTCTTACCCCAGAGCATAAAGCAACCCGCTCTTCTTACCCCGGAGCACAAAGCAACCCGCTCTTCTTACCCCAGAGCACAAAGCAACCCGCTCTTCTTACCCCAGAGCACAAAGCAACCCGCTCTTTACCCCAGAGCACAAAGCAACCCGCTCTTCTTACCCCAGAGCACAAAGCAACCCTCTCTTCTTACCCCCAGAGCACAAAGCAACCCACTCTTTAACCCAGAGCACAAAGCAACCCGCTCTTCTTACCCCAGAGCATAAAGCAACCCGCTCTTCTTACCCCAGAGCACAAAGCAACCCTCTCTTCTTACCCCCAGAGCACAAAGCAACCCACTCTTTAACCCAGAGCACAAAGCAACCCGCTCTTCTTACCCCAGAGCATAAAGCAACCCGCTCTTCTTACCCCGGAGCACAAAGCAACCCGCTCTTCTTACCCCAGAGCACAAAGCAACCCGCTCTTCTTACCCCAGAGCACAAAGCAACCCGCTCTTCTTACCCCAGAGCACAAAGCAACCCGCTCTTTACCCCAGAGCACAAAGCAACCCGCTCTTCTTACCCCAGAGCATAAAGCAACCCGCTCTTCTTACCCCGGAGCACAAAGCAACCCTCTCTTCTTACCCCCAGAGCACAAAGCAACCCACTCTTTAACCCAGAGCACAAAGCAACCCTCTCTTCTTACCCCCAGAGCACAAAGCAACCCACTCTTTAACCCAGAGCTCAAAGCAACCCGCTCTTCTTACCCCAGAGCATAAAGCAACCCACTCTTCTTACCCCAGAGCACAAAGCAACCCTCTCTTCTTACCCCCAGAGCACAAAGCAACCCACTCTTTAACCCAGAGCACAAAGCAACCCGCTCTTCTTACCCCAGAGCATAAAGCAACCCGCTCTTCTTACCCCGGAGCACAAAGCAACCCGCTCTTCTTACCCCAGAGCACAAAGCAACCCGCTCTTCTTACCCCAGAGCACAAAGCAACCCGCTCTTCTTACCCCAGAGCACAAAGCAACCCGCTCTTTACCCCAGAGCACAAAGCAACCCGCTCTTCTTACCCCAGAGCACAAAGCAACCCGCTCTTCTTACCCCAGAGCACAAAGCAACCCGACTCTTCTTACCCCAGAGCACAAAGCAACCCGCTCTTCTTACCCCAGAACACAAAGCAACCCGCTCTTTACCCCAGAGCACAAAGCAACCCGCTCTTTACCCCAGAGCACAAAGCAACCCGCTCTTCTTACCCCAGAGCACAAAGCAACCCGCTCTTCTTACCCCAGAGCACAAAGCAACCCGCTCTTCTTACCCCAGAGCACAAAGCAACCCGCTCTTCTTACCCCAGAGCACAAAGCAACCCGACTCTTCTTACCCCAGAGCACAAAGCAACCCGCTCTTCTTACCCCAGAACACAAAGCAACCCGCTCTTCTTACCCCAGAGCACAAAGCAACCCGCTCTTCTTACCCCAGAACACAAAGCAACCCGCTCTTCTTATCCCAGAGCACAAAGCAACCCGCTCTTCTTACCCCAGAACACGAACACAAAGCAACCCGCTCTTCTTACCCCAGAACACAAAGCAACCCGCTCTTCTTACCCCAGAACACAAAGCAACCCGCTCTTCTTACCCCAGAACACAAAGCATCCTGCTCTTCTTACCCCAGAGCATAAAGCAACCCGCTCTTCTTACCCCAGAGCATAAAGCAACCCGCTCTTCTTACCCCCAGAGCACAAAGCAACCCGCTCTTCTTACCCCAGAACACAAAGCAACCCGCTCTTCTTATCCCAAAGCACAAAGCAACCCACTCTTCTTACCCCAGAGCACAAAGCAACCCGACTCTTCTTACCCCAGAGCACAAAGCAACCACTCTTCTTACCCCAGAGCACAAAGCAACCCGACTCTTCTTACCCCAGAGCACAAAGCAACCCGACTCTTCTTACCCCAGAACACAAAGCAACCCGCTTTTCTTACCCCAGAACACAAAGCAACCCACTCTTCTTACCCCCAGGGCATAAAGCAACCCGCTCTTCTTACCCCAGAACACAAAGCAATCCCCTTGGCAGGGGGCCGTTCACGGCAACACGAATCATGGAGGAAGATCCATTGGTGTGTTTTCGAGTCTTGACTTCTCCTGTAAGTGACTAATGATTGAACTTGGGTTTTGTGGGAACTGAACACAGTCGATACACCCATCCCAAGAACATAGTGGAGTCCATCCCATTTTGTGGTGGATCCGTTATATGAGGCTGCAATTATAAATACAGGTGAGTACTGTTGGGACATTTTCAATCGTGTTCTCCATTTCGATAACGACAAACTTCTCAAGACCTGTACGCAGAGATGACGATGGCAGACCCCACCTGTCTTGGTCAATCACAGACTTATCGATGCCGTCACATTGGCCAACAAAGACCCCTGATTTAACTCCAATGGAACACATTTGGGACCTTCTTAGGAGTAGATTTAAGAAAATGGACTCTTCTGTGTAGTTGTAGACTTTTGCCCAGTTGGAGTCTGCTTTGCATCAGGAATGGCAACAACTCCCTCTGGATTTTCTCAGCAGCTTCTTAAGGGGATGCTAATCATTGACATGATCGGGGAGTTAGTGGTCATGAGTCCCACATCACATGACGTCTTAACAGCAGCCACATTTCAAAGTCTTGTTTTGATGTAAACAGTATTATTACAGACATCCTCATTTTGGGATAACGAATCAAATCAATAGTACCTCTGAATTTGCCTCGAATCATTTGCCGACCAAGCATACTTTTGCAACATACGGTTTCATTTTTGATAAACGTTACAAACTCAATCATTTTCTTGGTTATTGTGATGATGCAGGAAAACAGAACTTGTGATCAACCTTCCTCCATGTGTAAAGTTCCACAAAATGGTTGGTGTTGAAGTTTGGATGAGGATGTGGTAGAGTGAGTGATAAGCTCAAGATACCAGCTAATAGGAAATTAAATAATCGATCAATCGTCTGTGGCAGAAGCAGAAAGTAAAGACTCGTTTTTAAAGAGAGACCAAAAACAAACCACAACCCCAAACCCACAGAGTGCATACCTAGCCATATACCGTATGATTACACATAACGTGATCCAGAACCCACAGAGTGCATACCTAGCCATATACCGTATGATTACACATAACGTGATCCAGAACCCACAGAGTGCATACCTAGCCATATACCGTATGATTACACATAACGTGATCCAGAACCCACAGAGTGCATACCTAGCCATATAACGTATGACTACACATAACGTGATCCAGAACCCACAGAGTGCATACCTAGCCATATACCGTATGATTACACATAACGTGATCCAGAACCCACAGAGTGCATACCTAGCCATATACCGTATGATTACACATAACGTGATCCAGAACCCACAGAGTGCATACCTAGCCATATAACGTATGACTACACATAACGTGATCCAGAACCCACAGAGTGCATACCTAGCCATATACCGTATGATTACACATAACGTGATCCAGAACCCACAGAGTGCATACCTAGCCATATACCGTATGATTACACATAACGTGATCCATTACCCATAGAGTGCATACCTAGCCATATACCGTATGATTACACATAACGTGATCCAGAACCCACAGAGTGCATACCTAGCCATATACCGTATGATTACACATAACGTGATCCATTACCCACAGAGTGCATACCTAGCCATATACCGTATGATTACACATAACGTGATCCATTACCCACAGAGTGCATACCTAGCCATATACCGTATGATTACACACAACGTGATCCAGAACCCATAGAGTGCATACCTAGCCATATACCTACCGTATGATTACACACAACGTGATCCAGAACCCACAGAGTGCATACCTAGCCATATACCGTATGATTACACATAACGTGATCCAGAACCCACAGAGTGCATACCTAGCCATATAACGTATGACTACACATAACGTGATCCAGAACCCACAGAGTGCATACCTAGCTATATACCGTATGATTACACATAACGTGATCCAGAACCCACAGAGTGCATACCTAGCCATATACCGTATGATTACACATAACGTGATCCAGAACCCACAGAGTGCATACCTAGCCATATACCGTATGATGACACATAACGTGATCCATTACCCACAGAGTGCATACCTAGCCATATACCGTATGACTACACATAACGTGATCCATTACCCACAGAGTGCATACCTAGCCATATAACGTATGACTACACATAACGTGATCCAGAACCCACAGAGTGCATACCTAGCCGTATACCGTATGATTACACAGAACATGATCCAGAACCCACAGAGTGCATACCTAGCCATATAACGTATGACTACACATAACGTGATCCAGAACCCACAGAGTGCATACCTAGCCGTATACCGTATGACTACACATAACGTGATCCAGAACCCATAGAGTGCATACCTAGCCATATACCGTATGACTACACATAACGTGATCCAAAACCCACAGAGTGCATACCTAGCCGTATACTGTATGACTACACACAACGTGACCCAGAACCCATAGAGTGCATACCTGGCCATATACCGTATGACTACACATAACGTGATCCAGAACCCACAGAGTGCATACCTAGCCATATAACGTATGACTACCCAGTACTCACAGAGTGCATACCCAGCCGTATACCGTATGATTACATGCAACGTGCATCCTCAAGCACTTTGCCGATTAATGTAAATATCATCGGTCCAAGAGAGATCAAAATGAATGAATTAAAAAGAACTCCTCTCTCTCCCTCTCAAACTGTTACTGATTAATCGATAAACTAAAATAAATCTTCGTTACCCTTACAGTAATCCAGTTAGGGAGTTTACTCCTTACAGTAATCCAGTTAGGGAGTTTACTCCTTACAGTAATCCAGTTAGGGAGTTTACTCCTTACAGTAATCCAGTTAGGGAGTTTACTCCTTACAGTAATCCAGTTAGGGAGTTTACTCCTTACAGTAATCCAGTTATGGAGTTTACTCCTTACAGTAATCCAGTTAAGGTGTCTGTACTCCTTACAGTAATCCAGTTAGGGAGTCTGTACTCCTTACAGTAATCCAGTTCGGGAGTCTGCACTCCTTACAGTAATCCAGTTAGGGAGTCTGCACTCCTTACAGTAATCCAGTTAGGGAGTCTGCACTCCTTACAGTAATCCAGTTAGGGAGTCTGTACTCCTTACAGTAATCCAGTTAGGGAGTCTGCACTCCTTACAGTAATCCAGTTAGGGAGTCTGCACTCCTTACAGTAATCCAGTTAGGGAGTCTGTACTCTTCACAGTAGTCCAGGTAGTGTGTCGGTACCCCTCCCCACCGTAGTCCAGGTAGTGTCAGTATCCCTCACCACCGTAGTCCAGGTAGTGTGTCAGTGCCCCTCACCGTAGTCCAGGTAGTGTGTCGGTACCCCTCACCATCGTCCAGGTAGTGTGTCGGTACCCCTCACCATAGTCCAGGTAGTGTGTCGGTACCCCTCACCACCGTAGTCCAGGTAGTGTGTCGGTACCCCTCACCGTAGTCCAGGTAGTGTGTCGGTACCCCTCACCGTAGTCCAGGTAATGTGTCGGTACCCCTCACCATAGTCCAGGTAGTGTCGGTACCCCTCACCATAGGCCAGGTAGTGTGTCGGTACCCCTCACCATAGTCCAGGTAGTGTGTCGGTACCCCTCACCATAGTCCAGGTAGTGTGTCGGTACCCCTCACCATAGTCCAGGTAGTGTGTCGGTACCCCTCACCATAGTCCAGGTAGTGTGTCGGTACCCCTCACCACCGTAGTCCAGGTAGTGTGTCGGTACCCGTCACCGTAGTCCAGCTAACCCTGACTGCTCAGGAAATGTCCCATCAGAGTGGAGAAGAATCAGGTTGAAAAACGAGGGGAAGAGTTTGATGAACGATGTGGAGCCGACGTCAAAGGAATGACAGGGGAGTCAACCCACCTGGTGTTAATTCAATGGCAGGACTCTAAAATCTTAAGCCAGCCACCTTCACCTCATTTGTCAAAAGTCTGGTGTTGGCACAACGGTTAAGAGCGACGGTTGATGAACGAGGTGAATAGTTTGAAAAATGTGATGTGTAGTTTGATGAACGAAGTGAAGTCACCTTTCTGAAGGCTCTTCAGGAACCCTTGCTGTGGCGGCTTGTTTTGGGGGATGGCCGTCTTCTCCGGGATTTTCAATGTGTGCCGGACAGCTGGAACGTTCAGCAGTCCAACTTGCAGGATGGAGATACAGTTGCTTGTGATCCAATACATAAAGATCGCCTAATGGAGGAGAAAGGACATCTGAAAGGTCAAGGTGCAGCCGGGAAGCATATCGGGGAAGTTTGGGAGGGGTGGCTGTTGGGGGGGGGTGGGGGGGGGGAGGTTGGTGGGTTACATAATGGAGTGGGGGGAGGTGGGTGGATTACATAATGGAGTGGGGGGGAGGGGAGTATGGGGTGGGGGTTGGGTTACATAATGGAGTGTGGGGTGGGGATTGGGTTACATAGGGGAGTGGGGGGAAGGTGGGTGGGTTACATAATGGAGTGTGGAGTGGGGGGAGGTGGGTGGGTTACATAACGGAGTGGGGAGTGAGTTACACATTGCAGGAATTGGGGAGGAGGGGCGAGGTTATAAAAATGTACTTACTGTTGGAAAGGAGGAAAAGAAAGGGATCATGACGAAAGGTAAAACACGGAAAATCTGAGTCATGACCACGTACTGGCTGTGCATCGTGCCTTGTTGAATCGCCATCTGCGATAGAAGATTGATGAGAAATGATTTTTGATAAAAAAAAACAAAAACAAAAGTTGTTTGGGTTAGGGATTAATGCCTCAAGGAATCCCGACGTCCTTGAGGCATTTTCTGCTCATCGCATCCACTAAAGAGCGCCACTCTTTCACTAATCTTCACTTCTATTCACTTCATCTTCATCCACTTCACCCACCTCTTTCACTCTTTCACTCATCCACTAAAAAGACCACACAAATGAAACGAGGCACGACTCGGCGATGATTTTATTTCCATTGTAACTTTATTACATGTGCTCTCAAACATAATTTAGCTCACATTCTTCGACCAACATATCCAGTCAAGAATACACTTCAAAGTAGGGTCCGTCAAAATGACCATTTATTGTGGAAATAGCCAGAGACATGTCAAAGTTGACCAGAACCTGTTATGACAAGGAAAAAAGGAAAATGTCCGGTCTTACCTCCATTACAGCCATCATAGACACTGCAGTGATAACAGGAAGTACATAGTACGGGTCTGCAGCAGCCAAGTTCTGAAACCACCAACAACCACCAGTGGACAGTGAAGGAACTGGAAGTTCTGCCATTCTGCGCAGCGCTATAAACGTAGAGAGAAATACGGGAACCTGTGTGCAGAAAAAGGAAGGGTGGAAGATTCGTGGCCATTACAAAATCAGCTGGGTAAGCGACCAGGCCACAACATTAACTGCTTTACCGACCAAACTACCACAAATATCATTGGGTTACAGGCTTTTTTTATTGCTCTTTAACGGCCACTCTTATCCCACCTTGTGATGTCGGCCGGAGGAAGCTTGGCCCAAGTAATTCACGAACCGGACTGGCCAGGCCTGACATTCGACTAGTTAGGGCAGGAATTTGGAATTTGGCCATGGTGCCGGCGATATTCGCCTACTCTTTGCGAAGGACACCATGGGATCTTTAACATCCACCGACCCATGCTGGCGGATGGGACCCCCGGTTTAACGTCCATCCGAAGGACGGCACACACATTGATGAATCACGCTGACCATGAAACACAAGGTGAGTGTGCGTACCTCGAGGACATCCGGTCAGCTCCATTGGGTTACAGGCCATATTATCACACATCATGCCAAACGATGACAAAGTTCACATACACATATACATATACATACTAGCGAGGTACCCGTGCTTTACGCAGGATGCGACACACGGATGGGAGCCAAAAGCAAACAAACAATGCGGAAATGGTGAATGCTAAACCATAGAACCAATAAATTACACATTCCTGTGCCACCTTCAGTTGAACGTCAGACATGGACAGCCGGTTTGTGAATGACTTGCAGAAAAAAAACCTACCCAGTCTGAACGATTCAATCCCCAATCAATGGCGAATCCGCGAATGTTACGATTGCAAAGTAGAAACCCTCACGTATTTTCCTCATTCATATGAAATCTCAATATCTCTATTTTCATTCCAAACAGCATCATTCCGATCATACATGAAAACTATAACAAAACACGATATTAAATCATGATTGTATCGAAATATTTTCAAACCAGCCCATTGATGTCATCTCTTCACTTCCGGATTTGGGAGCAGGTCGGCAAAGAGTCAATTTCAAAATCATAATTTTATCGAGGAATTTATGAAACCTCCTACCTTACAACATCCGCTGGGACCCCAAAACGTTCCACAGAAGATTTGGCGGGGCTAGCCCCAAAACTGAGGGAATAGATTTGGGACGGACGGACAGACACTCCTGTTTTATAATGTGTGTGTGTATATATATATTGTTACAGGTCGCGGACAGATGTTATAGACCGAGCGGTGGTGTAAGACCGCGACCTAACAAAACTCACCCGATTCACCCAGAACTTTGGCCGTATCGCACCGTAGCTGCTCAATGAGGGAAAAGACAAAAACGACGAATGCAAAGAGGAAAAGGAATTAAAACGAGAAGACGTACAGACGAGTAATGGGGTTTATTATTTACACACACAAGCAAAAAGGAGCAATTAAGTTTATTTACAACACATAAGACGCAGGTGACACAGTGCAAATACTAGCTTATCTACAGGCTTAACTTATCCCAGGACAGAACAAACAAAAGACACTGACTCACGCGGGGAATTGCAGGAATCGCAGGATGTGGAGGGCTGGAGGGAGAGGGAGGTCCAAAGGGGGGTCATGCAGCACGATCGGCGCGTTTAGCAGCCGCCGTTCCTTTTCGGCCCTGCTCCAAACCGCCGCCCAGGCCCCAAGCGGCTGCCGGGTGTCGCTGCTGCTGCCGCCTCCACTTGCCTTGCCAGGCCTTGTCCCACTCGTCTAAACCCTCAACTCTTTCTTGGTCTCTCACTCTTTACCACCACTCTCTTGACGACCAACTCAGACCAACTCAGAGTGCATCTCTCACCAACTCCTCCTGACCACTTCCGTTTTGCGCCTTTTATAGCGCCTCCAGCGATTACGCCCCCGGCGTTTTGGACACGCCCATCGGGGTGCTCACCTCGGCCCTGGTTGGTCGCGCGACCCTCGGGCTCCGCCCTGGATGACGACGGGCGGGCACGCCCCTCCTCCCCTCTGACGAGGTGGAGACACGCCTTTTTTCTCCGACTCAAAGCACATGGTCAATGGCGGTTATTGGAGGGGAGGTGATTGGGAATCGAGGGCTCAGCAGTGACGAGAGGGGATGTAATATGGAAATGGAGGTTTTGGGGATGGGAAGGAAAGGGAGATTTTTGGGGATGGGAAGGAAAGGGGGATCTATTCTCTTTCACTGGTGCAATGGAGTATTTCAATTAATGGAAGACACAGCCTTACACTAATACACATAATAAGGATATAACTGTCAAAAAAGATATATCGTGTCCTGCATGTATGTTTTATGGACTAACTACGGAAACGCCCTTTGACCTTTATACAACCACAAACGGAGGGAGGAGGGGTGATATTTTACAACAACCTTTTACAACAACCTTTTACAACAACGTTTTACAACAACAATAAAATAAAAAAAACATTCTCATATCCACAACACTATATATATATATCCAAATATATGTTCAGTTCTCCAGCTTTCAATGAGCGCAAGTAATGACGTCACTGCCATGTACATACACTCTGCCTGTCAAGCTCTCAAGAGAACCCTCTGACAGAGCAGAATTTTGATCTTAGTTCAGATACTGGATTGGTTTGGATTGGTTTGCTCCCGGCTGCATCCAGGGGATTCCATATAATGAGTGGATACCAGAGGTAATGTGCCATGTGGCAGACGGTGCTTATCGCTCCCATTAAGGTACAGCATAGCTGGATGGGATACCTTAATGGCGGTTCACCACTGATGGTATGAAATCGCATAGTGACTGGTGTGTGTATATATATATATATATATTTAACTAAGGAAGCACAGCACAGCAAATGTTACAGACGCGGTTTTGGATGTTAGTTTACCGAGCGGTTTGGTATGACCGCGTCTGCACAGTTTACCCGATTCCACTCGAACGTTGGCCAAATCGCGCTATGCTAAATCAATTAAGGAAAGGACACAACGGCTGGGATTAAATGACACGACACCAGGGGTACAGTTCTCAAGACCTCCGGAGGAGGTTATAATATTTGTATGCAGAACGTTTAGATTACACTGACAAGAGGTACAACATAGAAAGGTGGGCACTTAAATACGGTCTTATCTTAGACCCGACAGACCACAGATAAACGGGACAAGACTGACTCACACAGGGATTGATGGCAAGGAAGGGCAGGTAGTCGATGGATAGCACAAGGTGCACCTTGGCTCAGGGACAGGATAAAGCGCGGTCCAAAAGATGCAGGGAGGTCTCTCAGCGCTCGGAGGTGGCGACTTCTCTCTCCAAGCTGGGGGCGCATCTCACGTCACCTCCGGTAAGTGGCTGCGTATATCCAGCGGGGAGTGACACGCCCTCGGCTCGTTAGCTCCGCCCCAGATGGAATCGGCCCGCCGCTTCTTATTGGGTGCGGGGGGGGTTACCGGGCTCCGCCCTTGACGAGGAGCTGACAGTCAGCCCCTTCGTGGTAACCCCGTCGGAGCACATGGGCAATGGCGGCTAACCAAGCCGGAGTGAGGACGCCCACTCCCCGCACCGCGGCCGCGCCGCCGCCTGCTGTTGTTGTAGTTGTTGTTGTAGTGCTAACTTATGACGTGACACTGACGTCATGCACATAAATTATACCAACACATCACCTCCAAACTAGGAGGCATCCGCGTGGTCCTCAAGTCTTTTCAGACTGAGATTAAAGCTCTATGCTCACAAATAGACAAAGGCAGAGATGTCGAACTCGATTTCGCCCTTGTTATGGGCTCATCAGGACAACACACTGCAAATTGTTTATGTTGTGTATATTAACGGCTTAGATTGGTCACATGAAAAGAGCTTCAATCTCAGTCTGCAAAGACTTGAGTACCACGCGCATGCCTCCTAGTTTGGAGGTGATGTGTTGCATTAATTTTTGCACATCATGTCAGCATCATGTCATAGGGTTAGTGTGCTTCCTTAGTTAAATTTAATGTTCCTGACTGCAAACCTCCTAATTGTCGAGGAGCAGGGCAGAGACTGTCAGTGTGGCAGGCGACACTTGTTGCTAACAGGTTGTGCAGCAATTGCTGGGGTGAGACTCAATCTGTGCCTTGCTTCCTCTTCAAGATAGGAAGTTGCGGTTTAGACTATATATAAATAGTTGCGGTTTTGCGAATAAAAGGCAACCCCCCTATAGTTAGTTACACCACAACATGTAGCCTCCTATAGTTAGTTATTTCTTATTAAATGTAAAGCATAGGCCCTTTCCAGTGTTTAGAAAGAAAACAAATAATGCGTTGAGTCAGGCAGGATGATTGTAGGAATGCCTCGTTGAAGCCTAAATTGCCTCGTCATGGGAGTAGACTAGGCCCTGCAGGCCCGAAGGAGGAATAAAACCTTCCCCAAAGGAGGAACGAGACATGGGGGCAGCGAGCAACCAATGGGAGCAAAAGGGAAGGCAGGGGGGAGTGGCCAAGGAGGGGCTGTCACGTCACGTGACCCCCGGCGGCCAATTGAGACCCATGGAACATTCAGGAAGGGGTTGGGGTGTTATAAAAACCCGGCCCATAACACATTCTCTCTCTCGCTGGGCTCCTGCTATCTTGATCGGTCCTCTGCTTCCTGCACTCTCTGGTTCCTGCTCCTGGTTCGTCTTAACCACATCGTCCCTGCCGCAATCGTCTCCGGCTGTTGGCGCCTTGGGTTGGGGAGATTCCTGGGGCTTCCGTCCACCAAGCCCATTCGCACGAGCTGCATGACCAAGCCCATACGGGCGAGCTGCAAGAAGCGGCCGCGCTTCCCCACGTAATACCCTCTCCCCCCCCTTCCCCAAATGAATGAGGGCCCTTGTCTGGGAACGTAGGTAAGGTTGTTAAGATTCCTTGCGTTGTCTGTGTTCTATACATACCTGTAAATAAATACTGTGTTTAGTACTTCCAACCTGGCCGTCGGTGTCATTTTCCATCCATTGACCAAGCATCGCCCGAAGGCGTTTTTGGTGAGGTGTTTTTAAATCACATGGTGGTGAGGTGTTTTTAATTATGTGGTGGTGAGGTGTTTATAATTACATGGTGGTGAGGTATTTATAATTATGTGGTGGTGAGGTGTTTTAAATTATGTGGTGGTGAGGTGTTTTGAATTAGTTGGTGATGAGGTGTTTTGAATTACGTGGTGGTGAGGTGTTTTGAATTACTTGGTGGTGAGGTGTTTTGAATTACTTGGTGGTGAGGTGTTTTGAATTACTTGGTGGTGAGGTGTTTTGAATTACTTGGTGGTGAGGTGTTTTGAATTACTTGGTGGTGAGGTGTTTTGAATTACTTGGTGGTGAGGTGTTTTGAATTACTTGGTGGTGAGGTGTTTTGAATTACTTGGTGGTGAGGTGTTTTGAATTACTTGGTGGTGAGGTGTTTTGAATTACTTGGTGGTGAGGTGTTTTTAAATGACGTGGTGGTGAGGTGTTTTAATTACGTGTTTTATGGCTGAGGTGTTTTTAATTTCGTGGTGGTGAGGTGTTTTTATTACATGTTTTATGGCTGTAAGGTGTTTTTAATTACGTGTTTTATGGCTGTGAGGTGTTTTTATTACTTGTTTTATGGCTGTGAGGTGTTTTCAATTTCGTGGTGGTGAGGTGTTTTGAATTTCGTGGTGGTGAGGTGTTTTTATAACGTGTTTTATGGCTGTGAGGTGTTTTAAATTACTTAGTGGTGAGGTGTTTTGAATTACTTGGTGGTGAGGTGTAATCGTCCCAAACTTCCAGTCTGCACCTACCCCTCCCTGAGGTATGTGCTGAGGAGTTCTTTCTTGTAAAAAAAAACATTCAACCTAAATCTTCAACCTAAATTGCCGATAAGAATGTAATATCATAAACACAACAATTACATTTGTGCAAAATAATTGTTTGTATTATGATTGGTGTAAATCATGACAACACAGCAACCCAGGTACAGTCATTATCCTCAGTTTCAATAAGCCCATTCCTCAGTAACGACGCTTGCGCTCGCCTCACCAAGCGAGTGTGTGTGTGTGTGTGTGTGTGTGTGTGTGTGTGTATGTGTATATATATATATATACACACACACACACACACACACACACACACACACACACACACACACACACACACACACACACAGTCACGTGAAAAAGTAAGTACACCCCATGTAAAGTTTTTGACTTTTTCAACATATTTCAACATACAGCTATTTGATCTTCATTTTAACAATATTGATAGATAAAGGTGATGTAATATAACAAATATCATGAAACATTTATGAAATCAGATGGTGAATTAGAGTCGAGATAAAGCCGTGAGGGAGTCTCAATGGACTTTATGTTACAGGCCTTTGAAAAAGCATTTTGTTCGACAAACGGTAACTTTCATCGCATTTTCTTCCCCTTTTTTGCAACCGAGTCTAAAACCATGTTGGCGACTGTGAAAAATGAAATGAGATATCGAATTAGAGTTGAAATAAAACTGCGAGAGAGTAAGAAACTGCGAGCCTAACAAAAGAGGCCTCAAAGCTATGCAAGGAAAGAAAATGGTGGTGATTTGTTTGTGAAGCACCTTCCAGAATGAGTGGAGCTACTCCCTCAACGGGGGAGGCCACACCCACGGACAGACAGACGTGATCACCGACAGAGAACATTATATAGATATATATGCCTTACAGTATGGATGGTGTTCTTTGGGGGATGTGCTGTGTTGGGTTTGCGCCAAACATAACATTTTGCATTCAGGCCAAAAAGTTCCATCTTGGTTTCGTCAGACCACAAAACTCTTTGCCAAATGGCTTCAGAATCTCCGAAGTGGTTTTTTGCATACCTCAAACGGGACTCAAGGTGGGCTTTTTGAGTAATGGCTTCCTTCTTGACACCCTACCGTACAGGCCAAACTTGTGAAGTGCTTGGGATATTATTGTCACCTGCACACAGTGACCAGTCTTTGTCATAAAAGCCTGTAGCTCTTTCAAAGTTGCCATTCGCCTCTTGGTGGCCTCTCTGATCGGTCTCCTCCTTGCTTGGTCATCCAATTTGGAGGGCCGACCTGATCTAGACAGGATCTTGATAGCACACACCTTCCACTTCATAATGATTGCCTTCACTGTGCTCCAAGGGATATTCAAGGCCTTTGAAATATTTTATACCCATCCCCTGGTCTGTGACTTTCCACAACTTTATCCCGGAGTTCTTTTGAAAGCACCTTAGTGCTCATGGTTGAGTCATTGCTGTGAAATGCACGACCCAGAAGAGGAGACCTGCAGTAACAGATGATTTTATTCTGAAATAATCAGAATCAGTACAATTTAACACAGGTAGAGGCCAATTAACTTGGTGTGGGATTTTTAAGGTGATTGGTTACACCTGAGCGAATATACAATTGCTATTATAAGGGGGGTGGACACTTATCCAACCAAGATATTCTAGTTTTGTATTTTTAATTAATTTTCTGAAATTTGTAGAATTTTGTTTTTCACTTGGAAGTTGTTGGTTACGATGTGTAAATAAAGGTGGAAAAAGTCCGATTTAATGCATTTTAATTCCAGGCTATAAGGCAACAAAAGGTGAAAAATTTGAAAGGGGTGCAGACCTACTATAGGCACTAATATATATATATATATATATATATTGTTGTGGATGTGAGAATTGTGTTTTTTTATTGTGTAGTAAATGGTAAAATATCACCCTCCTTCCTCCAGTTGTGTATAAAGGTCAAAAGGGCGTCCCTTAGTTAGGTCATATACAATCACGTTAGCCAATCATAGATTTCCTGCTTGTTGGTAGTTATTTCCTTATTCTGTGTATTAGGTTAAGGCTTTGTCTTCTATTTATTAATACTCCATTGCACCGAATTCAAATAGATAGATCCCCTTTCATTCCCATTCCCAAAGCCTCTATTGCCAACTGCATTCGCCACCATTGCCTATGTGCTCCAACTCGGAGAAGAAGGGCGTAGCCCGCCCATCGTCATCAAGAGGTGGAGCCAAGAAGCCCCTACGACCAACCAAGAATGAGTGGGTATGGCTCAAGAGGGCGGGGTTATAAAACCCGTTGCATCAGCCCCCACCGAGAGTTGCGCCAGAGACGGCAGATGAGTCGAGACGAGCCCTCGGAGAGAGAAGGGAGACGCGTCCTGAGGTGAGCCAGAGAAGCAGCTTTGAAATCCACCACCACCAGCTTGGAGCCACGCAGCTTTTACTCCGCCAGGGTGCACGTATCGCGGCAGCCCGCACGACCGCACCTAGGGCGTTGACGGCGGCTGCTGGACGTGCCGATCGAGGAAGGGCGGCGGCTGCTGACTCCCGGGCCGACCATGCTCCGGTTCGAGCGGAGCGTTCCTCTCCTTCCAGTCCTTCCATTCCTGCCTGCAATTTCCCCATTCGTGCGAGTTTGCTCCTAGTCTGTTTTGTGTGTCTTGTCGTGGGGTATTAATTAAGACTGAATAGGTAAGCTAGAGTTTCACTGTGTCCTTCTGGTCCGTCCCTCTTTCTGCCTTTATTTTATTATCCTTCCTTCTCCTTGGTTTCTTTTGGTTGTAAATAGTAATAAATCATATTCGTATTTCCTACCTCTTGTCTTCTTCTTCTTCACATCCGTCGTCTTTGTCTTTTCCAAATTGAATACCTGTGGCACGATTTGGCCAACGTTCAGAATCGGGTTAGTCTTAACGGTTTGGGCCGCGGCTGCCATCCGCTCGGCAAATTACCATCTTATCCGCGGTCGCGAACGAAGCTGCTCACCGGCCTTTCCAGAGGTCGCGGTGCAGCTTCAGGGACCTCGTCGGTTAGTAACACACGAGGGGACTAATCCCCCCTCAAAGGGGAATCATAGGCCGACGCTGGGTTCCGTAACAATATATATATAATATATAAATATATATATATATATATATATATATATATATATATATATATATATATATATATATATATATATATATATATATATATCTTCATCATAACATTTCACTCCAGGAGGTTACCAATAAATACAATGAATTTCAGAATATTCTAATGAGATGACGTCATTAGCAGAAGACAAACTTTTCACGTTAATCAAAGTTTGTTGAATTATTAACTTTTGAAAAATTAAGTCATGTGCCAAATGTTGTTTGATTTGTGCAAGATATTATTGAGGGTCAGCATCATCGATGTACAGCAATGACTGAATTGCTGTAAAAGGGTCGGTTTGACATGGGTCCCAATCAGGTGTTAAAATACAACAACAACAACATGCATTTTAAGGCCATTTTCCCTGCGATAGGGGTTTAGCCTTGCGGTCCCCATGACAATCTTCTCCATTTTGCCATATTTTCTGCATCTCTCCTTGTTAACCCCCTTGCCCGCATTTCTTCTTCCACCATCTTTACCCAAGTCTTTCTCGGTCTTCCCTGTCCTCTACTTCCTTCTACATTCATTTCCATCACTCTTCTCAACCAGTCACTTTCATCCGTCCTCAACACGAGACCAAACCATCTCAACCTGTTCCTCTTCACAACATCAATCACAGGCTCTATTCCCATCATCTTTCGCAATTCATCATTTGTCTTCCTCTCTCTCAACGATACTCCGCACATCGACCGAACCATTCGCATTTCCAGCCTTCGTTGCTGCTCTATGTTCATTACCCATGTCTCGCTCCCATTAATCATAACACTTCTCACACATGCAGCATACACCTTTCCCTTCAGCTTCAACGACACTCCCCTCCTCATCAGCACGCCACTCAGTTCCCAAAACTTCTTCCATGCACATCTCACTCCAGCAACCGCGAGTCTGATCCACCTTCTCCATTCAGCATGTCTCCGAGGTAGCAAAATGTTTTCACACCTTCCAGCTTCACACCGTCTCCAAGATCCAACTCAACATTTCCTCCATCTGCAGCTCCCTCTGTGCACACCTTACATTTGAATGTAGCTGCCACACTGGTTAATGACCCTCTCAGACCACTGCATTTTTGATGAACCCACTCAGCGCACATTGTACATTGAATGGAGTTCACTCCGACACCTTTCCTGCACACAGCACATGGCCACTTCCCAGTTCTTTCCAGCTCACCACATGCTTTACCACTTGCCATCACCTTCGTCTTTCCGATATTCACCTTCAGACCTTTTGTCTCCATACATTCCTTCCACTTGTTCATCTTTTCCTTCAGTCCATCCATACTTTCCGCAATCAACACCAGATCATCTGCATACAACAACTCCCACGGTAAACCCTCCTTTACGTTCTGAGCCAGCACCTCCATCACAGCTACAAATAGTAGTGGACTTCGTACCGACCCCTGATGCACTCCCACCTTCACCTCAAACTCACCACTATTCCCGTCCTTCGTCCTTACAGCTGTGCGCGCTCTTTTGTACATTGCCATCACAACTCTGATCATCCATTCCTCCACTCCTAACTTCCTCAATGCCCATGTCAATACTTCGCGTGGACCCCAACCGAATGCTTTCTCCAGATCAACAAACCCAAGAAACAACTTCTTCCTCTTCTCCATGTACTTCTCCTGCAACTGCCTCACAATAAAGAGCGCGTCTGTCGTTCCTCTTCCTGGCATAAATCCAAACTGCATTTCGTCGATCTTCACCTTCTTCCTTATCCTCCTCTCCAACACCCTTTGCAATACCTTCATTCCATGCTCCAATAACTTTATCGCTCGGTACGAGCCACACTCCAGAGGGTCACCTTTCCCCTTGTATAGAGGGACGAGGGTACTCAGTCCCCAATCCCCTTGAATGCGGCCTTCTTTCACCACCAGATTGCAGATCTCTGTCATTCTCTTCACACCCCAATTTCCCGCTGCCTTCAACATATCTCCCACAACTCCCGTCGGCCCTCCCGCTTTTCTACTCTTCATTGATTTTATCGCTTCCTCAACTTCCTTCTCAGTTATCTTCTCTGCCGGTCCTAAAACTGGGTTACTCTCTATGTTGCCATCCCATTCATTCTCTGTATTCAACAGCATTTCCATATATCTTTTCCATCTTCCTTTAATTCCATCTGGGTCCACAACGATTTGTCCCACTTCATCCTTCAAGCAACTCACCCCCATCACATCACACCTCTTTCGCTATCTGCTTTGCAATCCTGAATACCGCTTTCTGACCCTCTTCCGAATCCAAGCGTTCTCTGAACATTTTCCTACATGCCTCCTGCGCCTTTGCTACCTCTTTCTTTGCAGCCTTCTTGGCTGCCTTATAACTTTCATGCTCTGCTTTTTCTGCTCCCGTACCCTTCGCCTTCTGCCACTCTTTGAACTTCTTCCTCTTCTCGTCAATCCTCTTTCCAACTTCATCATCCCACCACCATGTTTCCGAGTGCCTCGGTGGTCCTTTTGTCCATCCACATACCTCACCAACGGCTCCCAACAGACTATCTTTCATTGACATCCAACCACGTTCAAGCTCAACCACATCATCCTCTACCCTACTCAGCCTCTCTTTTAATGCCTCCATTTTAATGCTTAATGCCTCCATGTTAAAATACATGGACCAAAATATATTTTTCAATGTTAACGTCTCTCTTCTATCAAAGGAGACAAATGAACATTCGGTTCAATCTTGGGGTGGGTGCACGGTAAGCCCTTCTGCCACAAGGACCAAAACAGGACAGAAGAGGAGCTTTTTCTACCTAAAACACCATTGCACATTCACGTTGTGGTCACATTGTCGGGGTGGGTGGGGGGGGGGGGGGGGGGGGTCACATTAATCATAGCAATGCGCACAGAACGGGTTCAGGTGATCGAAATGAGCAAAAAGAACAAGTTTGAGGTGATCGATACAAAACCAACAGCCTGACCTGCACCAGAGGGACAAGGAAACCGCGGAGCGGATTCACGTCGTTTTTCTTCATAAATGAGATGAGGTCTTTCTGTGCCTTGGAATCTGCCCCACATACAAGCATGAGACAATTCAAGAGATGACTGTATCAATCAGGAAGGATAGGGGGGAAAGGATGGTCAATCAGGAAGAATAGGGGGGAAAGGACTGTGTCAATCAGGAAGAATAGGGGGGAAAGGACTGTGTCAATCAGGAAGAATCAGGGGAAAAGGGAGTGGGTGTTAGTGCAAACTGCGAACGCACATTCAAACATATTCCCACTTCTCTTGGACTCCTTCAGATGTTCCTGGAGCAAGGTCATCTGTGGCATCACGTTGGTAAGTTTCACGGTCTCCCGCTGGCCCTTCACGATCATGGGAAATACAATGATACGGAGTAACAACGTTCCTACGGAGAACATGGGACAATGGCTTAATATGGTATCACTACACTTACATTGTGACGATTCATGTTAATTGGCCTAAAACAGCCCGTTTAATATGACTGATGTGATGATAAAACCAAGTACCACCAACACCAAGATAAAATGATAAGATAAAACCAAGTGAATGATAAAACCAAGTACCACATGTGATGGTACCACCAAGACCCTACAGCACCATATTTACACATGGAACCAACACACCAAGTTAATTAGCCTCCACCTGTGATCTTTCTTTCTTGAGAAAACTTTCTTGGGAAAACCACATTGATCATGGGAAAACCACATGATCTTTCTTGGGAAAACCACTTTGATCTTGGGAAAACCACATGATCTTTCTTGGGAAAACCACATTGATCTTGGGAAAACCACATGATCTTTCTTGGGAAACCCACATTGATCTTGGGAAAACGACATGATCTTTCTTGGGAAAACCACATTGATCTTGGGAAAACGACATGATCTTTCTTGGGAAACCCACATTTCCAAGCTGGCCTCCAAAGCCAGTCGCCAACTGGGCATCCTCCGTCATGCAAAGTCCTTCCTTGCACACCTGAGCTCCTCACCACATACAAGGCTTTCATCCGCAGCTCAATGGAATACTGCTCTCCCCTCTGGGCCGATGCTCCTTCCTCACACCTAGCTCGGCTTCACGCTGTTGGTAGAATGTGCGGTTATGTTACCAGGTTGCAGTCCTGTGCCGCTGATGTAATGCCCTATGCCGGTTAGGGCAGGTATTTGGAATTTGGGCCATGGTGCCAGCGATAGCTCACCTACTCTTTACGAAGGACACCATGCGATCTAACATCCACCATCGAGTGATTATACCTGGGACGTCCGTTTAACGTGCATCCGGGGGACGGTACACACATTGACCCTGCCTGTGTGATGACAGTTTATAGCTGGGTTGGGATTCAAACCCAGGCTCGACAGCTTAAAGGTGAGTGTGCGTACCTCTAGACCAGTGGTTCTGAAGCTTCTTCGGTCGGCCTACCTCTTGCTCTCAGTGTGAGGCGTTATGTGTCCCCTCTTGGTGACTCCTTAAAACGGCTTGTATGGAGCCCTTCTGTGCTCAACTCCCCTGGGCAGAAGATTGTGTGTGCGTGTGACTGTCTGTGTCTGTGTCTGTATGTATATATGTATGCATATGTGTGTCTGTGTGTGAGTGTGTGTATATATGTATGCATATGTGTGTCTGTCTGTGAGTGTGTGTATATATGTATGCATATGTGTGTCTGTCTGTGTGTGTGTATGTATATATGTATGCATGTGTGTGTGTGTATGTATATACGTATGCATATGTGTGTCTGTGTGTATGCATAACTATCTATGTATGCATATGTGTGTCTGTGTGTATGCATAACTATCTATGTATGCATATGTGTGTGTGTGTGTGTGTGTGTGTGTGTGTGTGTGTGTATGTATATATGTATGTATGCATATGTGTGTCTGTGTATGTATGCATATGTGTCTGTCTGTGTGTGTATGTATATATGTATGCATATGTGTGTCTGTCTGTGTGTGTATATATGTATGCATATGTGTCTGTGTATGTATATATGTATGCATATGTGTGTCTGTGTATGTATATATGTATGCATATGTGTGTCTGTGTATGTATATATGTATGCATATGTGTGTCTGTGTATGTATATATGTATGCATATGTGTGTCTGTGTATGTATATATGTATGCATATGTGTGTCTGTGTATGTATATATGTATGCATATGTGTGTCTGTGTATGTATATATGTATGCATATGTGTGTCTGTGTGTGTGTGCATGTATGTATATATGTATGCATATGTGTGTCTGTCTGTGTGTGTATGTATATATGTATGCATATGTGTGTCTGTGTATGTATATATGTATGCATACAGTCTTATGTATGCATCTTATGTATGTATATGTATATATGTATATGTATATGTATATGTATATATGTATGCATATGTATGCATCATACAGTCTATGCATACATATGTATGCATACATATGCATACAGTCAAGTTTTTCTTTGGTTGTTGTTGTTGTGAATGATTTATTTCCCTTAATGCTTTTCACTGAACCGGATATGCAATTTCTATCTCTTTATTGTCGGAGCAAGTTTCCTTTTTTGTGTTTCCCTGTTTTTATATCGTTCAATCACGGCTATATTTTATCAGAAACTGTATCTTGCTCACCACATGAGATATTATTCCTCCATTTTTGTTGGTGGAAATCACCTGATATGTTTTTCAAACTTTGGTGTTGTGTTGAATTTTGATATTTCTAAGAAGAGATATACATTATAGTCACAAGAGAATGTATTTTGAGGTGTTTGATATTTTCATGATTCTATTTATTTTTCATCTGATGTAAATGTGTTTATCCAAAATGGTGAGCAAAATAATCATGGGGTCATTATTTGGTGTAATCTAAGTTTATACTTTCACTTTACTTTGGGTGTCAATCAACGCAATGTGGTATTTCAAATTATTGCTCAATACTCTGTTTTTTGTCACCCGCATTGTGCGCATCCCTGGTGTTGGGCTAGCGGCTAGGGTGCCGGCTTAGGATCCTAGGATCCTGGGTTCGAATCCCGGTCAATCGCTGAATTAACGCCAGGGGGGTTGACTCAGCCTGTCATCCTTCCGAGGTCGGCAAATTGAGTACCAGTTCACTGGTAATTCCCTGCTTGTCGTCGTTAAAGGTGGCAAAAAGGGTTGGCGTCAGGAAGGGCATCCGGCCGTAAAACATTGCTTCAAAAAGGGGACCGAAAAACAACAACAACCACAGTTCCCGAAAAAGGCCAACCCCCGCTTGCGGGGAAAAATGGCCTCTAAAGGTGTTTTTTTTTTTTTTATACAGTCACGTGAAAAAGTAAGTACACCCCATGTAAAGTTTTGACTTTTTCAACATATTTCAACATACAGCTACTTGATCTTCATTTCAACAATATTGATAGATAAAGATGATATAATATAGCAAATATCATGAAACATTTACATTTTGTAGTCCATTGTATAATTTAAATAAACATAAATGCAAATTTCGCATGTGGATAAAGTAAGTACACCCTTTGCTCTAATTAGGTGGTATTGCCTGCTTTGGCAGAAACAACCTCAAGTAGGCGTTTCTTATAACTGTTTACCAGTCTCTGACATCGACTGGGAGAAATTTTTGCCCACTCCTCCATGCAGAATTCTTTCAGCTATGCGATGTTTGAGGGGTTTATTGCATGCACAGCTCGTTTCAAATCCCCCCACAACATCTCGATGGGATTTAGATCCGGGCTTTGACTTGGCTATTCCAGAACCCTCCATTTCTTTCTTTTCAGCCATTCCTTGGTGGATGTACTGGTATGTTTAGGGTCATTGTCATGTTGCAAGGTCCACCTTCAGTTCAGCTTCAACTTTCCTACAGATGGCCTCACATTATCCTCAAGCACCCTCTGGTACAATGAAGAATTCATACTGGATTCTATGATGGTGAGCTACCCAGGCCCTGATGCAGCAAAGCTGCCCCAAACCATATTTCCACCACCATGCTTTACAGTTGGTATCAGGTTCTTGTGGTCAAATGCCCTCTTTGGTTTTTGCCAAACATGTCTTTTGGTACTGTGGCCAAATAGCTCTACCTTTGACTCATCTGTCCAGCGCACATTGTTCCAGATGTACTGGTCTTTGCCTAGGTGTTCATTGGCAAACTTTAGTCTTGCCCTGGTGTTCTTTCTGGACAGCAAAGGTTTCCTCCTGGCACACCTCCCATGTAGATCAAATTTGTGCAGCCTCTTTCTCATGGTAGACTCGTGCACTTTGACATCAACAGTGGCAAGAGCTACCTGTAGGTCCCGTGATGACATTCTGTGGTTCTTAGAGACTTCTTTCAGCATCTTGCGGTCTGCTCTCGGGCTGAACTTGCTGGGGCGGCCTGGCCTGAACAGGTTGGCAGTTGTTTGGAATCTTCTCCACTTGTAGGTGACCTTCCGGACAGTCGAATGATTGATTTCAAATTGTTTGGAGATCTTTTTAAATCCCTTCCCAGACTCGTAGGCTTCTATAACATTCTTTCTGAAGGCCTCAGAGAGCTCTTTTGATCTCGGCATGGTGACGCCGCACACTTCAACAACAATGAGCAAACCAAACTAAATGTCTGAGGTTTCAATATGACAGGTTCCGCCAAGATCCTCTCTAACGATGTTGTAATCATTTGCACCTGAGCTGGTGCACCTGATTCTAATTTTAGGTATTTGAAGTAGTGATAAATGTAGGGGTGTACTTACTTTTTCCACATGCAAAATTTGCATTCATGTTTATTTAAATTATACAATGGACTACAAAATGTAAATGTTTCATGATATTTGTTATATTATATCACCTTTATCTGTCAATATTGTTGAAATGAAGATCAAGTAGCTGTATGTTGAAATATGTTGAAAAATTCAAAACTTTACATGGGGTGTACTTACTTTTTCACATGACTGTAGGTGTGTGTGTGTGTGTGTGTGTGTGTGTGTGTGTGTGTGTGTGTGTGTGTGTGTGTGTGTGTGTGTGTATGTATGCATATGTGTGTCTGTGTTTGTGTGGATGTATTACATTGTTGCGGTTTTGAGTTTTGTACAGTCAGTATAATAAAGGTTAAAATTTCCCCCTCAGAGTTAGTCACACAAGCAACATGTAGCCTCGCGATAGTGTAGTTATCTCTTAGTATTTGTGAGCTTAGTCCTTTTCCTATGTTAGTTCTGCGTTGAGTAGAGTAAGGAGAATAGGTCCTACTTCTAGTGACTATCCCACCTCCCACCTAGGGGTTAAGAATAAGACTGACTAAGTGCTGCTCTGTGTCTCTGCGTACCGATCATTGTACATACGTGTAGGAATAATAATTAAACCTGTGTTCTTCCTTTTCCATTCAATCGTTCTCGTGATTTTCTCATTGGCTAAGCGTGGTACGAGTAGAACCGCTCGAATCGGGGTCCAATAATTAACGGTGACTGCACGGACCACGTGGTACTCAATCCGCTCGGTGTACCCCAAATTACACGTGGCTCGTGCGAGGCTTGCTTCCCTGCCTCCGTGGCGGTGCAGGGAGTTAGGTACAAGCGAGATTTGGTCCCGAAACCCTACCTTGCGTTTGCCCAGAAGAGGCGTTTCAAGTCTGTAGGTTCCGCCAAGCCCAGAAAGAACAAGGGGTTTAATCCCCCCTTGGTAAGGGTAAGAAGGGCGGCGGAGAACCGTAACAATATGTATGCATATGTGTGTCTGTGTGTATGTATGCATATGTGTGTCTGTGTGTGTATGTATATGTGTGTGTGTGTGTGTGTGTGTGTGTGTGTGTGTGTGTGTGTGTGTGTGTGTATGTATGTATGCATATGTGTGTCTGTCTGTGTGTATGTATATATGCAATATGCATGCATATCTGTGTGTGTATTGTTGGTTGCCATCTCGATAGTTTAGGTTTTAGAAGGTGTAATGGATTCCTCCCAGGACTCAAAGTATCCACCCATGCTTCAATGAAGGATTGTGATTCATGGCCCAAGTTGTGAAGTCTTGTTGGTCTCAGAGTTTCGTTCCAAGTAGCGGACATGCCAAGTGCTTTTTGACTTCAAGTCATGATGCAAAGGTCCCCTTTGGCATGGAAGTTCCTTCGGGCCATAGGAACACAATTATCCAAAGACACAAGTTGTATCTTAAAATCCAGGATGGCTGCGATCGGCCATCTTGGAAAACATGGCCGACCAATAGCCCAGGAAGCATTTGTCATAGAAACTATTATGATACATGTTCCCCAGTTAATTTGAGGTCAACTAACTCATTTCTGGCATCACTTCTGCATTTAAAGGTAAATTTAAAGGTAGATCATTGTCGAAAGCAAGAGACCAGCAACAGTTAATTTTTACTGCCTAGATGTCGGGAATCATGCGCGATGTCGGGAATCATGCGCTCAATAGCCTCTCTAAGTCAGGTAAATGAAACATAAATTACATTTTAATAAAATGAATGACAACAGGCTTTAGGGGTATTTTGATAACATTTTATTTACGAGAAAGTAAATTTGACTCTCTCATTCAAATTTGACTTTCTCATGCTGATTTTGCTGCAAATGACCCATTACATACGCTTATATGTTTCAGATTCAAAGTGACTAATCCAAAATGAATACTGGCAACTGTAAAACCGGGCCTGCTAGCATGGACACTTGTGACTGGAGCTTATGTTACATATGTCAATCAGACGAAATAAATAAACCAACTAAGGATCCCTCATCATCTGTGCAATTGAGAAACAACCCTGAAAGACTTTCAGCCACTTACAAAGAAGTTGTGGACAATATCCAGGAACTTAAGGCATTAGGTGAACTTCCTGACTTTGTAGTCGTAGATAACATTGGCGGTGGTGGTGGTGATAGTACTCAGAATATTGTGCAGCTGATGATGTTTAATCAAGTAGTGTGGCACAAATCTTGCAGGAATTCTGTCGACAATCAAAAAGTGGAGAGAGCGAGGAATAAGCATCAAAGACAAGAGTAAGTGAGCCCAGTGAAAACTCGCCGCATGAACAGTGGTGCCAGGTCCATTACACAGGCCTCACCCTCACCCTCTACATGTTTCAGCGAAACAGTCGACACTCCATGTCTCTTTTGTGACAAAGTGGGCAACAAGAAAGAGCTGAGGAAGGCTGCTACTCTTGGCTTGGATAAGAAAGTCAAGGGTTGTGCTCGAGTGTTGGCGATAAACGTATGTTTTGTAAACTTTCTGCTGGTGAGAAACAACTAGTTGAGAATCTCCACTTGCCACAGCTTGCCATTTGCCAGTGTGACAGACTGTAGGGCTCCTTGCAAGTGCTGCATGCAAGGGCAGTCATGCATGTTTCTTTGTAGCTGTCAACGTTCATGCTCCAACACTGGTACGATGCATGCGTGAGGTAGACAGACAACTGAGGAATTAGCTTAGTTAGATAGAGTTAGAGGACTTAACTGAAAGTTAGAAAGACATTAGAAAGTTAGATAGAGGATTTAGCTGAATGAAATCATGTCATGAATCTGCTTACACTGTTACGACATTGTGTGATTGTATATTTGATTTGGCTAGTTATTGGTTGAGTATAGTATGTCCCTATTGTACTATTGAGATATACCATGAGGAATAATCTTATTACCTCAAATTACCTGACCAAACATTGTGTTCTGTATGTGAAAACCAAAAAATAATGTTATGAAATCAATAAACATTGTTATAATTTGAATTTTATCCCCAATTTGACCTTTAAATGCATCCGAAATGCATAAGTGATGCCAGAAATAAGTTAGGTGACCTAAAATTAGCTGGAAAACATGGATCATAATAGTTTCTATGAGAAATGCTTCCGAGGCTATGGGTTGGCCAGGTTTTCCAATGGCTGACAGTGGCCATCTTGGATTTTAAGATACAACTTGTGTCTTTGGATAATTTTGTTCCTAGGGCACTCAGGAACTTTTATGCCAAAGGGGATCTTTGCATCACGACGAAGTCAACACCCTATTTTTAAGCACTTAACATGTCCACTAAAGGGCTCTTTTCAGGATTGTCACTGAGCCCCGTTCAGCCTCCAAATGTAGTTTGTTTGTGGTAATGTTCCCAATTATGGTTTTTAAGATCTCTAAGGTTCTTCTTTATCTTTCCCGTTACCACCATTATCATTGGTACAATTTTGGGCGCTCTTCAGCTTCCAGGATTTTTCGCTTCATTATTGAGATCCTGGTGTTTTGTCATTTTCTTGATTTCTGTATTATTTAGGCCAACATCGCTGGGTACTGATATCTCAATCAGCAATGCTGTCTTTTCCTTTTTGTTCCTGAGTACAATGTTCGGATGCAATGCTTTGTTTTCCATGTACACGCTGGATGGGATCATCAGGTGATGCATGAGCATAATGTCCTGTTTTCACGGATTGCTTTTGGTTCATGTTTCCATGAGTTTTGTGGAACTGGGATATTGAAATTTCTGCAGATGTGCCAGTCGATTACTCTACATACCTTATTGTACCATTGGCTGTACATCTGCTCTGACATGAGTTTTTTACATCCCAATAGGTGAATCGTGCATTCTGTTTCTACCTTGCAGAACCTACACTTGTCCAATTAACTCAGTCTTACCATCATTTTAAAGCCATTGGTGGAGTGGCCTTGGTCTTGGGCATAAATAATGATTCGTTCTCTGTCTCAGTCGAGTTGACCTCTTCTTTGCCATTCCAGTGATCTTTCGTTGTCTATCCCAAATCTGTCCACCATCCATCCGGATGTTTTGTTATGTTATGTTATATTATACTAGCTGAATGCACCTGGCGTTGCCCGGGTTCTTTTTGAATGAATTTAATCTTCTGTACTAAAAAATGAATAAAACGCGGCCTTGCAAAGCAGCGGAGTTTGACTATCCGGCCGCGGCCGCATTTTGTTCATTTAATACTACAATTCAGCTTGTACTCGCGGCCGTAGAAGATCGACTACTATAATTCAGCTCAGCTTTTAATTGCGAAATGGGCCCAGACCGGCCTCACCACCTAGCCTATAACCTTCCCGGGGCCCGTCCCGACATTTTTTGTTTCAGAGGTTTCCTCCTATCTTTCACCGTTCAGGAGATTAGCGCGTGCAGACAAACAAACAAAAAAAACAAACAAAAAAAAACTTTCTTTTATATATATACTAGCCGAAAGCACCCGGCGTTGCCCGGTTCTTTTTGAATGAATTTACTACTATAATTCAGCTTTTACTCGCGGCCGCAGAAGATTGACTACTATAATTCAGCTCAGCTTTTAATTGCGAAATGGGCCCAGCCCGGCCGATGCGGCCTCGACTGGCCTCGCCACCTAGCCTATAACCTTCCCGGGGCCCGTCCTGACATTTTTTTGTATTAGAGGTTTCCTCCTATCTTTCACCGTTCAGGAGATTAGCACGCACAGACAAACAAACAAACAAAGAAAACAAAAACTTTCTTTTACATATATAGATAAAAAAACAAAAAAAAACAATACATTCATTGTCTATGCACAGCTGTAGTCGTGACGAAACACTCTGACATACAGTTCTGCATGTTTCAGTCGTTAAGGTAGCAGTCTCATTACGGATGAATTCTTTCATGTCTCAAAGGGTCGTAGGATTCTTCACATACACTTTGTGTTTAAGGAAACCCCAAAGGATGAAATCACAGGGTGTTGTTAAATCACAAGACCGTGGCGGCCATTCAACTGGACCATGACTGCCAATCCATTTGTCTGTAAAGTTCAAATCAAGGGCCTAGCGTACACTGGCAGCATAATGAGCAGGTGCACCATCATGTATGAACCACATTTGGCCATCATTGAGAGGAAATACATGCTGCTCCAACATTAGAAGGTAATTTGCAGCATTCACATTTTCTTGGATATTAGATAATATATATAAAAAAAATAACCACCTTTAGAGGCCATTTTTCCCCGCAAAGCGGGGGTTGGCCTTTTTCAGGAACCGTGGTTGTTGTTGTTTTTTGGTCCCCTTTTTGAAGCAATGTTTTACGGCCGGATGCCCTTCCTGACGCCAACCCTTTTTGCCGCCTTTAACGACAAACAGGGAATTACCAGTGAACTGGTACTCAATTAGCCGACCTCGGAAGGATGACAGGCTGAGTCAATCCACCTGGCGTTAATTCAGCGATCGACCGGGATTCGAACCCAGGATCCCAGGATCCTAAGCCGGCACCCTAGCCGATAGCCCAACACCAGGTTTCTTGGATATTAGATATTAGAAAAATATTGGTCAAGCAATGCCTCCAGAAGCAATGCCTGCCCAGACGGACACATTAGCTTGATACTGGACGCTGTGCTCAACAGTAAATCGTGGGTTGTCTCCTGCCCATATCACGCTGTTATGACGATTCACAGAACCAGATCAAGTAAACTTGGATTCATCTAATCAGTCTCAGCAACATCCTGCTGTGTCCCATGTTCTCCATATAAGTGAGCGGCCGATAGAGTTGAATAATGAAGTTGTTGAGACACCTTGGCCATGAGGGATAATTAGTCATTCATTAGTTACCGTTTGGTTTGCTGCATACATGATCATGTCCTTCTCTAACCTCCCCCCACACCCCCCCCCCCGCCCTCCACCCTCTACCCACCCCACCCCTCCTTGCATTGTAATAACTCCCTTGTTAATCAGAACCCTGTCTGTGGTCACTGAGGAATCGGGGCTCTGTAGTGCATAGTGTAATTGACTTTAATCCTGCACGCATATAAATTGGAGCAAGCTTGACTAGGCCACCATTAAATGGGAACTCTCCTTCGGCAATCACTCGACCGAATTTGGGAAGGCATCTTTAATATGACTGGGTGATTTTTAACCACCGGCGCATAAGCAAATTAAGGGCGGAAGAGGGGACAGATTTGATCCATTCTCACCGAGGGGATGCATCAGTCTTTAGAGACCCGTGACCTTGCACCTTTTTCAAATAACTCACAATTGTCCACAATTGTGTTGTTGTTGTTGTTGTCTCTAAAAATAAGTTGAAATTGACAAAAGTATTTGGTCTCCACAATTCTTTATTTCACCGATAATATTACAGAACCTTTGTTTTTGATTCAGAACTTAATAAATCCTTTTAAATCAGAAAATAAAAATAAATGGCATTCACAAAATTATTGACACCGTAGACTTAATATTTGGGAGCACAGCCTTTGGACAAAATAACTGCAGTCAAGCGCTTCCTATAGCCATGAATGAGCTTCCTCCACCTCTCGACTGGCAATTTGGCCTCCTCTTCTTGTGCAAACTGCTCCAGTTCTCCCAGATTTGAAGGGTGCCTTCTCCCAACTACTGTTTTCAGATCGCCCCACAGGTGTTCTATGGGATTTAGATCTGACTCATTGCTGGCCATTTCAGAACAGTCCAGCATATTGTCTTGAACCATTTCTGTGTGCTTTTTGAAGTGTGTTTGGGGTCATTGTCCTGCTGCACGACCCATGGCCTTCGACGAAGACCCCACTTTCTGACACCGAGTTGAACATTGCTCTCCAAAATGCCATGTAATCTCCTGATTTCATACAGCAACCCCAAAACATCACTGAACGTCCTCCATATTTTACTGTAGGGAAGGTGTTCTTTTCTTTGAAGGCTTCATTTTGTTTTCTGTAAACATAGAGATGATGTGCTTCAATAAAAACCTCTAATTTGGTCTCATCTGTCCACGGGACATTCTCCCAGAGGATTTTGGCTTGTTCAGGTGTATTTTGTCAAACTCCAGTCGGGCTTTCTTATATCTCTCCCTCTCAGCAGTCGGGGCCCTCCTGCGTCTCCTACCATAGAGCCCCCTTTGAGTTGGCGATGGATGGTGCGAGTTGAAACTGTCGTACCTTGTGTCTGATGGTCAGCTTGAATCTGTTTGGCAGTTGATCGAGGTGCTTTCTCCACCATTCGAACAATCCTTCGCTGCAATCTTCGATCAAGTTTTCTATTGGGGCCACGTCCAGGGAGGTTGGCAACAGTGCCATGGGCCTTAAACTTCCTGATAACATTGCGTACGGTAGACACAGGAACATCAAGGTGTCTGGAGATGGACTTGTAGCTTTGAGATTATCCATGCTTGGCTACAATCTTGTGTCTGACCTCCTCAGACAATTCTCTGGTTTCTTTTCTTTTCTCCATGCTCATTGCGGTACACACAGTGACACAAAATAGCAGAATGACTCCTTTTCTCTATTCAAACTAGTTGAATGAGTGATTTTTATATTGCAGGCACCTGCAACTCACCACAGGTGAGTTAAATTCCAAAGTAAAGGAGAATTACCTGCTTCAAATGTAATTATTTCTCACAACTTCTAAAAGGTGCCAATATTATTGTCCTGGCCATTTTAGGATTTCTGTGTGGAATAAGCTAAGATGTAGTAATTTTTTCAGCTTTTTTTGTTTTGTTCGACTGCAAACCAAAGAAATACAAATGTGGATACCAAAATATTTTTTCATTTCTGGAAGAAATGGTGCATTATTTGAAAAAAGTGCAAGGGTGCCAATATTTTTGGCCACGACTGTATGTATCTATACATTTATTTGTTTATTTATTTTTATTTTTTTATTTTTGTTTATTTAGTTATTTTGCCTTCCTTTCTTTGTTTATTTATTTGTTTATCTTTATTTATTTCTTTTTCTTGCTTTGTTTGTTTTATTTATTTGTTTTGTTTATGTATTTACTTATTGCGCTTATGGTTTGTACGGAAATTTTTACTTCACCGTTTACAGTTATAGATATTTTTATATCTAGAACTAAAACTATAAACTAAAACTATAAACTATTTATATCTATAACTATAAATATAGATATTATTATAGATATTTTTAAATGCTAGATATTGATTGAGGTTTTGCACACTGCTGTTTTCCTATTCTATCTCCAGGCACTGCATGACATCATCGCCGGGCACCGAAAGCGTCTCGGTGATGACGTGCGCTGAAAGGGAGTACTCAGTTTTCACTCCGTTTGTTTTCTTTCTCATTTGTTTGTTTGTTCGATGAGCTTAAATTTGACCACAATAGTGTGATCACGTGCTTTGTAAAAAACTGTATATTTTATTTTTGATCTATCAATTAACTGCTTAATTAATCATTAATCAATTAATTGATTACTTAATTATTACTGATTTATTAAGTACTTGTTTATTTTCTTTCTTATCTGGGCAACATCTCAGGCACCTTTTGAGCTAGGAATCTGATATTTGGACACAATAGTGACCAAGTAATTTGGCTATAAAGGATTTTTTTTTTTTTATGATTAATCAATTAATCGATTAATTATTTATTAATCAATCCATTAATTAATTATTTAATTAATTTTCAAAAAGTTGCAGCTTTGGATAAAATGCTGTTGGTTTAGGTATACTGTTGGCCAATTGATGAAGAAATGAACTATTTTACGATTATTATTTATTTCTTTTTATTACGCAATGATTCAATCAATTATTGTACACCTCTCCCTCCCAATAGCCGATGTGGGGTGCCGAAGGTATCTCTGAGAAAAATGGCAACACAGACAAAAGGCTCTCTTGTAGTATCGATCAAAAAAGGTCCAAGTGGTGTAAAGCTCTAAATGGTAAAGAGTCCAAGCTGTCTAATTGGTCTGAAGGGTGTAAGGGGTCTAAATGGTGCTAAGGTCTCAGGGGTCGAAAGGGACTTGAGGGGTGTAAAGGCGTTAAGGGTATAAAATGTAAGGCAAAGTTTTTAGGTAGTAGGTTGTAGACAGCAACCGCCCAGGGTGGTACTACCGTCCTGACTTAGGAGCATTAAAGTGGTGCCCGGAACCATCTTACACTCAGTGTCAGGATTGCTGGTCTTGCTTACTGTCTCACTCAAACTACAGCTACCGGGCTAGTTTCAATTTCTCTTTCTGGCAAACAAACACCATACACTTTTCATCATACATTTTTCTTCTCTCTCTTTTTTTTTTTTAAAGGCCTGGCCTCTGAGGGCTATACAGTCCATACCTGGAGCCTCCAACATAAAAAAAAAAAAAAAAAAAAAAAAAAAGGTTGGAAGGGTGAGAGATCTCAATGTGTCTAAAGTATTGAAAGGGTGTTAAAGGTAAAAGTGGTCTTAAGGATCTTGAGGGTCTTCAGGATCTTGGGGTTTAATGGGTCTAAACGGTCTTATGTGTTTTACAGGTCTTCAGGGTCTTTTGGGACTTCCAGGTCTTCAGGGTCTTATGGTATTCAGGATATTTTGGGTATCCACAGTATTTTTGGTCTTATGGGTCTTTAAGGGTCTTCAGCGTATTTTGGGTTTTTGAAGTGTTCCTGGTCTTTTGGGTCGTCATTGTCTTTCAGAGTCTTTTAGGTATTTTGGGTCTTTTTAGGCTTTGGGGTCTTTTGGATCTTTGGGGTCTTTGAGGTATTTTGGGTCCTCAGTGTCTTTAAGGGTTTTTGAGGTATATTGGGTCTTTGGGGTATTTTGGGTCTTTTGAGTCTTTGGGGGTTTTGGGGGGTCTTGGTGGTCTTAAGGATCTTGGGGGACTTAAAGGGTCTTCAAAGGTCTAAGGAATCTCAGCTGTCTAGAGGGTCGAAAGGTATATTCCAACAATACGTAATTAATAGACGTACATAATTAATAGACAGGATGCAACCGGTGTTCAAACAGTACGTAATTAATAGACACAATCACAGCTTCATGGCTTTACTGGGGTCTTTGGAGTCTTCCGGTTATTTTAGGTCCTTGGGGTCTTTTGGGTCTTTGTGGTATTGGTGGTCTTAAGGGTCTTGGGGGACTTAGAGTCTTCAAAGGTCTAAGGGATCTCAGCAGTCTAAAGGGTCGAAAGGCACATTCGTCTAATGCAGTCTATACAGTCTAAAGGGGATTGGGGAGGTCGACCAAACGTATTTTGTGCTCTCATTGAATATATTGTTACATTTGTAGGGGGTAGGCAGTGATTACCTTAGTCCAGGTAGAACTGCATAGGTAGTGTGCTCCTACTGTCGTGAAGAAGAAGAAACCCCATGTGCATAAGTAGGGATCCGGTAGACCGTATGTCGTGTAAGCGCGTATCTTTGTTCCCATCATGAGGGGTGGGGTTATGTTAATTAGTTAAGGATTATGGGTAATTAATCCCCTGTATGTAATGGCCTCTGTTCCTTATGACACCAGCAACACACACACCAAGACAGAAATTGCACATTTATAGCACTAAATAAAAGCGACCGGAACAAGACATTCAACTACCGCTGGTGCCGCGGCAGTTGTTGTGTGTCTGCCCTGGAGTGAACACCGCAGGGCGACACGGATGACCAAACAAGCTTTAACTCTAAGGCATTCAATCCAATGGCGGACCTTTACTCGCGAGGGAAAGGAGGATGATGCACTTTCTTGGACGGCTTCCACCCGACGTCTTTTCGCACCTGGATAATCAATTAACTCAAACCGACACGGAATTAAAATGTACAAAAATACCGGCTTTATTGAAGAATGCCGGTAACGAGGAATGCACAATAAAAACTATGATTCCTCAACAGGACGTCCCCATACAGACTCGAATACAGACGAAGGGAAAAATAACTGTGAAAATAAATGCGTTAGTTTGTGGGCACTTAGCTCTGAGCGGCTGTGGAACCTAGTCAGGAATCGTCCAGGCCGCCACGTCCTTGCGCGGGAACCACACGCTGCACTTTCACGAGCGGGAAGTAGGCCCTCGTTAACTCAACCGCGCTCGTCCTCCCGATCGTCCAGACTTCCAATGTTCCCGACGCAAGAGCGCTACAAATGGTCATGTGCTCGTCAATGAATCCCACTCGCACAGGAACACTATGACCTCCGGTCGCTCGCCATGAAATCCCGAAGCGGAGCGAGATACGAATCGTGACCATTCATCACCAAAGCCAGCAGATGCGAGGAAGTCAAGAGGAACGACGAGCCAAGAGGAGAAAATGTCGGGGAGGGCGTTCTTTTATACTCAAGGCTCTGACGCCATCCATGCCCCCTCCACCAAGCCAATAGTTCCATCCCAGCAGTCCCTGCGCCAATCAATCCCAGACCAATCACTGCTCTTCGGGGCATGGCCTCCCGGACCTGCCTGCCTGTGTTGCGATGTGACGGCTGCGGCACCAGCGGTAGGTGAATGTCCCGGTTCCGGTCGCTTTTATTTAGTGCTATAAATGCGAGATTTCTGTCTAGGTGTGTGTGTTGCTGGTGTCATAAGGAACAAAGGAAAAATAACAGAGGCCATTACATACAGGGGATTAATTTCCCATAATGCCGAACTAATTAACATAACCCCACCCCTTGTGATGGGAACGAAGATACGTGCTAACACGACATACGGTCGACCGGATCCCTACTGATGTACATGGGGTTTCTTCTTCACGACAGTCGGAGCACACTACCTATGCAATTTTAACTGGACTAAGGTAATCGCTGCCTACCCCCTACAAACGTAACAATATACTGTAAATCAGATATCAGAACCCAACACATATAAATAAAGAGGAACTGAGCACAAATTTATATTTATTTTAATTTATCAGTCAGAGCTGGAAGGGAAGGTCAATACAAATTTATCAAAAAATGGATGGGAAAGTTGAACGACCAGCCTCACAGGGCAGACATGCCTCCAATATACCACCTCCCACAGACTTCCGGCCGGGTTTTTACGACGTGTATTTTCCTTTGCCCATATCACGGCCTACATCTCAATGAATTGTCAAAGTAACAAAAAAAGTAGCGCTGATGAATACGGATAAGTCATGAATGTATTTCTTAGGTTAGCTTTAAATATACAAACAACATGATGGAATTATTGTTAAAGAAAATTTGAAGGAGAAGACGCTTTGGTCACAAACATATGGACATAACCACATACGTTTGCTCCATTTTAACAAAAAAAAGAGATATAATTGAAACTTGAATACGTCTATTAAATACATACTATTGAAACCTCACTACGTTGATTAATTACGTCCATTTAAAACCAGAGTACGCCTATTAATTACATACCATTGAAACATGAGTACATCTTTTAATTACATACCATTGAACCCTGACTGAATACGTCTATTAAATACTTACTATTGGAATATGAGTAAAGTACATCCATTAATTACATGCTATTGAAACATGATTACATCGGTCTTCTGGGTCTTTTGGGTCCTCTGGGTCTTGTAATTAAGAGTTAATGGACTGTGTTTTGGGGTGTTATTTTATTTTGAAGAAGAAAAAGAGGTTTTGGTCACAAATAAACAAACAAACATAACCATATACGTTTGTTCTATTGTAATAAGATAATGGAGAACACTAAATAATAGTTTAGCTCGAGTACAAAGAGGACATGGACGGGTTTGCATTTTGGGATACTTTCTAGTTATTATTATTTTTGGCAGGCCATCTTTCCAACACCAACTGCATATTATATTCAAAAGTAAATTTGATTATAAATGCATATTTTCAAAATTACTTCCTTAGATGTGTTAATATCTCTATAAAAACCCCATTCCATTCCCCCGTCTCCCCACCCCTTCCCCCCAATATTACCTGGTAATGGTGCTGATTTGTTGAAGCACATTACCCTCAGTCACACCTAAGTATTTCCGTTATGTGGTATTCTCTGCAATCTCTCCATTAAAAACATAATCCCGAGTAGTGCTTTCATCTTGATACTGAGGAAACCACATATTTTTCTTTGAAACTGCATTTCACATTCTTGAGAACATCTTAATGGATGGAACTTGAGGATATGTACATTGCTCACCTCCCCCCTCCCAGCTTTTCATTGAGTAGAGTAGGAAACTTCATCCATTCTTTTTTATCATTCAGGCTGACAGGTCAGCCTACTACAGGTATCCACACTTGCTCTGAGCTGTCCAAGCTTGGTTAGAATCTGCATAAAGCTGCGTTACATCATCAATTGGAATTCAGACCAGACCACTCTACCCTGGCCATGCTGATTCTCCTGTCTCAATAATGGATGGAGGTTCTCAACGCCAAACAGGAAGTCAGAGCTGTCTCTCTCGACATATCTCGTGCTGTCGACACGGTCTGGCACCCCAAACTCTCCTCTTATGGTATTCATGGAAATTTCCACTCATGGCTCTCAATGGAATTCTCACATCTCCTATTCCTGTCAAGGCTGGAGTTCCTCAAGGCAGTGTTCTAGACCCTGTGCTTTTTCTAATCGTCATCAATGATCTCCGACTCCCTAGAAAATCCTCTCTCTTTGCTGATGACTCCACTATCTGCTGCTCCACATCTCATCCCTCAGATTGGCAGGCAGCAGCCTCTTCACTCTCTGCAGACCTGGACAAAATCACAAACTGGTCAAACAAGTGGAACATGTCTTTCAATCCTGATAAATCTCACACTCTCACGATGTCTCTCTGAAAAGACTGTCTGGAAAACCCTCCCACCTACTTTCTCAACAATCCTCTCAAAGAAGTTCTGTCACTCAAGCTTTTCGGTCTCACTATCTGCCATGATCTTTCCTGGGAAAACACATTCTAAGCTGGCCTTCAAAGGCAGTCGCTGACTTGGCATCATCCATCGTGCGAAGTCCTTCCTTGGTACACCTGAGCTCCTCACCACATACAAGGCTTTCATCCGCAGCTTGATGGAGTACTGCTCTCCCCTCTGGGCCGGTACTCCTGCCTCACACATAGCTTGGCTTCACGCTGTTGAAACCAAAGCTTTCAGAATCATTGGAATCTCCCGTGATGCAACTGATTCTGAGGGCCTTTCACTCGCTCACCACAGGCAGGTTGGTGGTCTTTCTGTCTTCTACGGACTCCTCTCTGGCCTAGCTCCCCCAGCTCTGTCTGTGCCCTGCCCCCAAATATTCCTTCAGGACGCACAAGATCTGCCATCAACCCTCTTCTGGTGAAACTGCCAAAATCAAGACTCTCTGCTCACCTTCACTCTCATTCCTCTTTTCCTGCCTCTGGAACAAACTACCACACTCTCTTCAACCCTACTCCTTCCGCCAGGTGTTTAAAACAGCTGTTCACCACCATCTCTTATCTTCCCCCATCCAAAACCTTGATCGTTTCTACCCCCATTAATCCAGCCCAAATCCACCTCCTTCAAATTCTGTTTTCTTACCTGAAAGTAAGTAATTGTAGTAATAGTAGTAATTGAAGTAATTGTCATAGTAATTGTAGTAGTAATTGTAGTAGTAATTGAAGTAATTGTTGTCGTAATTGAAGTAATTGTAATAGTAATTGAAGTAATTGTTGTAGTAATTGAAGTAATTGTAGTAGTAATATTGAAGTAATTGTAGTAGTAATTGAAGTAATTGTTGTAGTAATTTAAGTAATTGCTGTAGTAATTGTAGTAGTAATTGAAGTAATTGTTGTAGTAATTGAAGTAACTGTTGTAGTAAGTGAAATAATTGTTGTAGTAAATGAAGTAATTGTTGTAGTAATTGTCATAATTGTAGGTGTAATTGAAGTAATTGCAGTAGTAATTGAAGTAATTGTTGTAGTAATTGAAGTAATTGTAGTAGTAATTGAAGTAGTAATTGGTTCAGGATTTATCAAACAGCGTGACCACTATATTCGTCATGGGTGTCTGTCTGTCTGTCTATCTGTGTGTCTGTCTGTCTGTCTGCAGCATAACTACCCGATTATATCATCCGATCTTGATGAAACTTGGGTGGGAGGTTGATATCATGATCTCGTTGTGTCCTGCCTGTTCTGCAAATCATTGTCCATATCCATTAACCCAATAAATGTGTCACATGCCTCAACGTGCCTGTCAAAATAATTCTCAGATAGTTGGTGAATTAATCTGGGTATACATGGGTTCACATTAAGGTATTTTAGTATTCTTTGAATCGATGATCGGCTTACATTAAGATTGAGGTCTTTTAGTATTCTTTGAATCGATGATCGGCTTATGTTGGTGACGTTTGATAAACGACGAGTTGATAAAGGTGTGTTACTGTCGAGTTGTTGTTCAATGACCGCTCTGCTTTCCTCAGTTCAAACAGTACGAGGCCTACCAGGTGACTGTTTTGGAAGAATGCTGCCGGTTTCATCAAACTGCTTGTTTATTCTGCCGATGGTTCTTCTGTCAATTGCGTTGGCGCCACATTCTTTGACAAGTTGTCTGTGCGCGTTTATATAGCGCCGCCCAGCGAACCCTCTGGAATTTGCCAGCCGTGCTCTTACCACGCCCCTTCAGCCATGCCCACCGAGCCCTGATTGGTTTGGTTGTTGGCTCTTACCGGCTCCGCCTTTGACGTGCTGCTTGACGTGGCCACACCCCGACATGGCGCTCCTCCCCCTTTTCAGGCCCACCTCGTGGCCACCCGACTAGTTTGAGCGAGCAACTGGCAGCTAACGCTGCCGGCCCAACGCTTAACAAACGAGGTGGATTAGCCGAATGGGGCGCGGGATGGATGCTGCCCAACGAGGTCGATTTGGAGGGTGGGCCGCAAAATGAACGGGGCCTACTCTTTTATTTTACACAACGCAGGTATCACTATTGGAAATGGCCTTATTCTCACATATACTATGACATAACTAATGTTCTAAGGTGGCCTACGTGTTGCGTGTGGACTAACTATGGGGGCAAACCTTTAACCTTTAATGATGGTATATGTACATTCTCAGAACCGCAACAATATATATATATATATATATATATATATATATATATATATATATATATATATATATATATATATATATATACATCTATATCTATATACAGTGCAACCTTGACTTACGAGTTTAATTCGTTCTGTGACCGAGCTCGTAACTCAATTTGCTCGTTTCTCAAATTAAATTTCCCCCTTAAAATGAATTGAAATGCTATTAATCCGTTCCAGCCCGCCAAAAACCACACCAATTTTTTTGAAATATACAGTATATATAAAAATATCTCGCGCTTTATATTTCACCTGTATGCAGCATACAAGTTGGCAGGATGGCCTGGACTGGAGGTACGCACACTTGACTCTAAACTGTCCAGCCTGGGTTTGAATCCCGACCCAGCTATAACCTGTCATGTCGGTGTTTCACAGGCAGGGTGATTCATCAATGTGTGTACCGCTAAACTGGGCGCCCCGTTTGCGTCCCATTAGTTGTTGGATGTTAAGGATCTCACCGTGTCTTCCACAAAGAGAAGGCGAGCTATCGCCGGCACTCTGAACAAGTTGTGGCCTGGCATGCTCTTCTCCTCTGCCGTTATATACGTCCTCCTCGGCATCTTTTTCCAGAAGAGCCCTGTCTCGTCACAGTTGAAGATTTGCTGGGGGATGTATCCTTCGGCTTCTATCAGTTCGGCAAAAGTTATAATAAAATCTTCAGCTGCCTTCACATCCGAGCTTGCTGCCTCACCATGCCTGACAACGGAGTGAATGCCGGTCCTCTTCTTAAAATTATCAAACCATCCCCGACTGCCTTTGAATGACTCTTCCGATGCCTCGTCCGTTGATGTTCCCGCCGTCTGCTGCACCAAATCCCCGTAAATGTCTCGTGCCTTCTCACAGATGATGCTCTCGGTCACGGTATCTCCTGCGAGCTGCTTCTCCGTCAACCACACAAACAACAACTTCTCCATCTCTTCATGGACAGAGGTCCGGAGCTTTGAAATAATCTTAACGCCCTTGGCTGGCGTTATAGCCTTTATCGACTCCTTCTGCTTCAAAATCGTACATATCGTAGAAGTACTACGATCGTACTGCGTCGCCAAGTCGACAACACGCACACCTCGCTCATGTTTTTCGACGATTACGTGTTTTATATCCAAGCTCGCTCGCTCGTAACTCAGATCTCGGCTCGCATCACAAAGCAAAAAATCGACCGAGCGACGGCTCGTATCTCGGAAAACTCGTAAGTTGGTGCACTCGTAAGTCAAGGTTTCACTGTATATATATATATATATATATCTATATATATATATATCTATATATATATATATATCTATATATATATATATATATATATATCTATATATACATCTATATATCTATATATATCTATATATATCTATATGTATATATATATATATATATATATATATATCTATATATACATCTATATATCTATATATATCTATATATATCTATATGTATATATATATATATATATATATATATATATATGTATATATATGTATATACAGTGGAACCTTGACTTACGAGTGCCCCAACTTACGAGTTTTTCGAGATACGAGCCGTCGCTCGGGCGGTTTATTGCTTTGAGATGCGAGCCGAGATCTGAGTTACGAGCTTTCGCCACCCGGTCACGTGGTTATCTTGCCGTGCAAGTACAGTATCTCTGCCGTATATCGCTGCATTTTTGTTTATAACGGCAGATATATTTTGTTTATAACATTTACGTATATAACGGCAGAGGAGAAGAGCATGCCAGGCCACAACTTGTTCAGAGTGCCGGCGATAGCTCGCCTTCTCTTTGTGGAAAACACGGTACTGAGAAGAAGAAGAGGATGATGTGCTTGGATATAAAACACGCAATCGTCGAAAAACATGAGCGAGGTGTGCGTGTTGTCGACTTGGTGAGGCGGATGTGAAGGCAGCTGAAGATTTTATTATAACTTTTGCCGAACTGATAGAAGCCGAACGATACATCCCCCAGCAAATCTTCAACTGTGACGAGACAGGGCTCTTCTGGAAAAAGATGCCGAGGAGGACGTATATAACGGCAGAGGAGAAGAGCATGCCAGGCCACAACTTGTTCAGAGTGCCGGCGATAGCTCGCCTTCTCTTTGTGGAAAACATGGTGAGATCCTTAACATCCAACAACTAATGGGACGCAAACGGGGCGCCCAGTTTAGCGGTACACCCATTGATGAATCACCCTGCCTGTGATTCACCCATGACAGGTTATAGCTGGGTCGGGATTCAAACCCAGGCTGGACAGTTTAGACTTTAGAGTCAAGTGTGCGTACCTCCAGTCCAGGCCATCCTGCCAACTTGTATGCTGCATACAGGTGAAATATAAAGCGCAAGATATTTTTTATATATACTGTATATTTTTTAAAAAATTGGTGTGGTTTTTGGCGGGCTGGAACGGATTAATAGCATTTCAATGCATTTTAATGGGGAAATTTGATTTGAGAAACGAGCAATTTGAGTTACGAGCTCGGTCACAGACCGAATTAAACTCGTAAGTCAAGGTTCCAGTGTGTGTGTGTGTGTGTGTGTGTGTGTGTGTGTGTGTGTGTGTGTGTGTGTGTGTGTGTGTATATATCTATATATATATATATATATATATATATATATATATATATATATATATATATATCATATTATAGATGAGATGAACCTACGCCATTACAATATGGAGATGAATGACAGCAAGATGAATATAGATGCCGATCAATGCACACATACCCACTGCAATGGCGCCCCACCAAGGTAGCCCAGCATTCATGTGCAACATCTCAAAGAGGTTTTGCACGACACCAACGGGTGAGTAACCGCCAAGCCCTAGGTCTTCCAGCCGGAGCTCGCACAAGGGCGACGCGACTTGCGAGATGTCCGCCGTGATGCCACCATTTAAAGGTTCCGTCACCGCCACGAGGTCTTCAGCAGGCGGTGTTGGCATCGCCACTGAGCTCGTCGGGGAGGAGGGGCTCCCAGAGGATGGGCGGAGAGCGTCAGAGGTCGCGGTCGACCCTGCCACCTGGGAGCACAGAAAGTGAAAAATGAACAAACGAATCGGAAATAATTACATCACATCACGAAATGAATACCTTTAAGTAAAGTACAGTCAGACACAGGTCGACCATACTTCTTCGCATCGCCCTTTCACAGATCATACAGTTATTCGGAACATTTTGGGATCAATCGAGCAAATGTTTTCATGTCGCACACGAGGCCTTTTCCATTTCACATGTACTTTTAGAAGACGTAGTTGTACAGGTGATATACATTACCTCTGAGCTGCTTACCAATCGAACTGGCAAGAAACCCCAGGCAGGTCTGGCTTGGCATTGTCGAGAAAATCGTGCCCAACTCCAACGAACAGCTCGTCTCCCCAGACACACCGTTCCACACTGACAGGGCAACGAAAAATAAAACAAGTCTCTGAGCATCAACAACAAGACAAAGATTTCCTGTTTTCATTACAACCTTCACTTTTTAGCCGCGTCGCAGACGCTGGTCATAGAGTGCCCTGTGCTGTTGTTGTTGTTGTTCTTCTTGTTCTTCTTCTGCTTCTTGTTCTTGCAGAGAAGACAAAACCTCAAAGCTCCACCCATTCTGGGAACCATAGCTCCACCCATTCTGGAAGAGGCTTCATATAAACAAATATCCACCATTTTATTAACTCGCATAGCTTTGAGGCCTGTTTTGTAGGCCCGTGATGTCTTCCTCTCTCACACAGTTTTATTTCAAATCAAATTCGATATATCATTTCATTTTTCACAGTCGCTAACATAGTTTTAGACTCGGTTGAAAAAAAAACGGGAAGAAAATCCGATGAAAGTTGCCCTTTATAGAACTAAATGAATTCTCAAAGGCCTGTAACTTCAAGTCCATTGAGATATATATTTTTAAAATCGCGGCATGGTCAGTCATACACCGCCCGAAATAACAGACGGGAAAATGCCGATATATTAAAAATTCGTCCATTTGATGACAATCGTCACGATGAAATATTTAATTTATACGTCGTCACAATAATGTGGAGAGGAGCATAGCTTCGTTCACGTGTCGCCACATACGGGAAATTGCCGAGATATATATTTTTTAAATCGCGGCATGGTCAGTCATACACCGCCTGAAATAACAGACGGGAAAATGCCGAGATATATTAAAAATTCGTCGCCACAGACGGGAAATTGCCGAGATATATTTTCACTTTGCACAAAAATAACATCAAGTCATCGAATCAATAGGAATGTCCTGTGCCTATAACATCGACGTTATAGGCACAGCTGCATCTAGGCATTGTGTAACATCGACGCGGCTTTTGTTTTAATTAAAACTTTTTGTACTTGTTAACTGTTTGAGTGCTGTCGGTCACGGTCGGTGCCTCACGGGATGTGCTATCGGTCACGGTCGGTGCCTCACGGGGTTGTGCTGTCGGTCATGGGATGTGCTGTCGGTCACGGTCGGTGCCTCACGGGATGTGCTGTCGGTCACGGTCGGTGCCTCACGGGATGTGCTGTCGGTCATGGGATGTGCTGTCGGTCACGGTCGGTGCCTCACGGGGTTGTGCTGTCGGTCACGGTCGGTGCCTCACGGGATGTGCTGTCGGTCACGGGATGTGCTATCGGTCACGGTCGGTGCCTCACGGGGTTGTGCTGTCGGTCACAGGATGTGCTGTCGGTCACGGTCGGTGCCTCACGGGGTGTGCTGTCGGTCACGGTCGGTGCCTCACGGGATGTGCTGTCGGTCATGGGATGTGCTGTCGGTCACGGTCGGTGCCTCACGGGATGTGCTGTCGGTCACGGTCGGTGCCTCACGGGATGTGCTGTCGGTCACGGTCGGTGCCTCACGGGATGAGCTGTCGGCCATGATTATGGCCCGTGTTGTTAAACAATCTATATTGTTTGTTCCTATTTAAGTGATTATTTTGATGGTTGCCATTATGCCTTGTTGCCTAAAAACAAGAGACGTTCTTTTGAGTTTGCCTGAAAAAAATATCATTTTCCTATTGTTAATGGAAAGATTCAGCACTCACAGTTAAAAGAACAATTCACCAAATGAGAGTCGGTGATTGGGTGTAATGTACCCGCAGGATTAACAGGTGAAACACAAGACAACACCCAAGTCGGACCAGCACGTTTATCCCCTTCCACCTCCCACCCTACCCCCATGACGGCTGAGAGGGGGAGGAAAGAGGGCTGGGGGGGGGGACGAGGGCTGGGATGAGGGGAAAGAAGGGCGTCCAGGGGAGGGGAGGGACGAGGGCTAGAGCGTGGGGCGAGGGCTGTGGCATGGGGAGGGGGAAGGGGAAGGGGGAGGGGGAGGGGGAGGGACGAGGGCTGAGGCATGGGACAGGACAAGGGCTGTGGCGTGGGGGAGGAGGGATGAGGGCTGGGGCGTGGACATGGACGGGACAAGGGATGGGAGGTGGGAGGTAGGGGGTGGGGGGAAGGGCAGCGGGAGAGGACCTAGGTCAGGGTGGGAAAAGAAGGCTGGGGGAAACGAGGGCGAGGGGGGATAGGAGGGCTGGGGCTGGGGGGCACAAGAGGGTTGGGGCTGGGGGAGACAAGAGCGTTGGGGCTGGGGGGGACAAGAGGGTTGGGGCTGGGGGGGACAAGAGGGTTGGGGCTGGGGGGGACCAGAGGGTTGGGGCTGGGGGGGACCAGAGGGTTGGGGCTGGGGGGGGGGAAGAGAGTTGGGGCTGGGGGGGGGGGGGGAAGAGAGTTGGGGCTGGGGGGGGGGGGGGAGAGAGTTGGGGCTGGGGGGGGGGAAAGAGAGTTGGGGCTGGGGGGGACAAGAGAGTTGGGGCTGGGGGGGGACAAGAGAGTTGGGGCTGGGGGGGACAAGAGAGTTGGGGCTGGGGGGGACAAGAGAGTTGGGGCTGGGGGGGACAAGAGAGTTGGGGCTGGGGGGGACAAGAGAGTTGGGGCTGGGGGGGGGACAAGAGGGTTGGGGCTGGGGGGGGGGACAAGAGGGTTGGGGCTGGGGGGGGGACAAGAGGGTTGGGGCTGGGGGGGACAATAGGGTTGGGGGGGGACAAGAGGGTTGGGGGGGGGACAAGAGGGTTGAGGCTGGGAGAGGACAAGAGGGTTGGGGCTGGGGGGGTAGAAGGGGGCTGGGGGGTAGAAGGGGGCTGGGGGGTAGAAGGGGGCTGGGGGTGAGAGGGGGCTGGTGGGGTGAGAGGGGGCTGGTGGGGGTAGAGGGGGGCTGGTGGGGGTAGAGGGGGGCTGGTGGGGGGTCGAGGGGGCCTGGTGGGGGTCGGGGGGCTGGTGGGGATAAAGTGGGGAGGCGGGTAGGGGTAGGGGAGGGGAGAAATGAGGGGGACAGGGGATGAGAAGGGGTACAGGGGTTACAATTTAGAAAAGGGTATGGAGAGTGAAAGGGGAGCGTCGCCATCGTCCTTCATATCGGTAATAAAATCTTGAGTCTGAGAGAAAACCATTAATATTGTTCATTGACGCGTCGCGTCTGGTTTCTTACGAAGATGAAGATCCACCAACCGGAATCGCACAGGTCACACGGCCCCGAGTCCCGACGGACAAACACGAGTGCCCCGACATTGACCGACACAAAACGTATTTATTACCGTTCGAGCTGCAAAACGAGCTGCGCTGAACACGGTGACGAACCCGCGTCCCGTAAATGGAAAAGAGAAGGCCGGGATGAGGCGAATCGAGCACCTCAAGGAAGCCGCCATGACACCGCCCAGCCACTCGAAATCGCTAATCGCTTACAATTTTACACCTTTTCTGTTTCATTGATTGTTTAGAGCGGCGGTTCAATTTGTTTTCTTTCACCTAAAACTATTTTTACGATTTCAGTCTGCCACAGGTGTTGGAACAATATAAATGTGCGGAAGCAATGGCCTCATAATGTTATTATTCAGTGTTTCATGAAATATTTATTTATTCACGTCACACATCACTTTCCGCCGTTTCCGGGAAACTTGAAGGTACCTGTGATATCCCGGCCTGTACTAGTAGGTAGTACTACTACTACTACTACCCTGTTAACTTTTAACTGCGCATGCGCTAAGGACAAGTGGTCTGGAATGTAAACTCAGACGGACATTATGATTATCCAGCTAGCTTTTAAATGTACTGATACAATGTTAACGGCCTCGACTACTTATTGGCGGACTTTATTTCAGTCATTAACATGTACACAGTAATCATGTTACCCCTTCGACGTCTATAATGCGACGAATTCACATTTCGTGTCTCCAGGCGCTTCTCGTATAGTATGATTGGGAACTGTTTCAGACACGTGACATACATTGCATCAACAATCATGAGGAGCCGAGGAAAGCGAACTTACAGCGCCAAGGACATTGATTGCTATAAGTATAACACTTGACCTATTAAACCACTGAGCTAATGATAGGTTCATAATAACGTTTGTACAATAAGTTAAAACGTAAACTTTGCAAACAGCGATTTCGCCAATACACCGCTCGATCTACTACCATATGTATAGCAATTAAAGGATTTGATCAAACAGAAATCAAACATGTTTCAGGTCTACTGTACCAAACAGATACGAAAAGGAAATGGAAATAACACCGAGACTCGATGTAACTTTTAAAAATATTCAGATCGGACATCTTCAAAAACAGAAAAGAGAAAATGCGATAACAAACAGCTATGATTGAATAATGATTAAAATGGATTTGTATTCTTACTTTAAATGCGAATTTGTTTTGAAAAATAAACTTGTACCTCTGACCTGTGACGTCATCGGTTCAGGGGTATTTCCAGGAAAACGCTCGGTTTTACATTGGGCGTTGGTAAGAGGAGGCGGATGTTATCGGTGGCGCTTCAAGCGGTCGTGACCCGGAAATGGAGTATTAAAGGATAAATGAAAAGTACCAAAGTGTTCAAAGAAGTCTTACCTGCGTGGATCGGACGGTGAGGAGGGGACGTTGTTAACCTTGACGATTAATTAACAATAACATGGACATTAATTATTTATTATTGTGGTGTGAAGTTATCAGCACATTGTGACTGTCAGTGTTACCTGAGCAGGGTCCCGAGAGCCACCGTGACTGGTACATGAACTGGGTCCCTAGAGCCACTGTGACTGGAACCTGAGCAGGGTCCCTAGAACCACTGTGACTGGTACATGAACTGGGTCCCTAGAGCCACTGTGACTGGAACCTGAGCAGGGTCCCTAGAGCCACTGTGACTGGTACATGAACTGGGTCCCTAGAGCCACTGTGACTGGAACCTGAGCAGGGTCCCTAGAACCACTGTGACTGGTACATGAACTGGGTCCCTAGAGCCACTGTGACTGGAACCTGAGCAGGGTCCCTAGAACCACTGTGACTGGTACATGAACTGGGTCCCTAGAGCCACTGTGACTGGAACCTGAGCAGGGTCCCTAGAACCACTGTGACTGGAACCTGAGCAGGGTCCCTAGAACCACTGTGACTGGTACATGAACTGGGTCCCTAGAGCCACTGTGACTGGAACCTGAGCAGGGTCCCTAGAACTACTGTGACTGGTACATGAACTGGGTCCCTAGAGCCACTGTGACTGGTACATGAACTGGGTCCCTAGAGCCACTGTGACTGGAACCTGAGCAGGGTCCCTAGAGCCACTGTGACTGGTACCTGAGCAGGGTCCTTCGAGCCACTGACTGGTACCTGAGCAGGGTCCCTAGAGCCACTGTGACCGGTACCTGAGCAGGGTCCCTAGAGCCACTGTGACTGGTACGTGGTACCTGAACTGGGTCCCGAGAGCCACTGTGACTGGTTCCTGAGCAGGGTCCCTAGAGCCACTGTGACTGGTACCTGAGCAGGGTCCCTAGAGCCACTGTGACTAGTACCTGAGCAGGGTCCCTAGAGCCACTGTGACTGGTACCAGTGGTACCTGAACTGGGTCCCGAGAGCCACTGTGACTGGTACCTGAGCAGGGTCCCTAGAGCCACTGTGACTGGTACCTGAGCAGGGTCCCTAGAGCCACTGTGACTGGTACCTGAGCAGGGTCCCTAGAGCCACTGTGACTAGTACCTGAGCAGGGTCGCCAGAGACGCACAGTGAGGGGAGTGAAGGTGTTTGGGAGGTGTGTGGGCACATTTTGATTTTGATTTTTGTTTTTGTTTCTATTTGTATCTCTTTGTCACTACTCGACTGCAGGACAAGGAAGTCATCGCTGTGAGGTAGCCTGGTCACGATGGTCGAGCCCAGCGGCACCGTCAAGGCTCCGGAGGGCGAAGACCTGCGAACGGGGGTAGAATTTGCAATCCGCGAGGAGATCTTCGATGAATGGCCCGATGCCGAAAGCATGTTGGAAAGGGTCTTCGGCATGACCGTGCTCCGGGAAGAGCTGCACTCGAACCTAAGTACGGAACGTCTGCGCTGGATCCGGCTCCACGGACCGGCCCAGGACCTGAGCGCAGCCAAGGTGTGGATAATGAGTCGTGCGATTTGTAAAATGTTTGCTTTAACTCTGGGAGTTGTCATCCATGCGAAAACGGAACAGGATGGTATGCAAAGGAGGTAGTAGTGTTATTACCATGGAGCGCTCACTACCCACATTGGGGTGCGGAGGTGGAGGACGAGGAGGATGGAGGGGGAGTTCAGGTAACAAAATTAGGAAAGGATATTATATAGGGAGTGTTTTTGTGATCATTAATTTATTTATCTATTTTTAGACAATAATGAGGTTTATGTAAGAGTGATGTGAAAGAGGGTAAAAGGTGACAAACTGACGGTCAGGAAGAGTGGGGCAACAATTGGAAAGAAACAAACGATGGGATGAAAAAACACGAAAAGAGACAAGGAGGGGAAGAAATGCACTAACAGGATTGGGTGGGAAGGGGAATGGGGGATCACAGGTAAAAGGATCAATCAGATCATAGGTGCAGATGGGAGGAGGGGGCATCAAGTAAAAGGAACGATGAGGGTGGAAAGGATCATGGGTACAGGTGGGGGTATGACAGGTAAAAGGATCGATGAGGGTGGAAAGGATCATGGATAGGGATGGGGGATGACAGGTAAAAAGATCATGTGTAGGGATGGGGATGACAGGTAAAAGGAACGATGAGGGTGGAAAGGATCATGGGTAGGGATGGGGGATGACAGGTAAAAAGGATCAATGAGGGTGGAAAGTATCACGGATAGGGATGGGGATGACAGGTAAAAGGATCATGGGTAGGGATGGGGGGTGCACAGGTAAAAGGATCGATGAGGATGGAAAGGATCATGGGTAGGGATGGGGGATGACAGGTAAAAGGAACAATGAGGATGGAAAGGATCATGGGTAGGGATGGGGGATGACAGGTAAAAGGATCGATGAGGATGGAAAGGATCATGGGTAGGGATGGGGGATGACAGGTAAAAGGATCGATGAGGGTGGAAATGACCACTGGTCGGGATGGGGGGTGACAGGTAAAAGGATCATGGGTAGGGATGGGGGATGACAGGTAAAAGGATCGATGAGGATGGAAAGGATCATGGTTAGGTGTGGGGGATGACAGGTAAAAGGATCATGGGTAGGGATGGGGGATGACAAGTAAAAGGATCATGGTTAGGTATGGGGGATGACAGGTAAAAGGATCATGGGTAGGGTTGAGGGATGACAGGTAAAAGGATCGATGAGGATGGAAAGGATCATGTGTAGGGATGGGGGATGACAGGTAAAAGGATCGATGAGGATGGAAAGGATCATTGGTAGGGATGGGGGATGACAGGTAAAAGGATCATGGGTAGGGATGGGGGATGACAGGTAAAAGGAACAATGAAGATGGAAAGGATCATGGGTATGGATGGGGGGTGACAGGTAAAAGGATCATGGGTAGGGATGGGGGATGACAGGTAAAAGGAGCGATGAGGGTGGAAAGGATCATGGGTAGGGTTGAGGGATGACAGGTAAGAGGGTCGATGAAGGTAGAAAGGATCATGGGTAGGGTTGGGGGATGACAGGTAAAAGGGTCGATGAAGGTAGAAAGGATCATGGGTAGGGTTGGGGGATGACAGGTAAAAGGGTTGATGAGGAAGGAAAGGATCATGGGTAGGGATGGGGGATGACAGGTAAAATGGTCGATGAGGGTGGAAAGGATCATGGGTAGGGTTGGGGGATGACAGGTAAAAGGGTCGATGAGGACGGAAAGGATCATGGGTAAGTTGAGTAGTGAGTGATTGCAGCAAACGAGTGTATAAAGGAGGAAGTTGGAGTGTGATCAAAATGAGGTAACCATTGGGCTACCTTGTAACGATCTGACAAATTGATGCTTTTGAGTGTCATCATCAAACGGGTATCGAGATGCTAATCGTGGATGTTCCGAACATAATGGTACCAAGATGGAGCCCAGATGGATCTTCTTCCTCGTTATAAATCGCTTTTTAACTTGGTAACTGATCGAGATGATCGGTACCTGATGTTGAAGGTTTCTCTCGAGCCCTATTTGTGAGACGTGACGAGGTTTGTTGCTAATCGGGGTCACCTGGCGTTGTGCCGCTCATCTAAAAATGCAACATCAACAATCATTTCCTCAGCCGTCCATGAGCCAACGCCGCTACCTGTACACGGATGCATGGCCACGCATAGATGTGTAAATCATTACATTGAAGGTACTAGGGCATTGCCCGTACTATATCTATATCTAAAATTATATCCCCCCCCCCTCTATTTACATGAAATGGTTTGGTCCAAAGCGAACGGCTTCCGGAGTTTGGTAAAGAAATCGCCATCGCGTGCACAAACGCGCAGGAAAGCGAATGAATCGCAAATTCGTTTTTATTAGTTTTAAAACATAGTTTAACGCCAACATAGTTTGCAAACGTGAAATAAATGAATACGCTCTCAAATGTGCCATCCGAGGCAGAGTGTGTCCGCCACGTTCGGCACACGCGATAGTTCGCTGCTCTCTGATTGGTTGAATCGTTTTTTGGACATAGCTCGGTAAGTAATTGTCCGATTAATATGAAACCTTGAAAAGGCACATCCTCGGGTCCCCAGCAATATACCTGGCAAGTTAAAAGTATATCGGACCCGTGGTTGTCGAGAAACAGCGGTCACAGACAAACAAACGTACAAACGTACAAACAAACAGAGATTACTGGAATTATAGATAGACTAGGGCATTGCCCGTACTATATCTATATCTAAAATTATATCCCCCCCCTCTATTTACATGAAATGGTTTGGTCCAAAGCGAACGGCTTGCGAGTACGGTGACAATCCCCCCCCTCTATTTACATGCAATGGTTTGGTCCAAAGCGAACGGCTTCCGGAGTTTGGTAAAGAAATCGCCATCGCGTGCACAAACGCGCAGGAAAGCGAATGAATCGCAAATTCGGTTTTATTAGTTTTAAAACATAGTTTAACGCCAACATAGTTTGCAAACGTGAAATAAATGAATACGCTCTCAAATGTGCCATCCGAGGCAGAGTGTGTCCTCCACGTTCGGCACACGCGATCGTTCGCTGCTCTCTGATTGGTTGAATCGTTTTTTGGACATAGCTCGGTAAGTAATTGTCCGATTAATATGAAACCTTGAAAAGGCACATCCTCGGGTCCCCAGCAATATACCTGGCAAGTTAAAAGTATATCGGACCCGTGGTTGTCGAGAAACAGCGGTCACAGACAAACAGACGTACAGACGTACAAACGTACAGAGATTACTGGAATTATAGATAGACTAGGGCATTGCCCGTACTATATCTATATCTAAAATTATATCCCCCCCCTCTATTTACATGAAATGGTTTGGTCCAAAGCGAACGGCTTGCGAGTACGGTGACAATCCCCCCCCTCTATTTACATGCAATGGTTTGGTCCAAAGCGAACGGCTTCCGGAGTTTGGTAAAGAAATCGCCATCGCGTGCACAAACGCGCAGGAAAGCGAATGAATCGCAAATTCGGTTTTATTAGTTTTAAAACATAGTTTAACGCCAACATAGTTTGCAAACGTGAAATAAATGAATACGCTCTCAAATGTGCCATCCGAGGCAGAGTGTGTCCTCCACGTTCGGCACACGCGATCGTTCGCTGCTCTCTGATTGGTTGAATCGTTTTTTGGACATAGCTCGGTAAGTAATTGTCCGATTAATATGAAACCTTGAAAAGGCACATCCTCGGGTCCCCAGCAATATACCTGGCAAGTTAAAAGTATATCGGACCCGTGGTTGTCGAGAAACAGCGGTCACAGACAAACAGACGTACAAACGTACAGACGTACAAACAGAGATTACTGGAATTATAGATAGATAGTCAGGGCCCTTAGGGATATTTTGGGGCCGTTTGGTTCAAATTCTTCCAAAAGCACCAAATTTGGCCCAGATGTTGCCCATGCCATACCCTTTCGATTTTTGACGGGCGCCAGGAAGGGCGCCCCCCCCCCCCCCCGGGGGCCCCATATTGGCGAAATACTAAATGGCCGCCACCCGGATTAGAGGAAAATCAGTTAAATAACCAAAAGGGTTGGAATCATGTATGATACCACTTTTCAGGGGTTTTTGAGGTCGAGGGTTCCAATTATGATGTTATTTTGATGATTCGAGGTCAAGGTCAACCCTCAAGGTCATCTTAAAGGTCATTTTTGAGTCAAACATGTCGGTTTTTGAGTTTTTTGTCAAGATTTACGCGAGGTTCACCATTTTATGTTTCTGGGTTGGGTAATCGAACTCTGACCTTATTTTTGACAATTAGAGGAAATATTTACGTCTATTTCCTAATTTTCAGGCATATGCAGTTCATCAGTCTAATTACAAAGGTACGGATTTTGATGTTTTATGAACTGTATGCCATGTCCTTGTGTTTAATTTTTGTGCGATCATGATCCGGGTTCATGTATACATGATTGTATACATGTCATAAATATGACGTCATAGGTCATGTGACCTGGCGGCCATATTGGATTTTATGAAAACTTTAAAAATGGATCCCTGCCTTCATTTTTCGATCGATTCATTTTGAACTTTGACCACTTATAGTACGCCATGTGATTGGATGCATATCCTAATTATGACGTCATAGGTCAGGTGACATGGCGGGATGGACCGGTATGGTCCCCGGATAATACCGCCCTTGGCGCCCGTCAAAAATCAAAAGAGTATGGCATGGGCAACATTTGCGCCAAATTTGATGCTTTTGGAAGAATTTGAACCAAAATATCCCTAAGGGCCCTGACTAGTATAAGGTTTGAAAAATTGTTGAATTTACCTTGGATGTTTTAACTCATCGACCGCCCAAAGTAGCCCCCCCATGATTAATTTCTAACTCAAATACCTCAGCGTTAATGCTTCGTTTGTTTTCGTATTCACGTATTTTTTTCTTCCTCTCATCTTGTTCCGCAGGACTTCGTAACGGGCCTGTGTCAATCGGAAACCGTTCAGCAGACCTATCCCGTGGGTCTTCTCTGCATTTTTGAGGGAGCCCGTGGCCTGTTCCTGCACGCCCTGGTCTGGACCACGACGGCCCACGTGGCCGTGCTGGATGAGGGGACGTTGTGTATCACCGGCTCGCCAGAGGCCTGCGCGCGGGTTCAGAGTCATCTCGTTCACTTTGATCGATGCTGTAACCTCTGTGGAGAAAGTGTCCAGTCTGTGGAGCCTACTGATGCGGCAGCTGTAAAACATGCTTTCCGGTACAAGCGCCGCCATCTTGGTCTTTAATCTGTAACGACGACTTGGGCCAAATTGCTGAAATTGAGTGAAACTGGATATCGGTGTCACGTGTTCTCCTGTTACCTCCACCACTGATGGTGCATGGAGGCATGGAGCTTATGTTATCACCCTTGTCTTTGTCTGTTTAACTGTCTGTGAACAGGATATCTCAAAAAGTTGTGGACAGATTCAGACAAAATTTGGTGGTGTTGGGTGTGAGACGAGGAAGAATTGAGTCAATTTTGGTGAAGATTTGAATCCGGATCAGATAATTTTAAAGTGATTCTTCACCATTGGGAGATGGGGCTAAAACCGATACATTGCAGGATATCTCAAAGAGTTATGGACGGATTTGGACGAAACTTGGTGGACAGGTTATGTGTGTGACGAGGACGAATCGATTCGATTTTGGCGAAGATACAGACACGGACACGAGAATTTTTTTTAACATTCTTCACCATTGAGAAATGGGGCCAAAGACGATATAGAGTATAGCACGATGTTTCAAAAAGTTGTGGACAGATTCAGACAAAAGGAGGTGGATGAGTTGGGTAGGTGACATAAACAAGCCAATTAGATATTGGTCCATGTCCGGATCGAGATCTGGCCTATCGGTGGGATACAAAACATCACCTGTTCAACCTGCCGAAGGTATGCGCTCTACTGAGTGCCGTTCTAGTTTCGCATGTCTTCTTTCCTTTGCAGAAATGTCGTCGAGAAGACTCCCGATCGCTTTTACTCGGAGCTGCTTCTACTCCCGACGGACTTGAAGAGAGAACTGTTGCATCTTGTACAAGCTCACAACCCTTTACGGATGAAACATTTCCCACACTTAAGTGAGAATCGTGGAGCACTGGTCCTTAATGACGTCATGCCGGATGTGCCGAGCAGCAGCGAAGCCAAGCAGGACGTCGACGCGGCAACCCCTTGTGCACCTGATCCGTACAGTAATGTGAGGAACAGACACCGTGACATAGCAACAAAGCCTTGCCCCTTTACACCGACCTTGATGAGAAGTGATGATGTCACGGACAATGCTCCGGGCTCCTTGCTATGGGAAGATCGTTCCCCCACTGTGAAATTGGATGATGTTAATGGGCACGATTTTGAAAGAGATGGAATCCTACCAATTAAAGATGACATGGGTTCTACTTGGATGAAGGATAAGGATCCCAAACACTGTGAGGTTTTCCATTCTCAAAGGGAACCTGGAGAGAAGGAGTTTCTCGCTGATTGCAAAAAGGGGCTGAAGGACATCGATGATCCAGAAGTGATGGATGTGGATTTGAAAGTGAATGGAGACTTTGCGATTGAGGTCGTTCGGGATGCTGCACTGCAGGCTGGTTTCCATACGGATGAAATTGACGAGGCCCTGGGTCGTGTTGGGCCTACCGCAACAAGGCTGCTTGCCGAGCTTCACAAAGGCCGGCGACAAAGGACTGATCGTCCTGCGGATGACGATGAGATCGAATTTGAGGGAGAACACACAGACGTCAAAGTGGATGTCACCGAGCAGTCAGAGGTTCAGAAAAGGTGCGGTTACTTTATGAATGCCATGTGGATTAATTTGTGCTTTATGTCAATTATATCTGTGTCAACTATCCTGGATTTGTACGGTTGTGGGTCTTCTACCACATATCTACTAGAAAGGATTTGAATTGTACTACTTGAATTCTGGTGTTCCATAGATACTCCATCTTGGGCTCAAGTGCTTCCAACAAGGTGTTCGGGAGCAGCATAGCAAGTTAAATGTGCAGAATGTAAAACCCCTTGTTTTCTTGAGTTTACATTAAAATGTTCATATTAGGATTAGCAAGACTCGATCTGCTCCGGGGCTCTCCTCCCATGCAGGGCTCGCCTCCCCCACGGGGCTCGCCTCCCCCACAGAGCTCGCCTCCCTCGCAGGGTTCTCCTCCCCCGCGGGGCTCGCCTCCCACAGAGCTCGCCTCCCTCGCAGGGTTCTCCTCCCCTGCAGGGCTCCTCCCCTGCAGGGCTCGCCTCCCCCATGGGGCTCGCCTTCCCCGCAGGGCTCTCCCCCCACGCGGGGCTCGCCTCCCCCACGGAGCTCGCCTCCCCTCCCAGGGCTCTCCTCCCCCATGGAGCTCGCCTCCCCCCAGGGCTCTCCTCCCCCACAGAACTCGCCTCCCCCAGGGCTCTCCTCCCCCGCGGGGCTCTCCTCCCCCACTGGGCTCTCCTCCCACGCGGGGCTCTCCTCCCACACGGGACTCTCCTCCCCTGCAGGGCTCTCCTCCCCCGCGGGGCTCGCCTCCCCCGCGGGGCTCGCCTCCCCCGCGGGGCTCGCCTTCCCCACAGAGCTCGCTGCCCCAAAATAAAAAATAGAATTTCCCTTTATTTGCAATAATCATGCACTGAGTGCTTATCATCCAAACTCAAATACAGTATCTGCCTTGAATTAGTTTAAAATAAACATTATTGGTTCACGAGTTATCAAACAGAGTGACCACTATATTCGTCATGGGTGTGTGTCTGTCTGTCTGTCTGTCTGTCTGTCCGCAGCATAACTACCCGATGATATCATCCGATATTGAGGAAACTTGGGTAGGAGGTTGCTATCATGATCTAGTTGTGTCCTGCCTAGAGTGGGTGTATTGCGCCCATTGTGGGCGGAGCGACGCTCGAAAAAGATGTCTTTTTAGGGGGTAATCGAGTTCAAGCTACATCTTCTCCGAGTGAGTTGGTGGAATCTGACAGGGGTTTCGATATTTGGTTACGCCAATGTCATGTGTCTAGCCCCACGGAGTTCCATTTTTCATTTTCGCATCAAGGTCACAAGGTCACAAAATTTAGAAAAGTCGATTTTTGATGGTTTTATTACAATGTTCGCTTCCTGATAGGGTGAGATGTCGTACATGATCTTATATTATCACATACATCATGAAATACAAGTTTTCCAACAAATTTCAGAATCTTCGACCTTTGACCTTTGAAGGTCACAAAGGTCAAATTTTCAAATTTGTCAGAATCAACCGAATTTTCGGTATTGTGTAGCTAACTAACCTCATAACGCAGTGCATTGGGGCCCTTTGTAAATAGGCATGTACACCGCATGTCGGGGGCCGACACCTGCCACGTGGGCCCCCGACCCCCCCAGTCCGTGCCTGTTTCGGTTATAGTCCGTCCTTTGTCATTGAATACCGCTTGCTCGTGAACCATAGTTGTCTCCTGACTTGTGCTTTTTACTTTTATTGCAGTTCCAGAAGCTTGTCCAATTATGGATTTTAATTTTAAAAATTTTAGGTTTTCACTGAGATAGGTTGCCATGAGTAGATGTATACGGTAGGTTCCAGACCAGGCCACCCTCCCCACCCTCCCCACATTCCCCACATCCCCCTTACCCCCAAACCGAAACTGCCTCAACCCAAAAAACAGGAAGTGACTCACCACAAACCGGAAGTGACCAATTCATTATTTATTTTCTCGATTTTCCAAATTTTCAGATTTCACAATTTTCTAAAAATAAAAAAATTGCTTTTCAAAATTTCTGATTTGTCAGATTTCACGATTTTCTCGAATTTTTTTGTCAGGGTATATAAAATGGCCGAACCCATTTTCAAAATATTTCAAGATATATTTAACACAATTAGACGGTTGGTTGAATCGCTTCTAATATGTATACATAATTATAATACAAGTAGAAATAACAATATGCAGGATGAATGATTACCCGCTATATATTTTCAACCTTATATAAAATGGATGATTTTTTACCTGTGTGGGAAAGTAAGATAAAATTTAACAATCATAAGAACCTCCCGAATTGGTTAAGATGCCTAATAGTCGGGTCAAGTGGATGTGGAAAAACCTGTTTGCTTTTAAAGATGCTCCTTACCCCAAAATTTTTAGATTATGAAAATTTAATAATTTTCACAAAGTCTAGTTCTATCATAAGGTTTTAATGCCAGCCTTCAAAAAGAAGATATAATCGGGTTATTTAAGCTTCAACACGAACTAAATGAGCTCAACATTGAGGATGTAATGCAACTATTTTGTGATACTCCACAATAATGGAAAAATAAATCAAAACCCACATCACCTACAACCACAACTTGTACTCTCACTGATAATACGGATGATATACCTTCACCCCAAGATTTAGACAAATCAAAAAAGAACCTCGTTATCTTTGATTGTGTTAATGAGAAAAATCAAACGGTTAGGCCGAAGAAAATATATTGCTGGTCTTTGGTCAGACCAAAGTTCCAGAATTGATGCGGCGATGCGGGGTTTTTTTTCTTTTCTTTTTTTTTGAAAAGCATGGATTGCACATATAAAGGTGTTTTTTGTGTCCTCATGCCTTGCGGTCCTCCTCATCTGCTGTGGCGCCGCCCAGAGATAAATTAAAGACAGCCAATGGGACTGGTAGGCCTTTTTGTAAATAATGAACACAAGCTTAATAAGTTATTTTAAAATGTATTTATTCTGAAAATCATTCAGTTCTTCAAGCATATTATAGACTGACTTGCATGGTTGGTAAACGAGTGTTTTTTTTTTTTTGTAATACAAACATGGTGTGAATACCTTGTTGTACTATTTCTACAAGTAGGCAAGGTAGCAGCATTTTCAAGATGCCCAATACCCCTCACCTGTGATGTATTGTTGATCATGCTGGGTGACTTAGACCACCAGCACTGATCCCTATTTAGGAAGACTGTATGAAAATAGTGTCAGTACAGACTAGGTATCACTCAGTCAGTTTGAAATATGGATCAGATGTGAACAACTTTTTTCAATACACGTTCACAAGTGTGCAGATGGAAAAGCAAGTATGAAAATATAGCTTTGTACCAGGTAAAAATTCTGTGTATGACAAAACTTATACATGCAAAAAGATGCAGATCTTGTAAGCAAGTAGTGGTGAAAAGTAAAATACTGACGGGAGTGATGCATAAATGAAAAAATGCAAGAGAGGCCTATTGTTCCTTCATCATGTTCATTTCAAGTACATGTGTCAATACAAAGTCTTAATTTTTCTGCAGCAAGCAATTCGAAAAGGCTAGAAACCATTCCTCCCCATCACTGCAAATACCAACAAATATTTTGCTTCAAAGACTTCTTTCTATTTGACTATTAGTTAGGCCGAAGTCAAACTATTAGTCAAATATTAGAAGTTTATAAACTTCCTTTTTCTCTTCAAAATGGTTGACTTCGTTGGAGTAGCTTTGCAGGTGTGACATATTGAGTATATGTCCTGAGCTTGAGGTCCACTCAGCAAATCATCTCCCGATGCACAATGACTACAGACTGCTGCGAACACCCCAGAAGAATAGTAGGTCACCTCAATTGGCTGAACACATTGCAAGTCCTTCCTCACAAACACTCTCTTCAAAATATGCTCTCCCTCGGGATCTAAATCATGTGGCACAAAGTCTTCAAGGTCTGTCCCACAAGTGTAGTCAACTTGACTCAGGGCAGCATCCAGCTGATCTAGTTGCTCCTGTTTTAGCTTTCGTGCTGCATGCAGGACCCGAGGTTTATCACACTCCTGACAAGAAACTGTTCTTTTGACACGTGCTGACATTTGTGCGGATGGATTAAAGGGTAGTCCATGGGCCGTCTTTTGTCCTTCTTTGAGTGATGGGCGGTCACGTTCAGTTGTCGGAGTTCCATACACTTCAGTAAACCCCTTGTAGTGGAGTCCATCAGCAGCCATGATGGGATCGGGAAGGTGATGGAGCTTTTCGAACTCGGCTTCTGGCAGTCTTGGGGCTTTGTGGAATTGACATCCAGGATCAGAACACTTCGTGACACAGAAACTGTAGTGTCTGACTTGGCAGTGCTTGTCAAAGAAGTTCTTCAGACTATCTGATTTGTTTAGGACTTTCATGGTGGCTTTTGGGGGCAAATCTGCATCGATCTGGTGGACATGGTCATGATGGGCATCCATTTCATCACGAGTCGCAGGACTAAAAGATTTAAAGGAGATGTCCTTCAACTTTAACTGACGGAACAGGGATGATATCAGGCAGATGGTGTCCTGGAGGCTATCAGACAGTGAGTCATTGAGGGCTGGGTCCTTTGTGGCAGCTGTACGGATGTCTGTAACACCATTGCACTTGGCTAGCAAAGCCTCCATTTCTGGTGACATTTCCTGGCGCATGACTCCAACAGCCTGCAGAGCTAAATTCAAAATCGACATGATTCGCTCACATGGATTTTTCCAGGAATGGCCAGGTGGTGTTCGTACTGCAATGACGGCATCAAAATCACCCTGAAGAAATAATGCAATGATGAAAACAGCTGTACCGAGAGGTAGTTTACTCTGTGGTCTGGACCACCATCAGAATACACGAACATCACTTCCTTCAATGGTTCTTCACCACCTTTAAGAATCTTTATCATCTCTGTGGCATGGCGTAAGGGTGAGGAGGACTGGAAAACTGAATCCTTCAAGGCAGTGTAGACTTGACCCTGGTAAAAACTGCCCTCTATAGTCTGGAATGTCAATCTGTAGGACTACACGAGGTGTCAAGGTCATCTTGGTAGTCATGGTCCGACACCTCAAAGGACTGGTTTAGGCCTATCAGAACTTTCTTGCCCCTCTCGACTGTGGCAACTGGGTGTCCAGGTTCACCAACTTTCACTTTATGTTTGTCATCAACACAGAGCATTTCTGAATGTCCTCGCAGCATGACAGCCACAAACCACAAAACATCTCTCTCCATTCATCCTTTTTCAACCATGGCTGAAAATAAATCAATATAAAAAATTAACACAGAATCTGCACCCTCTAACCATTCACAACAGTTCATTCTGCATGCCTGACTCGCGTAGCTAGAGCAGACAGTGAATCAGGTGTTGGCAAATCATAATATATAGCTAGGGATTTATAGGATAGTGATTTTGATCATGATGTTCATACCTGTTCGAAAATGTTGAAGAGCTGCTGTGATAGTGTCACAAATTCATCATGGTTGAGTCCCTGTGGAAAGTGCTTATGTTTTCTGGGGTCATTAAATCCCGTAAAAGAGTAAAAAATGTGAGGAACTCCACACATCTGCTGTTGCAGGGTTGGTCTATAGGGGTCTAACATCCAAAGTGTATCGCAGAGAACCCCCACAAAATGTTCTCCAAGGTGTAGGTATTCCTCCTCCAACCGAGGTCACCGGCACGCAAAAACGTTAGGATGGAGTTGTGAAGTTCGAACTTCGCATTTTTTCGTGTCGTGTCTCGAGCACGGGGCAGGCATTTTTCTTTGGTAGACTGCATCATGAGTTCAAAAGCATTAGTCACCGCGGCCCTCTTATGAACAACTAGCATGTCTACCACGAATTTAAAATACTTCCCGAATTCCAGACAGTCACTAACTTGTTCCGAAAGGGGGATAGCTTGGAAAAATCCGCCGGGGGATCATCCAACCATCGCAATGACCTTCGATCCAGCGTGTTCTGCATCTAGAACAAATTTATCAGCACTGCCGGAGGCCAGATTCCCATCGCACACCGATTCGTACACATAAAGAAGACTTGCCGAGCCATCACACGATACAATGCCGAAAGGTCGAAGAGTTTTCACTCCACAAACGAGATACAGAAATAAGCGGCATATTTAGACCACAAAAGAACTAATTTGACTCACAATGTTTGTCCTAGTTTTCACCACGCTGCCATTTTAATATACATGTGTTATGAGCCGGCAGCGCAATTCCCACGAGGCGCGCATAATTGCGTGGCATTGTTTATATTTAATGTGCTCTATAATTTATCATTTGCTCTATATATAGACGGCGCGCTGTTGTACGTACCGTTGGAAAAAAAAAAAAAGAAAAAAAAATGTTGACGCGCAGGGCCAAAATCGACGCGCGCGCTGACCAGAGACCGTAAATATATATTTTTTGGCCTTATGGACAGCTACTATACAAGGGGGAGACATTCTTCTTGTAATTGTATTTATCTTAGTCAATCATACTTTCAACTCCCTCGTTGCTCAATAAGAAACAATGCTAATACTTATATTTTATTCAAACTAAATGCATTAGATATAACCAATTTTTGGAGGGATAATTGTTCTACATTATGTAGTAAAAAGGAATTTGAGGACCATGTGAAACATACGACTGAAAAATATAAATATATCGTTGTTAAAGAAGATGATATAATAACTAATAATTTCTTTACATAAATAAAATGAATGCTGAAGAACGAGTAAGAAAATTTAAGGAACATCAAAAATTACTTTCAAAAGTTGTTAAACAACAGGAGGGAATAAGGAAGAAACAGAGACAAAAGATATTAGGTGAAGACGTATTTGAAAGAAAACAAGAGGAGTTTTTTAAACCTCTTAAAATCTTCCGAACAAAAGGGGGTTTCGATTCAACTTCCTGCGATAGAATATACCCCAACCCAAAAACAGGAAGTGCCTGATTTGATTGACCTATCAGATCAAGTTCCCGCAATAACATATACTTCCAAACAACAACAGGAGTTGTGAGAGTTGGATGAACTAGCGAATCAATAACTTACAAATATAGAAACAACACAATCATCCCGAGACCTTGAGAAAACAAATAAACGTTCTAATTATGTTGCGAAAGCTATTAAAAACAATGAATATAAAAGGGGTACATTAACCAAAACGGGTCTCATTCCATCAGAAGAAGAAGAATCAGCAGCATTTCATCTTGTTAACGAGGTTGTATTGGTATTTAATGATTTAATATTTTTGAGTGATACTCACCCAAATGTTAAATTAACCCTCAGATTAATGTTTCTTCTCACACACACCGGCCATAGAAACACCAGACTCGGTGATTCAAAATATTTTGATGCACCACTTGATATGGAAAGAGAGGAAGATAGGGTATATATTGAGTTGCCAAACGCGATTGATTACAGGGGGTATATTAGGGGTAAAGGTAAGAAAAATGAGAAGGAAAAATATTATTAACTAGCCGAAACCCGTGGAACATCCACGGAAGGGAGGATGTGGTGTATGGATAGAGTGTACCATTATGGATGGCATAGGGGATTTGCTTGTCCGAGTAAGAGTTAGGAAGAAAGATGAGAATGAAGAGTGCATATATGAACAACGATCGCCGACACCAGCACAAATGCATGCTCTGGATTGTCCACTTAGTGGACGGCTTGCTTTCGCCTTCGCCTGTCCAATCAGCGGACGGCTTGCTTCGCCTTCGCCCAGCAGACGCCAATACGATGGCGTCGTAAGATGGCGTCGTAAGATGGCGTCGTATCGGCAGTTAATCGGATGCTTTTGGGCCCCAACGTCGGCTAATTCGGATTTTTCGAGTATGGCTGTATGTGATAAACAAAGAGCACGGTTCGTAGATCGTAAATCCATTAGTGCCGTGGTCATCGGGTCACTGGGTGCGGCGTAAAAGGGATAACAAAGTCGAGTCCTTATGCTATTATTATATAGATGCTGTAGATAAACTTGGATTGAGTTCAGGCTCCGGTGTTAGTTTTCTTCCGAGTGACTCATCACAATTAGTGACTCATCACAATTAGTAAGGAGGCAGGAAATACCAATTGTTTTAATGAAATATCAGCCATTTTAGATCGGTTGATGAATAGGAAAATAATTAATAAATGTCAATACAAAGATCTTTTATCTCACATACAATAAAATGAGAAACACATCTCGTAGATTTGATTTTACAACAAGTGATCACACAACTCCATTCCAATACCCGGTACAACTTGATCCCACAAAATAATATGAAGTGGCGTTATTGTCTATGGAAGCCTATAATACCTTGTTTAATATCACAGAAAAGAATAACAAGTTTAGTTATGATCCGGGAACTGGATATAAAACTATAACCGTTTCACCCGGAGCTTACGAGATACCGGTACTATGTTCAGAAATTGCACGTGTTATGAACGATCAAGGTGATGAACCAAAAAATATCGAAATAGATACTCAAAAACATACATTAAAATCAACTATTAGACTTGAAAATAATTATAAAATAGATTTCACGATTGATAATTCATTCCGTGAGATGTTAGGTTTCTCCGCAAAAAAGCTTGAGGATAATACGTTTCAGTGATAACGTCATTGACATATCCTCAGGTATAAATTCAATATTAATTCACTGTGATTTGGTTGATGGTGCTTATGACGATGGAGTAAAAACAAATACAATATTTTCATTCAGCGCTTATTCAACTCCAATAGGTTATAAATTCAATATGGAGCCAAAGAATCTCACCTATTTTCCCGTGTCAGGAAAAACCATTTCTAAAGTAAATTTTAAGATAACCGATCAGGATCACCGTATGGTTTCTTTCAATGGTGAAATTATATGCATTAGAATTCACCTACGTGAAGTTCTTTAACAATCGACTGTAGATCAGCTACGCAAAGTTCTTCAACAAATAATTGGAAAAATTATATAATAACTATAAACTAATTAATAAATGAACATCCAACTGTTTTTTCTAGAATGTAGTTTTAACATGAGTGATCAAGATAAAAAGAAAACTTACCAAGAGTTAGCGTTTGGAAAAATAGGTCTTGTATTTACTCGGGAAAGAGGAGAGATTATGTTAACGTCGAGCGGACAATTTCATTCCGTCAAAATTTTCAATGAAGGATAAATTATGTTTTGAAAAATTGTTTTGGCTGCCACACACTAATTTTTCGCGACTAGAATGAAAAATCAAAGCGGATAAAATGAAAAAATTAAAACTAAAATGTAAAAGTTTTTTATTCTTCTTCGAATAAAAACAAGATGGTTGTTGTAAGAAAACATGTTACGAAAATATAAAATTATTACTAAAGATACGAAAGGTGTTAGTAAAACAGCTGGGAATGGGATTGGGGAAGGTATGTATCTTTCACCGCACTATAAGGGCCAAGGTATGTATCTTTCACCCTACTATAAGGGGGAAGGTATGTTTCTTGGGAGAGGATACTATAAGCCTACGAGGGAACGTGGTGTAGGAGATAAATTTAGAAATAAAGGAGATGGGCTAATTGATACTCTAATGGGTATCGATTCAACTATTCTTAAACATAAAGACCTAATTGGTTCAACCCTGCTTCTGCCGTGGGAAATGTAGCGGGTGCTGTAAAGAGTATAAAAGATGCTCAAAAGGAGTCTCATAAATTACAAGTGATTAAAGAAGTTAGAAAAGGTAAAACTGAACTAACTCCACAAGAACGACAAAGAATAATTGAAATACTTGGGTCGGGCTTTCAAAAGTTTTCAATATTATATTAGTATCACACGTAAGTATAATAAATTTATTTATTATGTTTTTTATTGTTAATATATAAAGAATGGAGGCGATTGACAATATGTATGATTTGGATGATACTATTATCTCAAACTCAACTAAAAAAGAATATTATTACAAGGTAAATGCCGTAACATGAACAGATTGGAGTACGACAGGAACAAAAAATTTTGAGATAAATAATCAACAAACTTACTTGAACCTAGCCGATAGTTTCTTGTTATGTAAATTTAAATTCACCAAAGCGGGGAATAACACAAACGCTACACTCGTAAATGATTTATTCTGGAAAATGTTTGATAGTATTCGTTTGTATATTGGAACGCAAGAAGTTGAAGTGATTGATTATGTCACTGCGACAGCTGAAATGATGAAATTTACGCTATATTCGCCTAGTGATAGGGTGGGTAAGGGGTCTGTTGAAGATTTTATTTCTGATATGAAAACAGGAAAGGTCGATAACCCTGGCTATAAACAAAGGAAGGGAATGTATAATGATGAGACAAAACCAGTGAATAGTTTTACCGTAGCTGTGCCCCTTAAAGGTATATTTGGATTTTGTGATTATGATAAAGTTCTGTACGGCCTTAAAATTCGATTTCAACTACCAAGGAATACTAATGAAAACAGATTGGTTTTTGGGAAGGCTAATGCTTTCGGTGCTAACAATAAATTTGTTGTTAATGATCTGTGTTGGTATATTAGTGAATATACTCCTCGTCTTAAAACGGAAGAGATGTTGAATATAAGGCTTAACACAAAGACCCCGCTAAATGTATCCTACCTTAAAAGAAGATGTCAACATGTTAAATTGGAACATACTACCTCCACTTGGAATTTAGGTGTTCTGGAAGGAAAGCCTCGGAACCTATGGCTTATTTTTAAGAAACCCGATGGAGGTAATTGAGGATAATTGATGATAATGCTACGCAGATAATGCTACCATAAAACAACTTCGGGTTTCTCTCGATGGAACATTTTATCCACGAGATAGATTGGAAATTAATTGGAAAACCAAGGATTATGCTGAAGCCCATAAGTCTTACCAAAAGGTGTGTGAAAGCAATGGTAATCAATAGCCCATTTTGGATATGGCGTCATTTAAAGACAAATATACAATCTACGCGATTGACCTAAGCGCTCATAAAGAAACTATGTGGTCCAATAGAGTGGATACTTCCCTATACATCGAAAGAGAAGAGAATGAAGAAGTTGATGCGTATTGTTTGCTCTTGGAAGAAACAGAACTACAGATCAATACGGATAATGGTGTTATGACCAATATCACATAAGTAATAACTAGGAAAAAAAATATTTTCATAATAAAATGAGTAAAGTAACAACTGACGTATACAGTCACGTGAAAAAGTAAGTACACCCCATGTAAAGTTTTGACTTTTTCAACATATTTCAACATACAGCTATTTGATCTTCATTTCAACAATATTGATAGATAAAGGTGATATAATATAACAAATATCATGAAACATTTACATTTTGTAGTCCATTGTATAAGTTAAATAAACATAAATGCAAATTTCGCATGTGTAAAAAGTAAGTACACCCCTACATTTATCACTACTTCAAATACCTAAAATTAGAATCAGGTGCATCAGCTCAAGTGCAAATGATTAGAATCTCTGGAAAATCTCTGGACTTAGACTCGGGAAAATCCTCTCTATCTCTTTGCTGATGACTCCACTCTCTGCCGCTCCATTCCTCTTCCCTCAGATCGGCAGTCTGCAGCCTCCTCACTCTCTGAAGACCTGGACAAAATCACAGACTGGTCAAACAAGTGGAACATGTCTTTGTCTTTCAATCCTGACAAATCTCACACTCTCACTATGTCTCTCCAAAAAGATCGACTGGACAACCCTCCCATCTACTTTCCCACCAATCCTCTCCAAGAAGTTCTGTCGCTCAAGCTTTTGGGTCTCACTGTCTGCCATGATCTTTCTTGGGAAAACCACATTTCCAAGCTGGCCTCCAAAGCCAGTCACCGACTGGGCATCCTCCGTCGTGCGAAGTCCTTCCTCGGCACATCTGAGCTCCTCACCACATACAAGGCTTTCATCCGCAGCTCAATGGAATACTGTTCTCCCCTATGGGCCGGTGCTCCTGCCTCACACCTAGCTCGGCGTCACACCGTTGAAACCAAAGCTTTCAGAATCATTGGAATCTCCCGTGATGAAGCTATCTCCGAGGGCCTTTCACTCACTCACCGCAGACAGGTAGGTGGTCTTTCTGTCTTCTACCGAATCCTCTCCGGCATTGCTCCCCCAGATCTCTGTGCTTTGTCCCCCAAATATTCCTACAGGTCGCACAAGATCTGCCAGCAACCCTCTGATGGTTAAACTGCCGAAATCTCGGCTCTCTGCTCACCTTCACTCTTTCATTCCTCTTTTCTCCCGCCTCTGGAACAAACTCCCACACTCCCTTCAATCCCACTCCTCCCTCCAGGTCTTTAAAACAGCTGTTCACCACCATCTCTTATCTTCCCCCATCCAAAACCTTGATCTTTTCTACCCCCGCTAATTCACCCCAGATCCACCTTGTTTGAAATTCCAACTTCTTTCCTGGAAGTTCTGGCAGTGTCCATATGGTTTATACCTCTCCCACCCCCCCTTCCCATGCCTCCCCCCCCCAAAGCCATCTCCCTCCCTCAGATCTCTCGATGTCCCTGCTCTCAAATGTTGTGTTTGTGTCCTTCCCCCTCTCTCCTCTTGTCTACCGCTCCCCATGTTATATATTTTATGTGACGATTTGTCTTTCTGTGTGATTAATGTTAGCTCTTTCACGAGCCTCGATCTTGTATACAAAAAAAAGAAAAAAAGAAAGAAAAAAAAGAACATTGTTAGAGAGGATCATGGAGGAACCTGTCTTATTTAAACCTCAGACATTTAGTTTGGTTTGCACTTTGTTGTTGAAGTGTGCAGCGTCACCATGCCTAGATCAAAGAGCTCTCTGAGGCCTTCAGAAAGAAGGTTATAGATGCCTACGAGTTTGGGAAGGGATTTAAAAAGATCTCCAAACAATTTGAAATCAATCATTCGACTGTCCGGAAGATTATCTACAAGTGGATAAGATTCCAAACAACTGCCAACTTGTTCAGGCCAGGCCGCCCCAGCAAGTTCAGCCCGAGAGCAGACCGCAAGATGCTGAAAGAAGTCTCTAAGAACCCCAGAATGTCATCACAGGACCTACAGGTAGCTCTTGCCACTGTTGATGTCAAAGTGCACGAGTCTACCATTAGAAAGAGGCTGCACAAATTTGATCTACATGGGAGGTGTGCCAGGAGGAAACCTTTGCTGTCCAGAAAGAACATCAGGGCAAGACTAACGTTTGCCAATGAACACCTCGGCAAAGACCAGCACTTCTGGAACAATGTGCTCTGGACAGATGAGTCAAAGGTCGAGCTATTTGGCCACAGTACCAGAAGACATGTTTGGCGAAAACCAAAGACAGCATTTGACCACAAGAACGTGATACCAACTGTAAAGCATGGTGGTGGAAATATTATGGTTTGGGGCAGCTTTGCTGCATCAGGGCCTCGGCAGCTCACCATCATAGAATCCACTATGAATTATTCATTGTACCAGAGGGTGCTGGAGGATAATGTGAAGCCATCTGTCGGAAAGTTGAAGCTCAACCGAAGGTGGACCTTGCAACATGATAATGACCCTAAACATACCAGTAAATCCACCAAGGAATGGCTGAAAAGAAAGAAATGGAGGGTTCTGGAATGGTCAAGTCAAAGCCCGGATCTGAATCCCATCGAGATGTTGTGTGGGGGATTTTAAACGAGCTGTGCATGCAAGAAACCCCTCAAACTTCGCACTGCTGAAAGAATTCTGCATAGAGGAGTGGGCAAAAATTTCTCCCAGTCGGTCAGATGTGCTCTGGTAGACAGTTATAAGAAACGCCTACATGAGGTTGTTTCTACCAAAGGGGGCAATACCACCTATTCGAGCCAAGGGTGTACATACTTTTTCCACATGCGAAATTTGCATTCATGTTTATTTAAATTATACAATGGACTACAAAATGTAAATGTTTCATGATATTTGTTATATTATATCACCTTTATCTATCAATATTGTTGAAATGAAGATCAAATAGCTGTATGTTGAAAAAGTCTAAACTTTACATGGGGTGTACTTACTTTTTCACGTGACTGTATTAATCAAATCAATCGTGATGAACTATCATCTTGTATCCAAAATCAAAAACCTTGTACGATTAATGTTCGTACAATTCAAAGAAAGGGTGATATGAGAATTAGTGTTTTACTCACAAAAGTGCAGGAGGAAAAACTAAATAGTACTGGTTCACCTAGTTTAAAAATGTCAAAAACTATGTTGAAGAAATATTCACTAAAGGAAATAACCGGAGTATTTCTTCCCCTTCTCGCTCTAATCCCCTTAATTGCCGGTGCTGTCGGTGCAGCAGGGGCGGCGACCGGTGGTATTTCAGCAGCGGTAAAAGCCGCTAACGAAACCAAAGCTCAACTAGCAGCCCAAAAAGAATTGGAAAGACATAAGGTGTTGGAGTAAGAAGTTAGTGGAAGCGGTGTAATTGTAGATTTTGCTGAAAGGCTTGAAAGTCTACCTGATAGGGTGAGATCGTTAGTTGGAGATATGCTTTCTTCTATCGCACAGGCAGGTGTAAAACTAAGTAAAAGAGGTAATGGATTATATCTTTCTCCTAAATAAAAAGAAAATTTATTTTCGAAAATAAAATGGAGGAGTGGTTTAAACATTTTGGAAAGAATACAACGTCAAATATAGAACTCGGTAAATATTGTAAACAGCTAAACCTCAATAACGTAAGTATTTGTATGAGGGATGAATTACCAAAGTTGCCTAAAAATACAAAGAATATTATAATGAATTTAGAAGATAATAGTGGGAATGGATCTCATTGGACTTGTATTTATAATGGCGGGGATAAATACTATTTTGATAGCTATGGACTTCCACCACTTCTTGAAGTAATTAACTTCAAGCCTTCAAGCTTTCACGAGCCTCGATTCAGTATACAAAAAAAAAAAAAAAAAAAAAAAAAACTTCCCACCGAAGGGGGAGAGTGTTTGTCAAACGTTTCAAGTCCAAGAAGTAAATTCTAAATGTTGTGGTCAATTATGTTTATACATATTATTTCACCTCAACAATAATGAAAGTTTTTCTGATATTATTTTTACTCTTATTTAAAATGACCTACGTTGGAAAAGACGGTTCTATCTTTAGGGGATCTCAAGAGACGACTGTTGATTTGTCAAATTATTATACAAAGGTCCAGGTTGAACGCCAGAAATATGATGTAACTAAAAATCTTAATATGAAAAATAGTTATTTATCAATCAATTATCCGAGTCCCACGGGTAACAACGACTTGGTGAGATTAGTTGATGTATTACACTTCTAGCCGAAACCCGTGGAACATCCACGGAAGGGAGGATGTGGTGTATGGATAGAGTGTACCATTATGGATGGCATAGGGGATTTGCTTGTCCGAGTAAGAGTTAGGAAGAAAGATGAGAATGAAGAGTGCGTATATGAACAACGATCGCCGACACCGGCACAAATGCATGCTCTGGATTGTCCACTCAGTGGACGGCTTGCTTTCGCCTTCGCCTGTCCAATCAGTGGACAGCTTGCTTCGCCTTCGCCCAGCAGACGCCAATACGATGGCGTCGTAAGATGGCGTCGTATCGGCAGTTAATCGGATGCTTTTGGGCCCCAACGTCGGCTAATTCAGATTTTTCGAGTATGGCTGTACGTGATAATTGATAAACAAAGAGTGCGGTTCGTAGATCGTAAATCCATTAGTGCCGTGGGCATCGGGTCACTGGGTGCGGCGTAAAAGGGATAACAAAGTCGAGTCCTTATGCTATTATTATATAGATATATCCCAAGAGAAAACAGCACTTTATGACAAACAAGTAGAAATTACAGTCACAACACCCGACTCTCCAGACCATACCCCTTTTCGTATTATATTTAACGTACCACTCACAATCAAACTTTATAAAGAGGGGGATATTGTTAATATGGTAATTGATAAATGGGGGTATGATATGCCTGATTTAGGGTATAATTGGTTCTCTTCAATAAACTTGGAAGGCCTACAAGATTGTATGTGGTCCTGTAAAGAAGAATATTACCCCCTTGGTGACCACACAATGTGGAAACACAATTAGTAGTCAACTAATACATGAGTTAGGAAGTAAAAACTTATATGGTGGCATCGCGATGGTTTGTATGACAAAGAGTCGAGACAATCGTATAACTATACAAAGTCGGGGAATACAATCAGATTTGGTGGTTGGAAGATGGAATGGTATTACCTGTCATCCTATTAATCTCATGTATATTTCAAAAACATAAATGGTTATTTAATTTGAAATTAAATAATTTCAAATTAGTTTTATTTAATAAGCTCTGGATTGGTATTGTATAAAGTGACCTCATTACCTCTCTCTTTGCTTTTGCTACCCTTATTTCCTCTGCTACCCTTATTTCCTCTGCTACCCTCTTCTCCTCTTCCCTCTTCTCCTCTTGTCTTGCTTCTGCTTCTGCTTCCCTCTTCTCCTCTTCCCTTGCTTTTGCTTCCCTTATTTCCCTTGCTCTCCTTGCTTCCAACCCCGCTCTTATTGCTTCCCATTTTTCCCTTTCTTCTACTCCCCCTGTTTTCCCTTCCTCCTCATCCCTTGCTGCCCTTACCACCTCTTCTATTGTTGTCTCTTCTTCCTCCTCTTCCTTTGTTGACCTTGCTTCCCTCTTCTCCTCTTCCCTTGCTTCTGCTTCCCTCTTCTCCTCTTCCCTTGCTTTTGCTTCCCTTATTTCCCTTGCTCTCCTTGCTCTTATTACTTCCCATTTTTCCTTTGCTCCCTCTGCTCCTGCTCTTGCTTTAACTGCCTCAGCCCATGCTTTTGCTTCCCCTTCCTTTGTTGCCTCTACTTCCTTCTCTTCCTCTGTTACCCCTGCTACTCTTGTTTCCTCCTTTAGATTCTCCAAGTCCTCCTTCATTTTCTCCAAGTCCTCCTTCATTGTCTTCCATTCCTCCCTGTCCTTTTCCTCCTTCTCCTTATCCCTCTCCTCCTTCTCCCTCTCCTTCTTTTCCTCCTTCTCCCTCTCTTCCTCATCTCTTTTAACACTTTGGGCATCTCCCCAGAGTACATTATACACATATTCATGTGGATTTTGAGAGAATCTTGTATTTATAATTATTTTTCTCACAATAGGGTACCAATAGGATTTGTTAACATCTTCGAAAAGACTTTTATATTTCATAACTTTGAGAAGTTCATTTTTATTTAGTATTTTAAGCAGGTCTCTATTTGTGGGTTTTACAATTCCTGTATATGGCCAATCCTTAATTACAAACTTTCCCTGTTTATGTTCCAATTCATAAGGAATTTAAAATGTTGCTCCCTTTTCTTGTAAGTATCCTTGAATACAAAAATTAAAATTCTCCTGAAGTAGTTTTCTTGCCATTTTAATATCTAAAAATTATTAATTATCTTCAATTGGGTCAATAAACATTTTTACCGTGCTGGTAACGCTATTACAACATAAAAAGAACTTTTTGGGGGATATTATTCTCATTCATTTCTGCATGAATTGCAATAGGATTACTCGAAATAGAACCAAGTTTCCCAATACACGTAAATTGTTCTGATTTAAAATAACCGTGGTAATCTAATTTATTAGTTATCCCCTCCTCATCCTCCTCTATTTCTGTTTCTGAATGAGTGAAAGAAACAATCTTTTTTACCATATGTGCCATCTCAAAAATAAAAGAAAGAGTATTATTACTACATTTTATTTCGATGGTTGGCGTTTTTAATGATTGACAAAGCGAATTAAAACTTGATGGTGAAATGGGGGTTGGAACCATTTGATACGTTTGAATATTTAGGGGAATTATATTTTGAACAGATTCTATATTAATCCCAAGCCACATGCTAGAATTATCAACCAACGACTTTACATCAACGATAAATTCAAGGGGTGTTTCCATTTTAAAAACGAGCTCTGCTTTACTTTTGATACATTTGAAAAACTGTGTGATGTGTAATCCAAGTCCAATGTAAAACATATCCGTATAGTTGTAATAAAACAATCACGGGGTAATATAACTTTGATCAGTACGTTTTGCGTCGTATACGTTTCAAGATGTAAACCTTCGGTAGTTATCGTGAAACAAACGGTATTCATGTTATCATATAACAATTCAAACAGGGCTTTAAACTTGTTTGAATGTTTTGATCGAGCGTAAAAAAGCATTACTTATTTTAATAACGCAATGTTTCTTTATACTAAAGATCAATTTTTTAAATAATTTATTCACTAAGTTTTGTCTTTTGTAATTCTTGGGAATAAAATGACCCCAAGATTTCTTCTCCATGTAAATCATATGACTTATAAGTCCAAGGTACTGTATCCATTATCTCAACGATTTTAAAAAGTTCATTAGTCCATCTCTTTGTATAACCCTGCTCAAAATGACTTTTCCATCTGTATATTCTTACAACATCGCCAACTTTGAACTTTGGTTTTCTCAAATTACCCTTCTTTTCATATTCTAATTTTGTAACTGTTTCTGACGGTTTTTCTTTAGTAGATGAATGTACCACATTGTTATAATTATCAACAATATCCTGAATTTCCAATACCCATTGTTGAGAACCGACTTGTGTGAATTTTTTTTATACAGCCTCTCTTTCAAAGTACGATTAAAACGCTCAATGACGACTTATTTTCCTTCATTAAATGTACTGTATAATGTCATGCTCTTTAAGAAATTTCATGACTATGCTGTTGTAGAACTCCGCCCCTCGTCGGTCCACAGCTTCTTAGGCGTTCTCTTACTTTTATTAAATATCTGTTGGAAGGCTAACATCAGAATATTACCTCTCTTGTTTTTCAGGGGAACAACCCAGGCAAATCTACTCCTCAAATCAATAACGGTTAAAGCATACTTGTGTCCTTCATCATTATTTAGTTCAATTAAATCTGCAGACCAAATGTAATCAACGGCTTGAGAATAAACCTTCCTTCGTTTAAACTTTGTGATCATAGGTTTGTGTAACTCATTAGCTGAAATGGCTCCTTCCTCCTTCTTAATACCATCCTTGGAGTTTAGTCGTTTTGTAAGGGCTTTGCCCCGGGTGGAACACCTTGAAGTGTAATTCCAAGCCCTAATCTCAATTTAGCGCCTATCATCTTCTTCACGATAAGCCTATCAACTTTCTCTCTCAACGTTGGATTTCGGATCAGAGACAAATTATACAGTATTTCTCTATCAGCTTCATGTTTTCCGGCTAATGTATCGTTTTTACCATAATCAATGTCATGCTTCATACACACCTCATCAACCCTGTCTTTAGGTTTAGACCAAGGTTTAGGGTTGCCATCCTCATCTAGTCTTTTTTCTAAGTTTGTTCCTGGGCCACAGATGGAATACCCCAGTAGATGTAGTTCCCCTGGAATCCCCGTTGTAAATTTAGTCCCTGATAGAAATTTTTGTATATCTCCTCCGCTTTTCGGTGAGATGAATTGACACTTTAGTCCCGCATATTACACATTCTCCCCTTTCATAAACTCTGTTCTTTTTATTTATATCGTAGGAGATATTTTTAGATTTCATTTTCTATTTGCACTTGATACAATAACTCATTTTTATTACTAACGTTTTAAATTTTTTTTATTATGTACATGTTCCCATTAGAGCGACAATCAATTCCATTGTTTAAAATAAACCTTTTATCATCATAAGCCTCAAGAGCTTTCTTGTTCACCTCCTCCGTATATAATTGATGTGCATAACTTCTTATCGTATTCATTTTTCTAAACTCCTCTTTCTTTAAAATTAAACAATTTAAATAATGTTCAAAGCCTATTTCTTCTTTGATAACATTTTTCTTTATTCCTTTCAACTTCTTATCACATCTTTCAATATTATTATCAATATATTTATAAGCATAAGCCTTCGATCTCAATCCAACATATTCAGTCATTACCTTTCCTCCTAATTCATCCTTAAACTTTTCAATAACCTTTTTATTCTTTGAGGAAAACAACTTATCAGTTGGCTTATAATTGCTCGTATCATACGAGTCACTATCCTCAAGCATATCTGAATAAACATCTTCCGTCTTAATTTCTAAAATAAAACTATCCGTATCCGTATAAAGTAGAGAAACATTATCTTGATATTTCTTCTTCAAGTTATTGTAAAGGTAATCGTACATTAGTAATTTTGATAAATCAAGAACCGTCGTTCCTATATAAATAGGTTTATCCATTTTAATACTCTCTTTTTGCAAATGAATAGCAACAAAGTTCTCTGAAAATACCACTTCTCTTTGAAAACTAGGTTTATTAATTAATTTTGCTGCTTGCTTAAAAGATGCAGTAAGTCTTATGTTTTCTCTATTCCTAAGATTTTCCATTGTCTTTCCAAATACAGAATTATTCATCAATTTATAAAAGTCTTTCTCAAAATCAGTTTTTGCTTCGTTTCTCCTTTGAGTATTAAAATCAATATACTCCTTCATCCAATGACTTTGGTTTATCTGTATAACTCTATGGACTTTCTTTACTATCAATCCTGCCAATACATATTGCTTCAAGTTCCTTTGGTGTAAAACGTAATTTTCTTTATCATATAATGTAGTAGGTAATTTTTCTGTTGGTTTACCTTTTATATTAAATGTTCGTTGATAATCACTTAGCCATTCTTCTTTCGGACATTCTTTGGTGGGGGCATATGGTAGGTCGTCGTGTTTATTATGGAGTTCTTCAGGATATTTCAAATCAACCTCAAAATAATATCCAACTTCCGAATCGTCCAATTCTTTTTGCGAGGATGTAACGATGCTTTGTAAAACCTTTTCGTAATCTTTCTCTTCAACCCATTTGAGTCCTCCATAAGGTAGAGCTTGAGACATAGCCCATCCATACAAATTATTAGCATCGTAATACATCAGGTAAGAACTATCTTTCGTATCATCATAATTAGGAAGATACTTATTGTTAGCCTTAGCATATCTCTTAGAACATACTTGTGATATTCCCCCTCTTTTAGCCTCTTCCATCATCAAAAGCACATCTTCATCACTGATTAAATCCAACTTTTGTTTCGTCATTTTTAACATGGCACTCCAAGCCAATCCAGGAGCGGTGTCGTAGTGGACGGGATCTAGCCCATATGATTGTTTATTATGACAAACTGTTCTAAAGGTTTCAAAGACGTCGGCTAGTAGTAAGACGTCGATTTTAAGATACAAATCATGATACTCGCCAAGGTTCTATATGTTAAACGTTTTCCTAATATTTTGTGCTTGAGTATATTCTTTATCGGTTATATGACATTTATTTAACTTGTTATAGAAACATTATTTTGGGGGAAGTTGTGTTTCTTTAAATCTCTCAAATGAATCCATGTAATCATACAGGTATATTCCCTTTTGTGATAAGAGTTCAATTTCTTTTTTATCTGATATATACTCTGAAAGACACGGAAAGTTTTTAATATTTGATGCCAGGGTAGATAATGGACTTGCCATACATTTACACGAGTCAAGAAACCTGATGTAGGTCATATCATATATATCTTTACCTTTTTGTTTGTTAAATCCTATTTTTGTACGTATTGTTTTTGTGAATGAAATGCAATCCTGATCTGTGGTAGGAATTGCTGAAATGTTTCCATATGTTTTTGAAAGCTCCTTAATAAATAGATGTGTATCATAATGGGCGTTGTTGTGAAGAAAGACCGGAATGAAATTGGGGGTTTTATAATTAAGATTACATTAATTATGGGACCAATATAGGCCGGACCCCTATATTTCCCAGTGAGATGACAATGGTCTCTAACCTTTGGCCCCCCAGTATTTTCCTTCCCATCAATTTTATTCCCCACAGATATGACAGATACTATTTGTCTGCTTAAATTCTGTTTCTTCTTCTTTTGTTAGGGGGTTCATCGGTTTATTGGTTACTCTCATTATCTTTCTTTAGCATACACAGTCCTCTTCTAATCGTTTTATAAACTCAGAAGCCACATCTTCTCCTCTATAAAGTTATTGTTTGTTGTATTTGTCACCAGCGGATGATTTAATATAATAACAAAACCCACAAGGAGTATGTTTTTGATATTTATTCGTGGATGTTTCGTTTGATTTTGAAGAAGTGTCATTCATCTTTTCAAGAATACATTCAAAGTCAGCATATGTCACGAATGGGTGTTTTATAGTTTTATCGAAATCTTTGAATGATATTGTTATGGTTTTTGCCGCCCTTCCTGCCCTTACCAAGGGGAGGTTAAGCCCCTTGTTCTTCTTGGGTAGGAGCAACCGAGAGACTTGAAGCGCCCCTCCCAGGCAAACGCAGGGTAGGGTTCCGGGATGATGTTCGCACGTACCTAAGTACCTGCGCCGCCGCGGAAGCGGGGAATCAAGCCTCGCACGAGCCACGCGTAATTTGAGTACACCGAGCGGATTGCGTACCACGTGGTCCGTGTAGTTACCTTGGTATTGGAACCCGATTAGAGCGGTTTTATTCGTACCACGCTTAGTCAATGATGGAAAAGACGAGATGGTCGAATAAAGGAAGAACACAGGTTTAATTACTATTCACACTAGTATGTACAAGTCAAAGGGACACAGAGCAGTCTTATACAGTCTTATACTTATTCCCAGACACGGGTCCGATCACACTCACAGGGGGAAATGAAGGAAGGATGATGTTCACTCGCTGCCTTGGTCATCCAGGAACGGCTTTGCCCGGCATGGCTCTCCACGGTCACAGCGCGTCCCGTGATGAAGGCAAGCAGGCGGTGGGAGGGATCCTTGCAGCACGTCTCTCGAACAAAGGGCAGATCAGGCAGGCGGGAGGGAAATGTACGCGTCTCTCACCAGGCTTGGCGGTTTTCCACAGCGCGATTAATTACCGGCGCACTCCCACTCGCGTAACCCAATAGAGGTTCTGCCTCAGGCTCAACCGAGCGTCCAATTTGTAAGAGCGCTTATAGCTCGGTTCATGCGCGTCTTCTCTCAGAACTCGTAACTTGCTCAACACTCAAGCGCCTCTCCCATAAGTTGGTTCAGCTCACCTCTCGCAGAACTCCGGTGGGGACTTCGTGCAACGGGCTATATGGCCAACCCCCTTAGCTCTCTCGAATGTTCTAACCACGCCTTGTGACGCAGTGCCGCAGCCACTCCCTTCGAGCCCTGATTGGCGGCTCGCGCTTACCGTCAGCTTCTCCTCCGCCCTCCTTTGGTCTGCCTCGATTTGCCAGGCCTGCCTTGTGTTAATTTGTGCCAAAAAGCCAAAGGCAGCATAAGGCGGCATAAGGCGGCATAAGGCAATAAAGGCGGCATAAGGCAAGAAAGGACCTAACTCTCACTATTCTACTCAACGCAAAACTAACACAGGAAAAGGACTATGAGTGAAGTCACGAAAAATGGAACACTTTTGTAACAATCAGCAGTGGAAAATTTTCTACCTTTAAGGGTGTAGTACTGGTGAAAAATTGAGAAAACTACATAGGTACCTTTGAGAGGCCTTTACACAAAAACAAAGTCAAGTTAATATCTAATTTTCAGTTTTTCTTGAAAGATATAATCTTGGCTTTAACTCAGACCAGTTTCAACGCTTCTTTGTCATATTACATGCCCTCCCTGCCCTGCATCCCTGGTGTTGGGCTAGCGGCTAGGGTGCCGGCTTAGGATCCAAGGATCCTGGGTTCGAATCCCGGTCGATCGCTGAATTAACGCCAGGGGGGTTGACTCAGCCTGTCATCCTTCCGAGGTCGGCTAATTGAGTACCAGTTCACTGGTAATTCCCTGTTTGTCGTTAAAGGCGGCAAAAAGGGTTGGCGTCAGGAAGGGCATCCGGCCGTAAAACATTGCTTCCAATAGGGGACCGAAAAACAACAACAACCACTGTTCCCGAAAAAGGCCAACCCCGCTTTGCGGGGAAAAATGGCCTCTAAAGGTGGTTTTTGTCATATTACATGCATATAATTTGCATAAATTAGACCGTCAATAAAAAACAAGGAAAAACAGAACACATTTCTACTTCTATCTTCTATGTCACCTATCATTCTTTTCACACAAAACTTGGTACATGTATTATACATGTGTTACTCTACTACCTGATGAGAGGATTTTGTGAAATTATGTCAAATGTTCACTAATTAGCTAATTATGCCAATTATCAGATAAAACTTGGTTGTCCTTCAATAAATCCACAATGGCTACTCCTATAAACAAAAGCCTTCATCATTTTAAAGGAAGTGATATTCTGAATATCCTGTCCAAATTTCAGCCCAAAAGAATGATGCAAATTTAAAGTTATAACAAATTTCATGCAAAATATTATATTTCTTGTAAATTGCGTGTAAAGATAACAATAATTAGGGGTACTTCTATGACCTCTAATAGCATGATTCTTGTTTATAAGACTATAAGGAAACTGTTCAGCTAAAAAAAAAAAAAAAAAAAATCACCTGCTCACCAGTACTACACCCTTAAACAGTTTGTCTGTTGCTTTATTTTAGAGTATGAGGGTCCACGTGTACAAAAATAATGATTAGAAGATAACGGCTTGCTTTGCTTTTAAAATGGAGGCTTGTGAATTAGACAATTCAATATCTTATGTCACATCCGTCACGCTGATAAGATCATGTGCCTAGCAATGTTTACCTCTAATTAATATTATTTTCTTGGCATTTGAAGATGCAGAGGGGTGAAAACTATCAGAAAAAAATACTAAGTGTAAGTCTGTGATGGAAAAATGTAACATTGGTTTGCTGGTGTTGCCATATTGTGTCCCTCTACCACAATCTACCATGAAAAGTTTTCCTCTGGCAAATTTTAGAGGTCATGAGTACAAAATACTCTCAAAATCTATTGTATGCCTCATGTCTTTATACGATATACCCCTCTTAGTTCACCAAGTACAGTGTATTTTAACATTAAAGGCAATATCACCTCAGTGTGACGGACGTGACGTAAGCGACAATGTATGGAAATCACAAGATACTTGTTACTTTTCCATAATAAGTGATAGTTTGCCATGACAGAAATTCTTTACATGATACCAGCCTTTCTAAAATCGAAGAAAGCTGAGAACAAATAACAGAAACACATCAAACATGTCAGTTGTAAACTGTGACAACCTGACAACATGAAATTACATCAAGGTAAGTGAAAATCTAATTTTGACACTCAACAAGGATAGTGTATCAACAATAAATGGCTATTTTCCACATTACTTGCATTATGCACCACCATGTCAAGCCAATTACAGGCCTATGTATCAAAGACATGAAAGATAAGTGAGCATGACCAGGGAATAATTTGCAACTTTGTGCTGAAAACTCAACAGACAGTGTGATCAACTCCTGATTTGGAGCAAGTCTGTTAGATGGTAGGCACAATCTTGTAGCAGTTCATTTCCTCTTTCCAAATTCAGTTTTGATCCTGTTGAGGGCTGGGACTTCCAGTGGGTCAACTCCACTGAGGTCTAGCGGGCCACAGAAAATTGCAAATGGGTGGACACAATCTATGTCATCATTTCTTGGCCACTGGAAGACTGTATTCTCATTTCTGGTGTTTTGCGAACAAGACCGTTTGTCATTTCTGGTACTTATGTCACATCCGTCACAGTGTGACGGATGTGACACTTCAGGGGACGGAATCATTATTTTCCCCTTCTACAAATTAACATGAAGGCACAAATTAATCATTTGATGTTTGAGAATAGCTAATGGTTGAAGCTGTCTTAGGCATATTTTTTCATATTTTTGTAACTCTAACTTTTTGAATAAATTAGGGTGTGACAGACGTGACATAAGGGGACGGAAATTTTTTGCTGATTTTCTCATACAAAATTTTTTATGATGTGATATGTTTATTGAATTTTTTTTGTTTGTTTGTTTTGTTGTATACAGAGTCGAGGCTCGTGAAAGAGCTAACATTTATCAAACAAACAAATCAAACAAACAATCAAACAAACAAGTAAACAAAGTATATAAAAATGGGAGCGGTCGACAAGATGGGGAGAGAAGGGGAGGAAGCACACAAACACAACATTTGAGGGCAGGGACATCAGGAGATGTGTGGGAGGCAGAGGGCCTGGGGGGAGGCAGGATAGGTATAAAACGCAAGGACACCAAGGACTTCCAGGAAAGAAGACAAAAAGTCACCTCAAAAAAGTGGATTTGGGGTCAAATTAGCGGGGGTAGAAAAGATCAAGGTTTTGGATTGGGGAAGATAAAAGATGGTGGTGAACAGCCGTTTTAAAGACCTGGAGGGAGGAGTGGGATTGAAGAGAGTGAGGGAGTTTGTTCCAGAGGTGGGAGAAAAGAGGAATGAAGGAGTGAAGGTGAGCAGAGAGTCTTGATTTTGGCAGTTTAACCATAAGAGGGTTGCAGGCAGATCTTGTGCGACCTGCAGGAATATTTGGGGGACAGAGACCAGAGAGAGCTGGGGGAGCAAGGCCGGAGAGACGTCGGTAGAAGACGGAAAGACCACCAACCTGCCTGCGGTGAGTAAGTGAAAGGCCCTCGGAGATAGCGTCATCGCGGGAGATTCCAATGATTCTGAACGCTTTGGTTTCAACAGCGTGAAGACGAGCTAGGTGTGAGGCAGGAGCACCAGCCCAGAGGGGAGAGCAGTATTCCATTGAGCTGCGGATGAAAGCCTTGTATGTGGTGAGGAGCTCAGGTGTGCCAAGGAAGGACTTCGCACGACGGAGGATGCCCAGTCGGCGACTGGCTTTGGAGGCCAGCTTGGAAATGTGGTTTTCCCAGGAAAGATCATGGCAGATAGTGAGACCCAAAAGCTTGAGTGACAGAACTTCTTGGAGAGGATTATTCAGAAAGTAGATGGGAGGGTTGTCCAGTCGGTCTTTTCGGAGAGACATCGTAAGAGTGTGAGATTTGTCAGGATTGAAAGACATGTTCCACTTGTTTGCCCAGTCTGTGATTTTGTCCAGGTCTGCAGAGAGTGAGGAGGCTGCAGACTGCCGATCTGAGGGATGAGGAATGGAGCGGCAGAGAGTGGAGTCATCAGCAAAGAGATAGAGAGGATTTTCAAGAGAGTCAGAGAGATCATTGATGAAGACCAGAAAAAGCACAGGGCCCAGAACACTGCCTTGGGGAACTCCAGCCTGAACAGGAAGAGGAGATGAGAGAAACCCATTCAGGGCCACACGGTGACTACAACGAGAGAGGAAGTCCGCCAGCCATGCGTGGAGATTTCCATGGATACCAAAGGAGTAGAGTTTGGTGAGCAGAGCGGGGTGCCAGACCGTATCGAAGGCACGTGATATGTCGAGGGAGACAGCTCTAATTTCCTGTTTGGCATTGAGGACCTCCATCCATTGTTGAGACAGCAGAAGCAGCATGTCCAGAGTAGAGTGACCTGGTCTGAAACCAAATTGATGATCAGAGATCAAGCCATTGGAGAAGAGGAAAGATTTCATATCCGAAGCAATGATGGATTCCATGACTCTGCTGATAATTGGGAGAAGGCTGATTGGTCTGTAGTTGCTAGGATCTGTTTTTGCACCTTTTTTGTGCAAAGCGGTGATGTTGGCTGATTTCCAAGCAGATGGCAGTTGACCTTGAGCAAAAGAGAGGGTGAAGAGAACAGAGAGAGGGAGTGAAAGAGCGGAAGAACAGGATTTTAGGACCCGTGGTCTGATGCCGTCAGGTCCAGTTGCAGAATCAGAGTCGAGGGTTGACAGAAACTTTTCCACCTTGTCAGGAGGAAAGGATACGGAGTCCAGGAGCAGCTGGGTACGACTGGGTACGGTGGGTACAGAGAGGGATGGGTTTGGGACACAAGATTTAGAGGCAAATACAGAGTTGAGGCATTCAGCTTTTTCACGTGCGGAGTCAGCTGTGTAGCCGTTTGAGGTAAGGGAGGGGATGGAGGGGGAACAAACACCAGAAAAAGATTTGACCAGATGCCACCAGGATTTGGAAGAGGGAGACAGATAAGAGAGTTCGGTATTGAGAACGGAGAGATATTGTTTCCTGGCTCTCCTGAGGGTGGACACACACTTGTTTCGGGCTTTGTGAAAGGAAATGAGATTTCCTTCCGTTGGATTTGCTTTCCAGGAGACGAAGGCAAGTTGTTTCTGGGCAACAGCCTCACCACAAGATTCCGTGTACCATGGACGGGAGGAAGGGTATGACAACTGAAGACGAGATGGGATAAATCTGTGCATGAGAGAGAGCAATTTACTTTGGAAGAATTCCCAGATGAGTTGATGTCAGAGGTGGTAGAGATGGGAGACCAGTCCAGATGATTGATGGCTGCTTGAAGACCGTGCCAGTTGGCCTGAGTGAAATGCCAGACTCGTCGACGCTGAGGAGGCTCCCTGAGAATGGTCAGAGAGATGTCCACTTTAACAAGCACATGATCAGATGAGCCGATTGGAGCAGAAGAAGAGCAGCAGACATTTTCAGGGAAGTTGGTCATAACCAAGTCCAGAAGAGAAGATGCTCAGTTGACTGAGATCCGGGTTGGGAAATTGACAGATTGTGTCAGTCCCAATGAGTCGCAGAAGTCCTTTGCTGAGGAGCCATGGCTGGTGAGAGGTACCCACACCCAGCCAACTGGCATGGTGACAATTGAAATCACCACATATGAGGAAGAGAGAGTTAGGATGAGTAGACAGAAGTTGGTCCATATTATCAGACAGCGAGATGTAGATGGAGTCATCACTGTTTGGTGGACGGTACAACACACATATGAACAAGAGGTGGGAGCGAAGGGGAAGCCGTAGCCAGAGGTATTCCTGGGGGTGAGGTGGAGAGAGTGCAGGGCGAGTGAGGAAGAGAGTTTTTGATAAAGATAGCAACCCCACCTCCATGACGAGGCTCAGGTCTATCATACCGGAGGAGGGAGTAACCCGGGAGAGATACTAAGGAATCAGAGACATCATGAAGGAGGAAAGTTTCTGTTAAGCAGATCACGTCTGGTTTGACAGAAGCAACCTGTATTTTAGGAGACGCAATTTACTTATAGACTTATAGACAACTTTAATTAATTTTACTTATAGACTTCAACAGAGAATGGTATCTACAACAGAAAAATGCAAAAGATATAGTTATTCTGTTACCATTTGTAAAGGAGTAAAGTAATAATTAGTACCACTCAAATTGAGCTCACTTTGAAAATAGCGCCATCTTCCCATCTCAATTACTCCGTAATGAAGAGGGGTAGAACGATAATTTTTTCACTGAAATAAACCTTAGCATTTAAATTTTACATAAAAAAATAAGGAGACACCTCAAAACCTTCCTGCTAATAATAGTTGATCAAAGAAATGTCATAGTCTAACTACTTTACATTTTAATGCCAAAAATACCCCCTTTTTTGGCCTTTAACCTGTCACGCAAGAACCAAAAATTGTTATATTGCACTGAAGTTGTCTCTGCAGGTAGAGGAGACCCCATTACACATCATACAAGTGTAAAATAGTGGATATTTTATTTGTAATAAGAAAATATCAAGCCCTGTATTGAGAAAAATGAAAGTGTTCCATTTTTCGTGACTTCACTTCTATGCTTACACATACGAAGAAATAACTGAACTATCGCGAGGCTACATGTTGTAGTGTGACTAAACTATGAGGGGGAAATTAACCTTTATTGTACAAAACTCAAAACCGCAACAATATGTTTGAACCTTCTGCCGGCATATTAATTACTGTGGCTTTATGTATGACACAGTATTGTAAGTGTTTGTCTAATCTTTCTTGACTATTACAGAAGTTGAGACATCGCTTACAGATATATTTTTTAGCCTCGTGTTTGTTTATTTGTGAAGAAACTAATCTTGATAAATTTTTGATGTAAGCGTAATGTGAATTTTCTTCCAAATTATAATATGGAAGGTCAATATGAGTTTCATCATTTTTATAGTTATCATAAGTTTGTGAAACCCGAACTTTGTTTTTATCCTTTAGATCATAAACATTAATAGATAGATTATTCATTTTCTCAAATTTAGGAATATCTTTCATGGTCATTGGAAATGGTAAACCAGTAACATTTAACTCGTTTTCATATTTCCCATAATGTGATACCCTTTGAACATGATGTTCAGCGGGATGTAAGCATGCAAGAACAGACCATAGAAAACATTTATGATCTTTATTTTGAATATTAATAATAATTGCCGTTTTATTTTTTATAACCGTCGGCAATTCAATATAAGAAGAAGCTTTTAGGGGGTTTGATTTTAGAACATGTATATCGATGAAAAGTATTCTCGTAATAGTAAATGCACTACCCACAAGCGAATGGATCCACCTGTTCTTCTTGTTCTATAAGTTTATCATAAACGTCCGTTAATAAGAATCCCTGGAGTGATGCGATAAAGTAAGGTTTTGTTCTCGTATAACGTTTTATAATAAGATCCCCTATTTCAGTATTTGGTTTTTTCAATTCCATTTTTACTCCCATATAAAATTTAAGGGGTTTAATCTCATCCAAAACATTCTTTACATAGCTTTCAACGGTGGGTTTGACTGGTTCAACCGCCTCAGCTATTGATTTTGGTTCTGGGGGTGGTAAATTAAAAATCGTTATTTTAATATGTCCATTAAATGCCCCATCACAGTCCTTTATCGTGTACCCCAACAACTTTATGTGTTTTTGTGATTTAAGATGAGTAGGAAAGCTCCTCTTCAAGACCTTCTTATCACAAACGTGACAATATTTTGTTTCTCGTTCGGGTGGAGCTGCTCTATGTAAAAGTTTGAGTGTGTGTTTTTGGGATTTAAGATGTCTTTTACGTTCACTTTTATAATCACGTTTACAAACATCACAATACCATGTTTTTGGTTTGTCTTGTTCAAGGGGAGCCATCATCTGGGAAAGTTTGGCTTTGTGTTTGTTGGATTGAAGGTGTTGTTTATAATTGTTTTTATAATCGTGATCACAAATATTACAATATGTTGTGACCTGCTTTTTATATGTCCTCATATTGTTCATTTTATATGAGAAAGTCCTACAAACTAAAATTCAGGCCATAGAAATAAAATGAATAAAATTGAAATGTTGGTGTAAATGTCCACCCCAATGTGTTAAATAAGTGATGACAAATCTTATCATGAAATTGTTTACGCTCAATTGTTTTTAAACCAGTAAAATCTTCAAGATTACATTTATGATTATGTTTATGCAATAACTGAAATAATAAATATTGCATATTCAGAATTTTTTTTCTATCTCGTGCTTCAACCTTATCTCTACCATGATTTTCATAGTATAGGTTTAATAATGTTTTTAAATCGGTAATTAGCGCTTGTTCTAAATGAGAAATATCATCCAATTTCTTCTTGGTTAATGTTACATATATTAGATTAATATTACCATAATATTTCATATATTTTAATTCTTTTAGAAACATGGTGATATGAGTTTTCGTAAAATTGGAATATTTTATAACCTCATCTTCGTGGTCGATAAAAAGTCTATATGCTTTAAACTTTTCGTTCAGATCGCTATTAACCTTTTCTGGTATTTTACAATATTGTTTACCTTGATATTGAGTAATACATTTTTGAAAATGAGAAACTGTTGTCAATATATTTCCCTATTATATTTACTCTCTTATAATCATTATAAGTCATATTAGAGTTAAAACTTAATTGTTGGTTATTACACCACAAACACGTTTTAATATTTGTGTAAGTTATTTCAAAATCAGATAAGTTTTGATTTTTTACAAAATGTACAAGTAATATGAGCGATGGGTTTAATTTCATATAAAATGGGTATATTCCACAATTTTAACCTTATTATTTCTCTTACAATATTTAAAAACACATTTATAATAGATACTTTCTTTTTAAAGATTGGATTATGTGTATTCATCGGTGATAATGGTTTAGATAAAATTGATTTATATTCATGTATCAATAATCCTGTCCTTACAATGTAGAACATTTTATCCTGATTAATATTCTGTAATGTTTGTTCAATATTTGCAATATTTGTTTTAATATCACCTGATGTTTCATTATAAGTTACAATTAAATCTTTTATCCTATCTAATTTTCCATGAAGCACATCAAATTCCATGTTAAATTTATTAATGATTTCACTATCAATGTCAATAATATCTATTTTTTCATTAAAGTTATTCATTTGTATTATAATTCTCATCCTGTTAAACTAAAAATCAATTTTTTAGTTTTATGATTATTTTCGTGAAAAATTTGCGAAAATCGTGAAATCTGACAAATCAGAAATTTTGAAAATCATCATTTTTTTATTTTTTGAAAATTGTGAAATCTGAAAATTTCGAAATTTGGGAAAATCAAGAAAATGTGAAAATGTGAAAATAAATAATTAATTGGTCACCATGTTTGTGGTGAGTCACTTTCTGTTTTTGGGTTGAGGCAGTTTTGGTTTGGGGGTAAGGAGGATGCTGAGGTTTGGGACATGGAATGTAGGGACAATGATAGGGAGATCAGGAGAAGTGATGGAAGAATTGGTCAGAAGAAGAGTGGACATAATAAATGTTGTGTGCAGGAGACGAGATGGAAGGGAAGTGGTGTGAGAATGGTGAAGGGAAGGCAGGGACAGAAATACAAGTTTGTGTGGCAAGGGTGCCCAGAAGGCATGAATGGTGTTGGTGTCCTGTTTTCTGAGGAGTTTGTAGACAGTGTGGTGAGTGTGATGAGAGTGAGTGAAAGGTTGATGATGGTGAAAATGATGATTGGAAAGCTCTTGGTGAACGTCATCTCGGGATATGCTCTGCAGGTTGGTCGGAGCAATGAAGAGAAGGACAAGTTGTGGTGTGCAATAGAGAAGCTGATGGAAAACGTGAAAGATGAGGAAGTTGTTGTGGTAGGAGGAGACCGAAATGGACATGTGGGAAGGGGTATGGATGGTTTTGAGGGAGTTCATGGGGGTTACGGATATGGGGTGAGAAATGGAGAAGGTGAAAGGATTTTGGAGTTTGTTGATGGAGCTGATTTGTTGATTTGTAATACTCAGTTCCAGAAAGAGGATAATAAGCTTGTTACATACATGTCAGGTGGGTCGACGACAACCATTGACTACCTGCTGGTGCGTAGGCGAGATAAGGGGCACCTCCGGGACACAAAGGTGATCCCGGGGGAGGAGGCTGTTTCACAGCACCACTTGGTTGGCTGCGACATAACGGTGAAAGGTGCGGGGAGAGCTCGGCGGGTGAAGTACCAACCGACAATGAAGGTGTGGAGGTTGAAAGAGGTGACAGTGAGGGAGGCATTAAAAGAGAGGCTGAGTATGGCAGAGGATGATGTGGTTGAGCTTGAAAATGATTGGATGTCAATGAAATATAGTCTGTTGGGAGCCGTTGGTGAGGTATGTGGATGGACAAAAGGACCACCGAGGCACTCGGAAACATGGTGGTGGGATGATGAAGTTGGAAAGAAGATTGACGAGAAGAGGAAGAAGTTCAAGGAGTGGCAGAAGGCGAAGGGTATGGGGGCAGAAAAGGCAGAGCATGAAAGTTATAAGGCAGCCAAGAAGGCTGCAAAGAAAGAGGTAGCAAAGGCGCAGGAGGCATGTAGGAAAATGTTCGGAGAACGCTTGGATTCAGAAGAAGGTCAGAGAGCGGTATTCAGGATTGCAAAGCAGATAGCGAAAGAGAGGTGTGATGTGATGGGGGTGAGTTGCTTGAAGGATGAAGTGGGACAAATCGTTGTGGACCCAGATGGAATTAAAGGAAGATGGAAGAGATATATGGAAATGCTGTTGAATGCAGAGAATGAATGGGATGGCAACATAGAGAGTAACCCAGTTTTAGGACCGGCAGAGAGATAACCGAGAAGGAAGTTGAGGAAGCGATAAAAGCAATGATGAGTAGAAAAGCGGGAGGGCCGACGGGAGTTGTGGGAGATATGTTGAAGGCAGCGGGAAATTGGGGTGTGAAGAGAATGACAGAGATCTGCAATCTGGTGGTGAAAGAAGGCTGCATTCCAGTGGATTCGGAACTGAGTACCCTTGTCCCTCTACACAAGGGGGAAGGTGACCCTCTGGACTGTGGCTCGTATCGAGCGATAAAGTTATTGGAGCATGGAATGAAGGTATTGGAAAGGGTGTTGGAGAGGAGGATAAGGAAGAAAGTGAAGATTGACGAAATGCAGTTTGAATTTATGCCAGGAAGAGGAACGACAGACACGCTTTTTATTGTGAGGCAGTTGCAAGAGAAGTACATGGAGAAGAGGAAGAGGTTGTTTCTTGGGTTTGTTGATCTGGAGAAAGCATTCGATAGGGTTCCACGTGAAGTAGTGACATGGGCATTGAGGAAGTTAGGAGTGGAGGCATGGTTGATCAGAGTAGTGATGGCAATGTACAAAAGAGCGCACACAGCTGTAAGGACGAAGGACGGGAACAGTGGTGAGTTTGAGGTGAAGGTGGGAGTGCATCAGGGGTCGGTACTAAGTCCAATACTATTTGTAGCTGTGATTTGTAGCCATGGGAGTTGTTGTATGCAGATGATCTGGTGTTTATTGCAGAAAGTATGGATGGGCTGAAGGAGAAGATGAACAAGTGGAAGGAATGTATGGAGACAAAAGGTCTGAATGTGAATATCGGAAAAACGAAGGTGATGGCAAGTGGTAAAGCATGTGGTGAGGTGGAAAGAACTGGGAAGTGGCCATGTGCTGTGTGCAGGAAGGGTGTCGGAGTGAATTCCATTCAATGTACAATGTGCGCTGAGTGGGTTCATCAAAAATGTAGTGGTTTGAGAGGGTCGTTAACCAGTGTGGCAGCTACATTCAAGTGTAAGGTGTGTACAGAGGGAGCTGCAGATGGAGGAAATGTTGAGTTGGATCTTGGAGACGGCGTGAAGCTTGAAGGTGTGAAAACATTTTGTTACCGAGGAGACATGCTGAATGGAGAAGGTGGATCAGACTCTGCAACGGTTGCTGGAGTGAGATGTGCATGGAAGAAGTTTCGGGAACTGAGTGGCGTGCTGATGAGGAGTGGAGTGTCGTTGAAGCTGAAGGGAAAGGTGTGTGCTGCATGTGTGAGAAGTGTTATGATTTATGGGAGCGAGACATGGGTAATGAACGTAGAGCAGCAACGAAGGCTCGAAAGGGTGGAAATGCGAATGGTTCGGTGGATGTGTGGAGTATCGTTGAGAGAGAGGAAGACAAATGATGAATTGCCAAAGATGATGGGAATAGAGCCTGTGATGGATGCTGTGAAGAGAAACAGTTTGAGATGGTTTGGTCATGTGTTGAGGAAGGATGAAAGTGACTGGTTGAGAAGAGTGATGGAAATGAATGTAGAAGGAAGTAGAGGACAGGGAAGACCGAGAAAGACTTGGCTAAAGATGGTCGAAGAAGAAATGCGGGCAAGGGGGTTGACAAGTGGAGATGCAGAAAATAGGGCAAAATGGAGAAGATTGTCATGGGGACCGGAAGGCTAACCCCCGCTCTTGCAGGGAAAATGGCCTTGAAATGCCTGTTGTTGTGTTGTTGGTAAGGGGGATGTGGGGAATGTGGTGGGGAGGGTGGGGTGGGTGGCCTGGTCTGGAACCTACCGTATACATCTACTTCCAGGTACGAGCATAAGGAAGTGTCTCTGTCAAGTCCATTTACTGACGATTTGCCACCTTAATACAGGTGCTCCGAAGGTGCACGAGTTTAAACTATAGGTTGTCCGCATCACTGTTCCAAATTCAAGTCGTAATACATAAATGAAATGGGATATAATCACGTGGTTTTTGTGAAAGAATATGTCCAAGTTTTGTTGTCTAGATTCGTCAAGATAATCATTGGCATTTGAATGGAATTTTTGTGGACTGCGCTCGAATGACTCACAACGTGTTCGACATCCTCAGCACTTCTTGATCGTCTTGTCCCCTTCCTCTGCAGGATGACACCGGTCTCCACAAACCTTTTGTGACACTCACCAATCGTTTTTCTCGATGGTGGCTACCTTCCATAAGTAATCCTGAAACTTTGTTAAACTTGAACCTGTGTAGCTGATTTGGTCTCTATAAACCAGGCAACACACTGCTTTTTCTTGTGGAGACGCCATTTGCAGAGTAAATGTGATGTCGTGTTGCAGGAGACACCCGGAAATAATAATAATAATACATTTATTTTATATAGCGCTTTTCAAGAAGCCCAAAGACGCTTTGACAGAGTACAAAAAACAAGTGCAAAAAGACAAAAATCAATAGGTAAATAATCAAAGCAAAAGGTTGTACGTCGAATTGAGTCGAGTACGTTGAGTACGTTGAGTACGTTGAGTACGTTGTATGTTCAGTACGTCGAAAAGTATGTTCAATTAATAATGTGAGTACGTCTATAAGGTATGTACAATTAGAATGTGAGTATGTCAATAAAGTATGTACAATTAGAATGTGAATACGTCTATAAAGCATGTACCATTTTTTTTTTTTTTTTTGTTTTGTTTTGTTTTGTATACAAGATCGAGGCTCGTGAAAGAGCGAACATTTATCACACAGAAAGACAAACCGACACATAACCGACAAACCGACACATAAAACAAATAACATCGGGAGCGGTAGACAAGATGGGGAGAGAGGGGGAAGGACACAAACACAACATTTGAGAGCAGGAACCGAGAGACATGGAGACATCGAGAGATCTGTGGGAGGGAGAGGGCTTTGGGGGGGAGGCATGGGAAAGGGGGTAGGAGAGGCATAAAACATATGGACACTGCCAAGACTACCAGGAAAGAAGTTGGAATTACAAACAAGGTGGATCTGGGGTGAATTAGTGGGGGTAGAAAAGATCAAGGTTTTGGATGGGGGAAGATAAGAGATGGTGGTGAACAGCTGTTTTAAAGACCTGGAGGGAGGAGTGGGATTGAAGGGAGTGTGGGAGTTTGTTCCAGAGGCGGGAGAAAAGAGGAATGAAGGAGTGAAGGTGAGCAGAGAGCCGAGATTTCGGCAGTTTAACCATCAGAGGCTTGCTGGCAGATCTTGTGCGACCTGTAGGAATATTTGGGGGACAGAGCACAGAGAGAGCTGGGGGAGCAAGGCCGGAGAGGAGTCGGTAGAAGACAGAAAGACCACCTACCTGCCTGCGGTGAGTGAGTGAAAGGCCCTCAGAGATAGCTTAATCGCGGGAGATTCCAATGATTCTGAAAGCTTTGGTTTCAACAGCATGAAGCCGAGCTAGGTGTGAGGCAGGAGCACCAGCCCATAGGGGAGAACAGTATTCCATTGAGCTGCGGATGAAAGCCTTGTATGTGGTGAGGAGCTCAGGTGTGCCTAGGAAGGACTTCGCACGACGGAGGATGCCCAGTCGGCGACTGGCTTTGCAGGCCAGCTTGGAAATGTGGTTTTCCCAAGAAAGATCATGGCAGACAGTGAGACCCAAAAGCTTGAGCGACCGAACTTCTTGGAGAGGATTGTTGAGAAAGTAGATGGGAGGGTTGTCCAGTCGATCTTTTCGGAGAGACATAGTAAGAGTGTGAGATTTGTCAGGATTGAAAGACATGTTCCACTTGTTTGACCAGTCTGTGATTTTGTCCAGGTCTTCAGAGAGTGAGGAGGCTGCAGACTGCCGATCTGAGGGAAGAGGAATGGAGCGGCAGAGAGTGGAGTCATCAGCAAAGAGATAGAGAGGATTTTCCAGAGAGTCGGAGAGATCATTGATAAAGACCAGAAAAAGCACAGGGCCCAGCACACTGCCTTGGGGAACTCCAGCCTGAACAGGAAGGGGAGATGAGAGAAATCCATTCAGGGCCACACGTTGACTACGACCAGAGAGGAAGTCCGCAAGCCATGCACGGAGATTTCCATGGATACCATAGGAGTAGAGTTTGGTGAGCAGAGCTGGGTGCCAGACCGTATCGAAGGCACGTGATATGTCAAGGGAGACAGCTCTGATTTCCTGTTTGGCATTGAGGTCCTCCATCCATTGTTGAGACAGGAGAAGCAGCATGTCCAGAGTAGAGTGACCTGGTCTGAATCCAAATTGATGATCAGAGATCAAGCCATTGGAGAAGAGGAAAGATTTCATCTCCGAAGCAATGATGGATTCCATGACTTTGCTGATAATTGGGAGCAGGCTGATTGGTCTGTAGTTAAAAGGATCTGTTTTTGCACCTTTTTTGTGTAAAGCGGTAATGTTTGCTGATTTCCAGGATGCTGGCAGATGACCTTGAGCAAAAGATAGGGTGAAAAGAACAGAGAGAGGGTGAGATAGAGCGGCAGAGCAGGATTTTAGGACCCGTGGGCTGATGCCGTCTGGTCCAGTTGCAGTGCAGAATCAGAGTCGAGGTTAGACAAAAACTCCTCCACCTTGTCAGGAGAGAAGGACACAGAGTCCAGGAGCAGTTGGGTTCGACTGGGAAAGGTGGGAACAGAGAGAGATGGGTTTGGGACTAAAGATTTTGAGGCAAACCCAGAGTTGAGGCATTCGGCTTTGTCACGTGCAATGTCAACTGTGTGGCCATTTGAGGTAAGGGAGGGGATGGAGGGGGAACAAACACCAGAAACGGATTTGACCAGACGCCACCAGGATTTGGAGGAAGGAGACAGGTTTGAGAGTTCGTTCTTGAGTGAGGAGAGATAGTGCTTCCTGGCACTCCTGAGGGTAGACACACACTTGTTCTGAGCTTGGTGGAAGGAACTGAGATTGCCTTCAGTTGGATTAGCCTTCCAAGAGGCAAAGGCAAGTTGTTTCAGGGCAACTGCCTCACCACAAGATTCGGTGTACCATGGACGGGAGGAAGGGTAAGACAACTGAAGACGAGATGGGATAAATCTGTGCATGGGAGAGATCAGTTTGCTTTGGAAGAATTCCCAGGAAGAATTGATGTCAGAGGCAGTGGAGATGGGAGACCAATCCAGACGATTGATGGCTGCTTGAAGCCCGTCCCAGTCGGCCTGAGTGAAATGCCAGACTCTTCGACGCTGAGGAGGCTCTCTGAGAATGGCCAGAGAGATGTCCACTTTGACAAGCACATGATCAGAAGAACCGATTGGAGCAGAAGAAGAGCAGCAGACATTAGCAGGGAAGTTTGTCATAACCAAGTCTAGAAGAGAAGAAACTCCATTGGCTGAGATCTGGGTCGGGAAATTGACAGATTGTGTCAATCCCAGTGAGTCACAGAAGTCCTTTGCTGAGGTGCCATGACTGGTGAGAGAGGAACCGACACCCAACCAGGTGGCATGATGACAGTTGAAGTCACCACATATGAGGAAGAGAGAGTTGGGATGAGTGGATAGAAGTTGGTCCATGTTGTCAGAGAGTGAAATGTAAATTGAGTCATCACTGTTTGGGGGACGGTACAGAACACATATGAACAAAAGGTGGGAGTGGAGAGGAAGCCGTAGCCAGAGGTACTCCTGGGGGTGAGGAGGAGAGAGGGCAGTGCAAGGAGAGTGAGGAAGAGAGTTTTTGATAAAGATAGCCACCCCACCACCAGGCCGAGGCTCAGGTCTATCATACCGGAAGAGGGAGTAACCAGGAAGAGATATTGAGGAATCAGAGACATCTTGAAGGAGGAAAGTCTCTGTTAAGCAGATCAAGTCTGGATTGTCAGAAGCAACCTGTATGGAGAGATCAGTCAGGTTTGAGCGAAGGCCCCGGATGTTTGAGGTCCATACCGTTAAAGAAGAGAGAGGGGGAGCATCGGGTACAGGACAGGGGAGGGGAGGAGTAGGGTAAGATGAAGGATGAGAGGGGGAGGTAGGGAGAGCAGTTGATAGTGTGTCAGAGATTACAGAAGAGTTCCAAGAAAGGGAAGGATGAGGAGGATGAAAGGTTTGGTGGTGAAGGGATGAGGCAGAGTGAGGGGTTGTTTGAGGGGGGGCATGGGACAGTAGAAGGTTGGGGGGGGGGGTGGAGGCATGAGATAGAAGGGAGACGAGGTGGGGAGGAGGCAACTTTGGGGAGGGGGGAGGAGGGAGAATTTGAGAGGAATGGTATGGGGGGAGATTTGAATGGACCATTAGAATGTGAGTTTATCTATAAAGCATGTACCATCAGAATGTGAGTACGTCCATAAAGTATGTACAATTAGAATGTGAGTATGTCAATAAAGTATGTACAATTAGAATGTGAATACGTCTATGAAGTATGTACAAAGTTCCCGCCTCCAGTTTTGCCAGCGAGGTTGCGTTTTTTCCAAGCTGTCCACACTCTCCACGCTATCAAAGTTAAGTGATTGTTCCCATTTGTATTTTTGTCAAAACTGTATTTTTATTTTACGGTGTGTGCACCTACTGTGTGTCCCTATGAAGAACTGTCTGATCTGATCTGATCCTCATAAATGAAAAAAAAAAAGGTCAATAGAACTTTGATAAATGTTCTTCATAAACGGCAAACCACACCGTTGTACCCCGTTTCGGTATATTTTTTTTTTATGGTTTGAATTTGGAACGGTAATTTGTGGACATGCTGTAAACTTCTTGTAATCTATCAGAAACTGTACTTGGCGTTTTTGTAGATTGTAGAAACTGTGAAGGTGTTTTTTCATTGTCATCGTTTTTGCATTGTCACCGTTTGTTGCATTGTCACCGTTTGTTGCATTGTCACCGTTTGTTGCATTGTCACCGTTTGTTGCATTGTCACCGTTTGTTGCATTGTCACAGTTTGTTGCATTGTCACCGTTTGTTGCATTGTCACCGTTTGTTGCATTGTCACCGTTTGTTGCATTGTCACCGTTTGTTGCATTGTCACCGTTTGTTGCATTGTCACCGTTTGTTGCATTGTCACCGTTTGTTGCATTGTCACCGTTTGTTGCATTGTCACCGTTTGTTGCATTGTCACCGTTTGTTGCATTGTCACCGTTTGTTGCATTGTCACCGTTTGTTGCATTGTCACCGTTTGTTGCATTGTCACCGTTTGTTGCATTGTCACCGTTTGTTGCATTGTCACCGTTTGTTGCATTGTCACCGTTTGTTGCATTGTCACCGTTTGTTGCATTGTCACCGTTTGTTGCATTGTCACCGTTTGTTGCATTGTCACCGTTTGTTGCATTGTCACCGTTTGTTGCATTGTCACCGTTTGTTGCATTCACCGTTTTTGCATTGTCACCGTTTTTGCATTGTCATCGTTTTTTGCATTGTCACCGTTTTTTAACTGTCACTGTCTTTGCATTCTCATATTCCAGTGAGACTTCTGATAAAGAATGGCAGGTCGGTGACTCGGCTGGAGCGTCGGGCATGAATGGGGCGGAAGAGGAGAAAGGGAAAGAATCGGAGACTGAGCATTTTGAGTTTCCCTCTTGCTCATCCCCACCTGGCCCGGTCTCTCAACGTCAGAGCTCCGTGACCTTCCAGCTAAGACTTGTGAACTCGCCAGGCCGGCACGACTTGCGCCACGTCATCATTGATGGCTCTGATGTGGCGTTAGCGTGAGTACCAAAATCTAACCGTGCACGCACCTCGGACCTTATTATTCTGACCTGCTATGCTGTTAAATGAACCTCATGGGATTCCATAAACTCCTAATGATTATACCTGATTATAAGTTGTAAGATTTTTATTTCCCAGGTTCATTTGTTTGTTTAGTTATTGTATTTTTTGCACGTGCCGACATGCCTGGTTCGTGATTTGCTGCTTAATGTTATTGCAGTTAGTTAATTAATTAATTACCCCATGCATGTGAAGTGAAAGGCAGGGGTTAAGCGATTGTCAGTCAACAAAAAAATTGGAAATCATTCCAAACGGGACACTCACTGTTTTTAAGGACATCATTAAGGACACGAATAACTAATGTAACATGTTAGATTGGGTGGTGTAATAGACACTGGGGTGTCAGATTGGGTGGTGTAATAGACACTGGGGTGTTAGATTGGATGGTGCAATAGACACTGGGGTGTTAGATTGGGTGGTGTAAAAGACACTGGGGAGTTAGATCGGGTGGTGTAATTAGCACTGGGGTGTTAGATTGGGTGGTGTAAATAGCACTGGGGTGTCAGATTGGGTGGTGTAAAAGACACTGGGGTGTTACATCAGTGGTGTAATAGACACTGGGGGGACAAGATGCCTCAGTATCCACAGAATAAATAAATAATTATCTGAAGAACTTTCTAGACTTGTAATTGCATTTTAGATGGGTCAATATGCCATCATACCCTCGACAAATTCTAACAAAAGGTTTTTCAGTGTTTTTTTTAACTACTGGGTGTTTTAAACGACAGAAAAAAAGTCTACCAAAATCTGACCACCGGAAGTGGGTTAAAACTAGGTCAGTTCCAAGATGGCCACCACTGACCCTGAAAATCAGGAAGGCAACTGTAACTTCTTTATTATTCGGTGTAGAACAATAATTTTGGTATCTAACCTCGGGTTTTAAGAGTCGAGGAATTCATTGGTGCCAATAAAATTTCAATCCGACTACTCAGACCCTTAAATCAAAGATTGCGGCCAACAATCATGAATTAAGTCACCGACCAATAACTCCCATATTATTTCCCTGTAAAGCATTTTTAGGGCCAAATAATGCAAATATCCGTTTTTTTAGAGTAAATTTTATTGACATGTTTCAGAAAAATGTATTTCAGAGTACACTCAATAATTCAGTGAAAAATCTCATACATACTGTTGCGTCGCCGGGGATTAAGATCCCCAGTGACGGATGGCCGACCGAGCCTTAACTCCGAGGTGTATGAGCCGAAAATATGGCGGTGTTATCTCTTTACAAGGGAAACTGAGGGTCCCCGGTCTTATTTGAACGAACGGACGCGGCGATGGTTTTCCGAAACCAGGAACAAATAAACGTACAAGACACAATAATTGAACATGCAACAAATAAAGGTTTAATGAAAATAATGCAGGCAATAAAAATGAAAGGTGAGATAAGATCTATAATTATTCCTAGATGAGGATCCTCCATACGGACTCGTATACAGACAAGAGAATGATAAAATAAAATCCACCCTTTTTGCCGGCACTCAGCTCTGGTCTCGATGAGGGTTTGGTGCCGTCACAGGTTCCGCGTCCCTGCGCGGGAAAACACGCGTTGGCGCAAAGTCGGGTTTGGTGCCGTCACAGGTTCCACGTCCCTGCGCGGGAAAACACGCGTTGGCGCAAAGTCGGGTCCACTGCCGGAACGAGGTAACCAGCCAAGAGCTCCTCCCTTGGTCCTTCTCGTTCGGCTGCACCGAGCTCCGACTGTACCGAACTTCCAGGAGCGCACACAAACCAGCCGCAGCAAACCAGAGGAACAAGCGTCCAACCCACACGAACGCCGGAACGGAGGGAGCAAAGGAAATGCGACCACCTGCCGCGTAGCCCAGGACAGAGAGACAAAATGGCAGTCGCTTCACTTTTTCTTCCTCCGTTCTCGAATGTTCCACGATGACGTCGCACTCGAACCAATCCCCACGCTTTACCACTTCAGTCCATGGCCATGACCAATCGTTCCTTTCGGGGCGGGGCCCTCACGGCCTTTCTTGACACCCATCGAGAATATCCGGGGGCGGGGTTCCCTTGCCGATCGGCAAATGTGATGGGTTTCTGTCGGGCTTGTCGGTGTTGTAATGTGCCTGAGTTAGTTTCCTGATGGCTCTCATCTTATCGCAGGCTGATTTATTACAACCACAATGGTCAGATCACAAGAGGTGGGATGAACAGGGGGATTAGTCTTACTCCCTAAGCTACATAGCACAAGAGCCACCCTCCGTATGGCTCACGTCACACTTAATCCGAACACACGGAGCTGACTTATTTACATCAAGATGTTCTTAGACGACATTTGGAGCATGGTAATCTATACAATTCTACCTGGACTAAGGTATTTCATTACCTACCCCCACACATGTAACAATACTAAATGCAATAGTAAAAAAAAAGTAACTCACTCTTTCACCATCTCGATTTAGTCCTCAATTGATGTTGTACACTTTATGCAATTGATGTTGTACACTTTATGCAATTGATGTACACTTTTGGAATGCCTCTTGACTGTCCGATCTAAAAGACAGTGGTTTTGCCATCTGCTGGAGTGTAATGGAGAAGAATAATTAACAAGTTAGTGTCCTCCAATCAGTGTTGTTGGCTTAGCGGCTAGGGTGCCAGCTTAGGATCCTAGGATCCTAGGATCCTGGGTTCGAATCCCGGTCGATCGCTGAATTAACGCCAGGGGGGTTGACTCAGCCTGTCATCCTTCTGAGGTCGGCTAATTGAGTACCAGTTCACTGGTAATTCCCTGTTTGTCGTAAAAGGCGACAAACAGGGTTGGCGGCAGGAAGGGCATCCGGCCGTAAAACATTGCTTCAAAAAGGGGACCAACAAAAACAACAACAACCACGGTGCCCGAAAAAGGCCAACCCCCGCTTTGCGGGGAAAAATGGCCTCTAAAGGTTTTTTTTTTTTTTTTTTTTTAAATCAGTGTGGTGGAATGTGCATATGCAGTGTTATCTGCAGCTTTAGCGATGTCCACATCAGCGTCCCCTTCTGCCTGAATGACCGTGCATCCCACCCTCCTCGGTTCATCACTTATTAAACTGATTAGTTGTTGCTTGTTACTTCCACTTGAAAGGAATTCTTCCTGCTTCCCTTCAAATTCGGTTTCACTGGTGAAGTTCACAACCGGATAATTGATGGTTTTTTCCCCATCTCTGGTGTGCGTTATCCTTTCTCGAGGGACCTGCCCCATACCCGTCAAACACAGCAGTTGCTGCCCCATAGTGCCTGTCCAAAACTGATTTGTTCGACGAATGACATGGAAGCCTTCTCGAAACTTCCTGTAGATATCTGGGTGTTTGTTTTCCAGTTCACTCATTTATTGGATGTCGAGATAGGTAGACTTCAGGTAGTTGTAGTGTCCTGCTGCAGCAAATATTGGCAGGGCGTCGGAAACAGCACGCAAGTGATTCAGCCAAGACCCAGTGCGATCTGCTTTGATCAACGCTCGTGCAGTACGAAGCATCCGCTGATATCCTCCTAGCCACAAGTGACTTGTTTTAGATTGAGCACTAAGTTCAGCTTTCTTCTGGTCAAGTTCCTCACTAATCTTAGCGACTGTAGTGGATATTATAAGAAGACTTTCAAGAGTGGTGTCACCCTTCAACAAGGACGAATACATTTTCTCAGTCTACTCTATTGCTGAAGCAAATTCAGGATTTTCATCTACCACAGATTTTACAATCATTTGGTGAAGACACTTGTCCACCAGAATACGGCCCGGAATGCCCTTTGAACTGATTTACCGGTCATCATATGCACTCCAGCATTTTCACTGCAAGCCACTTCTAAAATGCTTTTAAGTCCTGTGCCCTCCGTCAGTGTACCTATTGCTCCAAGCAGATTCATGAATGTGTGGAAACTACCAAGCATTAGAACTATCTCCTTCAAGTGACTACTCTGCGGTGCAGTACTGATGATCTAAGTAGCTTTCCAGTACAGGGGTTGATCAAATGTTATTACTGGAGGGACATGGTGTCTGCTGGCCAGGTTGCTGAGGAACTCCAACGTGGACAGAATGCACCTTTGGTCACCAGGATACATATCGATCATGGGCAAATACAGAATGGAGGACTGGCCGGGATGCGTATACCCCGAATGAATGATATGCATCATCCCCTGCCAATTTGGAGCTGGCTGTTTGAAATGGAATGAAAGTTCCCATAAGATATCAGCCCTCGTGTCGCAGTTTTGGAGACCGGGAAGTTCTTGAAACTTGATGTTTCGAAGAGCATGGGTGGCGAAGCGGTACTCTATGGTATCAACTTTGGACATCTCTACAATGTTCAGTTCAGAAATGTTTTGCCTTTTGACAAGATGCATCGTCTTGTCAAAAGGTACATTCTGCATCGTCTTCCTCGCTGGGGTCAACGCAGCTATCATGCCCATCCCGTGGAATGTACTTTTACCGTCGATGGTAAGAATATTGTGATCTACATTGTCACCAGAAAATAACAATGACAAGTCCAACACATCTATGTCTTCAACTAACAAATCTGGTGTGACAGTTTGTAGCATTCTTTTCAAATTGGAGCACTTTACCATACGACGAACCTTACCTCATCTCATGAAGAGTGTCCATGAGGAATTTGGACTGATACAGATTATGCACCTGCACTGCCAGCCAATCTGTAATGGTGTGATGACAGCCCATGGTCTTACTGCTTGTACTATGGCTTATCCAATACTGGCTACTTTGTGCTGCGGGCTTTTCCCCACAAACAGATACTTCAACATGTTTCGTAGTGTCTCTGGAAGGAAGCCCAGTGCAGAGTCGAGTTTAAGATCATCAGCTTTTGGGTAGTAATCAGTACCTTTGATTTGATATCGCTCCTGATCAGCCTTGTTGCCGTCTCAATTATGGCTCTCTTTTGCACTTCTTCATCACCTTCTCGTTGCGCATCTGTGTAGTAAGACCTAAGTATGTGTGATGGTTTTTCTTTAAATGTCACTATGTCGTTTAAGCCATTTCCCTCTGCGATATAGATGGAGTCCCCATATTGTTCCTTTCGTTTGTTCTTTCGATAGTGATGGCCGTAAGGAAACAAATCTTCACGATTCAAAAACTCCTTCATTTTGTTCTGAAGGTATGAAATCGTTAACTGTTCCTCATCATTCATCTCTAGATATGCACACATCCTGAAGAATGCCTGCTCTTGATCGGCATCTTTAGGCCGTCCAGATTTTCTGCATTTTGCATCCGTTCCGCCCCGAAAGTGCAGCAGTGCATCATACCCATTGCGGAAATCGACAAGGCATGTATGGTGGTATATGCAGTCAGCAGTCAGCAGTCAGCAGTCATGAAGATCTCCACCATATTACTCAATCCGCCCTTTCACAGTAAATGACCAATCATTAGAACGACTTTCACAGCACTCCAGGGTGGCCTTGGCAAATGAGTCTGTCTTGACATAGCTGTAGTCCAAACCTCCAAGGGCAACCTGGGTCCCACAAAGAAGGCAATCAGACTTGCTGTTGAAATGCCCAGTAGACACACGTGCACTTCTCTTCAGTGAGAGTATGGAGGAACCACTTTTCTTCTTTTGATTCTCAGTCATGTTGATTTATGTACCGTTGACGACAGTCCAAGTGTACTTTACAGCCAGCCATCACAACAATGCTATCACCTCTCCTAACACTTTTTTTTTTTTTTTTTTTTTTTTGTATGTATACTGGATCTTGTATCTTGTATACTTGTATACTTGCTGCATTGATGCCATCAGCACCCTTCTGACTAAATTTTACGCCATCTCCTTCTTCAATCCTTTCTTTGCAGATCAGACAACTTTCATGGGATAAGCTTGAAGCACTCGTGTTCCAAACCTGAAACAGAAATAAAAACTTTCAATATTCAAGAAAATAACGCTGAAAGAAGGTCAAAATAAGTAATATTTCATAAATAAAACAATTAAGCAAAAACCACTGTCATATATCAAATTGTTTGGAAGTGTTGGCTGCCATATTGGCCGCCATCTTGGATTTGCGGATATCATGGACCAAGTCATAAATCCATTGGCACCAATGAATTACTTGACACTTAAAACCTGAGGTTAGATACAAAAATTTTTGTTGTGCACCTAATAATAAGGAAGCTACAGCCACCTTCTTGATTTTCAGGGTCAGCGGTGGCCATCTTGGAACTGACCCAGTTTTGACCTACTTCCGGTGGTCAGGTTTTGGTACACTTTTTTTCTGTCGTTTAAAACACCCAGTAGATAAGAAAAACACTGAAAAACCTTTTGTGAGAATTTGTTGAAGGTTATGGTGTTTTTTTTTTGTTTTTTTTGAAATAAATTGACCCACCTATTTTTACAAGTCTCAATTTACAGTTTACGTTTTTTATCCCACTGATAGGCCGCATCTGGATCTGAACCAAAATCGAATCGGCTTGTTCTTGTCACCGACTCAACTCATCCACCACGTTTTGTCAGAACTCGTCCACAATGAAGTATCATGTTGTATATCATTGTGGCCTCATCTCTAAATGGTGAAGAATCACTGAAGAAAATTGTAAATTCTCATATCCAGATCGAGTTTCGAATCTTCACCAAAATCGAATTGATGCGTCCTTGTCGCACACCCAGCCTGTCCACCCACCATGTTTTGGATGAATCCGTTCCCATAACTTTTTGAAATATCGTGTTGTATATAGTTTTTGGCCCTTTCTTCCAATGGTGAAGAACCATTTAATAAATCATAGTATCCGGATCCAGATCTTTACCAAAATCTGATCATTTAGTCCTTGTCACGTACACTACCTCTCCACAAAACTTCGTCTGAATCAGTCCACAACTTTTTGAGATATCTTGTTCACACACTGATAGACAGACAAACATACAATCGTGGCCAAAAATATTGCCACCATTGCACTTTTTTCAAATAACTCACAATTTTCTCAAAACATAAGTTGAAATTGACAAAGTATTTGGTCTCCACAATTTTTTATTTCACTGTTAATATTACAGAATCTTTGTTTTTGATTCAGAACTTAATATATCCTTTGCAATCAGAAAAGAAAAATAAATGACATTGACAAAATTACTGACACTGCAGGCTTAATATTTGGTATCGCAGACTTTGGACAAAATAACTGCAGTCAAGCACTTCCTATAGCCATGAATGAGCTTCCTACACCTCTTTACTGGCAGTTTGGCCTCCTCTTGTTTGGCCCAAACTGCTCCAGTTCTCCCATATTTGAAGGTTGCCTTCTCCCCACTGCTGTTTTCAGATCTCCCCACTGGTGTTCAATGGGATTTAGATCTGGACTCATTGCTGGTCACTTCAGAACAGTCCAGTGTTTCATCTTGAACCATTCCTGGGTGCTTTTTGAAGTGTGTTTGGGGTCATTGTCCTGCTGCAAGACCCATGACCTTCGACTGAGACCCAGCATTCTGACACTAGGTTGAACATTGCGCTCCAAAATACCTTTGTTATCTCCTGATTTCATGATGCCATGCACACATTCAAGGTACCCAGTGCCAGAGGCAGAACAGCAACCCCAAAACATCACTGAACGTCCTCCATGTTTGACTAGGGAAGGTGTTCTTTACTTTGAAGACTTCATTTTGTTTTCTGTAAACATAGAGATGATGTGCTTTAAAAAAGCACTAATTTGGTCTCATCTGTCCACAGGACATTCTCCCAGAGGATTTTGGCTTGTTCAGGTCTATATTGTCAAACTCCAGTCGGGCTTTCTTATATCTCCCTCTCAGCAGTAGGGGCCCTCCTGGGTCTCCTACCATAGAGCCCCCTTTAAGTTGGCGATGGATGGTGCGAGTTGAAACTGACGTACCTTGTGTCTGAAGATCAGCTTGAATCTGTTTGGCAGTTGATCGAGGTGCTTTCTCCACCATTCGAACAATCCTTCGCTGCAGTCTTCAATCAAGTTTTCTCTTGCGGCCACGTCCAGGGAGGTTGGCTACAGTGGCATGGGCCTTATACTTCCTGATAACATTGCGTATGGTGGACACAGGAACATCAAGATCTCTGGAGATGGAGTTGTAGCCTTGAGATTGTCCATGCTTGGCTACAATCTTGTGTCTGACCTCCTCAGACAATTCTGGTTTTCTTTCTTTTCTCCATGCTCATTGCGGTACACAGTGACACAAAACAGCAGAATGACTCCTTTTCTCCATTCAAACTGGTTTGAATGAGTGATTTTTTTTATATTGCAGGCACCTGCAACTCACCACAGGTGTTAAATTCCAAAGTAAAGGAGAATCACCAGCTTGAAATCTAATTATTTTTAACAACTTCTAAATGGTGCCAATAATATTGTCCGGGCCATTTTAGGATTTCTGTGTGGAATAGGATAAGATTTGGTAATTGTTTTCAGCTTTTGTTGTTTTGTTCCACTGCAAACCAAAGAAATACAAATGTGGACACCAAAATATTTTTTAATTTCAACAGTTTTCTGGAAGAAATGGTGCATTATTTGAAAAATGTGCAAGGGTGCCAATATTTTTGGCCTCATCAGTAAAGGGGTGAAAAAACAACCTTCGTCCACGTTCGGTGTTGGATGTAACACCGAACTTCTGTTCACATATTGTAATTCTGTGGTTTTGAAACTTCATTGGTGCAGAATTTCACATTAAATATGTGTGTCAACCAGGGACTGTGTGAGGATGTCACAGTAATAACTGCATGACCTGACTGTGCGCATGTGACTGCTGGCAGGCACGGACGGCGCGTGTTCTCGTGTCGTGGAGTCGCAATATGTGTGCAGCACTTCTGGCAGCGTGGCCATCGCAACCTCATGGTGTTTGTCCCACAGCACGAAGCACAGCACCAACCGAACATGCCTGGTATATCCTCCCATTGATAACTTGTTACCTGCTCACTTGTTTGTCTGTCTACATGTATCTGCATCTTAACGAACATGCCTGGTATATCCTCCCATTGATAACTTGTTACCTGCTCACTTGTTTGTCTGTCTACATGTATCTGCATCTTAACGAACATGCCTGGTATATCCTCCCATTGATAACTTGTTACCTGCTCACTTGTCTGTCTGTCGACATGTATCAGTAGAGGACAATGTTGGTTCTGGCTCACTTACATTTAACATTGAAGTCAATGGGAAAAATTAAGGAAACATTGATTAGCACTCTAGCTCACCAAAAAATTCCGGAAATTTCTCCCTCTCCCATCTTAGCAATAATTTCATTTTACTCATACAGAGACCCAACGAATACTTGTTTCATTTTGGGGAATAGCTTAATTTTATTTTGGCACTCATCACCATCCAAAATATTCACAAACATTACATTAGAATTTAACTCTTGGTTTAGGTATCGCTGTTGAACCAATATGAAATGATAAACGTCTCTTAATGATCTCGTCTGAGCCCCTCCTGAGCCACATATCATTTTAAGATTGTAGTAAAATATATTTCCATTGATTTCTTGGCAACATTTACTTTTTTTGTCTAATAAATACAATGTATCAAAACACAAAAGACAAATTTGAATCAATCTCCTCATTTAAAAAGGATACTGAAATATATTGCACTGGTGTAAAATTGAACAAAGATGATTACAATAACTTTTGGATTAAATCTGTTATGAAATATAATCTGAGCTACTCAATCCCTTTTAAAGGAAGAGCATTCTCTGTCTTTGGGAAGCCATCAATTAAAGTAATTATAGCAAAAGTTTCACCACTATTTATGGAGATTTATAATAAACTAGAGGAGGTAATGAAAGATGTAAAAGTATCAAAAAAGAAAACTCTTTTTACTGAAGCTACTGAAAAGAAGGATAAAACTATTGGTAGTAAACACGGTGAAATTTCTATATTCTTCAACAACCCTAAAGATGTAAAACTTGATGAAATGAAAGATGTTAATATATCAGGTGAAATGACATTTTGTTCAGTAGTAGTTAACAACCGTTTTAAAATTAACTTTAATATAAAAAATGTAGTCATTGAATCTGTTCATGAAAAAAGTACATGGATGTAGATGGTAATGTTTATTTCTACTAATTAAATATGAGTCATTATTCAAGTGAAGATTTTGTTAATTTTAAAAGTGATGATAGTGGTAGTGAGACTTTGTCTTCGCAAGGCAGTTATGATACTGAGAGTTTGTTCTAACGATAGCTATGAAAGTAGTTTTATAGATGATGATGAAAATACTGAAGATGATTATGAAAGCACCGATTATAGTGAAGATGATTTTTTTGTTTAAGTAATCTTTTACTATATAAATATGATAAACTCAAATGATATAGCAGATGTTGGGCCTCTTGAATTCTTTGATACTCCATTTGGGAAATTTGAGAATTATCCTGCTTGTGATCGAGTAGGATTAAACAGAGTCAAAAGCCTAAAACAATGTATATTCTGTGATTATCTTTTAATTAATGATAATAAAAAAATATAAAAAGGAACATAACTGTTTCAAAATTACACAAAAAATGAATTACTTTACAAGATTAATAAGAGAAATGAATATTTATTTTTCTGATGAAGTCAAACATTTATTTAAAGAAGACTTTCACACTGCTGTTGGTATTTATGATGTTAAGGATGTTCCTTTACTTAGAATGGAAGAGATTGATAAAATTAGGATAATGTTTAATGGTTTGATGTTATTTGCTATTCACTACTGTCATTTTCAGGGAAATATCAACACAAGATATTATATAAATAAAATAATGAATTAATCTTCAAATGAAACCTGAACTCAGGATAAAACATAGAGTTTCTAAAAAAGCTCATAAAAAATTAGATGATTTGTTGTTTCCTAAATATATAAATGAATGATTTTTTTTACCCATTTGGGAAAACAAGATAAAATTTTACAACCATAAAAATCTTCCAAATTCATTAAGATGTCTAATAGTCTAATAGTAATAGTAATATAGGTTCAAGTGGATGTGGGAAAACCTGTTTGCTTTTAAAGATGCTCTTTACTCCCAACTTTTTAGATTATGATAATTTAATAATTTTCACAAAGTCAAGTTTTCAACCCGAGTATCAACTACTATCACAAGGTTTTAATGCGGGTCTTCAAAAAGAAGATATAATCGGTTTATTTAAACTTCAAAACAAACTAAATGATTACAACATTGAAGATATAATACAACTATTTTGTGAAACACAGAAATCAAAACCGAAACCAAAACCCATAACTTGTATTCTCAGTAATAATACGGATGATATACCTTCACCCCAAGATTTAGACAAATCAAAAAAGAACCTCGTTATCTTTGATGATTGTGTTAATGAGAGAGACCAAACGGTTATGGATAGCTACTATACAAGAGGGAGACATTCTTCTTGTAATTGTATTTATCTCAGTCAATCATGCTTTCAACTCTCTCGTCGCTCAATAAGAAACTACATGGTATTCATAGAATACTTACCCAGCGCAGTCAACTTGTTGTGAGCCAACTCTTCTGTTTTTGAACATTTTTTTCTTCTTTGATCCAGTATCGCTCACGTGGCCAGACCACGTGAGCGATGACATCATAAATTTATATTCTCTAATATAATTGTTGTATAGATCACGCCCAACACATTTCAGTTTCAGTCAGAGTTAAGACTGTTCCCGCTTCCGGTCCGGAGAGGACGCTGGCGTCGCTTGCTCGCCGCTTCTCTGACTGGACCATTGTCCGTATCTTGCTTTTCTGGTGGTCGTGGTGGATTTTTGGCCATTGAGTCTGCCCTCTGCATGGTCCCGGCTCTGCTCTGCTGCTCCTAGCTTCACCTGCTCGGCTCCTTCGCTGTTTCCTTCTTCGCTGTTTCCTCGGGCCCGCTCCCGTGGGTTGTGCCCATTGTTTGCAGCGGTGGTGGTGACGGTTTGCCGCCGTGATCTTGATTAGCGGCGGCGGTCGTTTGCCGCTGCATTTGCCGCTTTGCCTCCTCAACCTTGGCCTCGTGCTCGTCTCTTCGCTCCTGTCTGCCCTCTGCTCGGTCCCGGCTCTGCTTCACTTGCCCGGCTCCTTCGCTGTTTCCTCGGGCCCGCTCCCGTGGGTTGTGGCCATTGTTTCACTCCTCGACCTTGGCCTTGTGCTCGTCTCTTCGCTCCTGCTGGCATGGCTCTGCAGTACTCCGCCGCAAGGCTTCTCCTGCTTAATACCCGCTCCACCCCATCATGCATCTCTGCAATCAAATCCAATGGACTCCTGCGTCGACCCAGGTACATTCACCGTGGCTCCGGTCGTAAGTTTGTTTATTTACAATCAGGTCACTCCATCCCCGTCCTCTGGTCAGCTCAGTGCACTCCCACTCATCGTCCCAGCGCACCTGGTCACAACAACGCACACAATCGCACCTCCTGTCTGCGAACCCTGGCCAAATCACCTGAATTCATACCCGCCGTACAAAACAACATCAAGCTCACCCTGTTCAATACCCGGTCTCTCAACAACACATGCCTCATCCTGAACGACTACATCCTGGAAAATAAACTGGACTTTCTCTGTCTCACTGAGACCTGGCAACAACCTCTGGACTACTTCGCACTCAACCTCACCACACCCAATGGATATTCTTACATCAATAAACCACGCTCGGAGGGCCGAGGTTGTGGAATTGCCGTTATTCACCGACAAGACATCGGGACCAGCCTCATCCCCATCGCATCTGCTCCATCCTTTGAACACCTGGCTTTTAAACTCTCTGATCAAACACAGTCAGTCATGGCTGTCGTCTACCGCCCTCCCAAACCACACCCATCATTCCTGTCTGACTTCTCTTACTTTCTGACCCAGCTATGTTCCCTCTCCCCCTCAATCCTCCTCCTTGGTGATTTCAATATCCACATGGACTCCACTGACTCCACGATAACCACTGACTTCACTGATTTACTCACCTGCTTTAACCTCACTCAACATGTCGACTTTCCTACCCATAACCATGGTCACATTTTGGACCTCGTCTGCTCTACTGGACTAATTTTGCACCATCTCTCTGGCTCCGACCTCACTCTCTCTGACCACTTAGCCATCACTCTGACCATCAACATCCCCACCCCAGCACCAAGGCATTATCGCACTATCAACTTCCGTAAGCTAAACGCTCTTTCACCTACCTCATTCTCATCCACCCTCTCTGAAAAAATGTCCACTTCTCCCTTCGTTGACCTCCACACCCCTTCTGACCTCACTGACTACTACAACCACACTCTCTCCTCCTGCCTTGACCAGCTTGCGCCTATGAAAACCAAAACAATTTCTTTCACCCATTCTGCTCCCTGGTTTACCCCTGAACTCCGCCTGATGAAAACTCGTGCTCGCCAACTTGAAAGACTCCGCACTAAAACAGGTCTCACAGTTCACTCCCAGGCCTACAAGGACCACCTACAACACTATAAAGATGCCCTCTCCCGCGCCCGCTCCGCCTACTACTCTCAAATTATCCACTCTGGCTCCGGAAACCCAAAAGCACTCTTCTCTACAATAAACAAACTCCTCAGCCCCCTGAACACCACCACCCAGTCATTCACAGTAGACAACTGCATCTCCTTCCTTTCATTCTTCCAACGCAAAATTGAAAACATCTACAACAGCTTGACCACCGCCGCACCCGCTCCCCCTCAAACCACCTGCCCCCCCTTATCCTGCCATCCCCTGTCTCAATTCTCCCCAGTCTCCCCTACTGACCTCTCTGAACTCATCATAGGAATGAAAATTGCCACCTGCACTCTTGACCCCATCCCCTCCACCTTTGTCAAGGCCTCCCTTCCTGCTCTCTCTCCACTTATCATTGCAACAATAAACTCCTCCCTGTCTACAGGCATCGTCCCACCGTCCCTCAAAATTGCTGCTGTTACCCCCATTCTGAAAAAACCTGGACTAAACCCTGACACCCTAAATAACTTCAGACCCATCTCCAACCTACCCTTTCTGTCAAAAGTTTTGGAACGCGCTGTAGCCACTCAACTCAAACATCACCTATCTGCCAATAACCTGTATGAAACATTCCAATCCGGATTCCGCTCCAACCACAGTACTGAAACTGCTCTCCTCAAAATCACCAACGACCTTATCCTCTCCTCTGATGCTGGCAACCTCAACATTCTCATCCTCCTCGACCTCAGCACCGCCTTTGACACCATCGATCACACCATCCTCCTCACCCGACTTGAAACCACCTTTAACATTACCGGCACTGCCCTCTCTTGGATTAAATCATACCTCTCTGACAGACGCCAGTTCATCTCCATCAATAACTGCAAATCCCCCACTGCTCCCCTCCTCCAAGGTGTCCCCCAAGGTTCAGTTCTTGGCCCCCTCCTCTTCATCCTTTACCTGTCCCCCCTCGGTCACTTAATCCGCCATCATGGTCTCCAATTCCACTGCTTCGCCGATGACATCCAGCTTTTCATCTCCACCAAGTCCATCTCCACCGCCACCCACTCTATCCTGACAAACTGCATCACTGAAATAAAATCTTGGCTTCAAATCAACTTCCTCAAACTTGACTATGATAAATCTGAAATAATCATCATTGGCCCAAAAACGCTCATAAAATCCACCCATAACTTTGCCCTCAACCGACGGTATCCCAGTATCCACCTACCCTCACATCCGGAATCTTGGCATCATATTTGACCAAACCCTCTCCTTCGACAAATACACTAAACAGATCACAAAGACAGCTTTCTTTCACCTGAAAAACATCGCCCGTCTCCGTCCATCCCTCTCCTCCATGGCTGCAGAAACCCTCATCCACGCCTTCATCACTTCCCGTCTGGACTACTGCAATAGCCTCCTTTATGGTTCACCCTCAACAATCACCAATAAACTCCAATACATTCAGAACTCCGCTGCCCGTCTACTCACCCATTCCCGGACCCGTGACCACATCACCCCCGTCCTTTATAAGCTTCACTGGCTCCCCATCTCCCAGAGAATCCAGTACAAAATCCTCCTCTTGACCTACAAAGCCCTCCATAACCTGGCCCCATCCTACCTGGCTGACCTCCTCGCCAGACACACTCCCACCCGCAACCTCCGCTCTGCTGGTACCAACCTCCTGACACCCCCCCCCCCCCCCCCATCCAGACCAAATTCAGATCCTGGGGGGACAGGGCCTTCTCCATCGCTGCTCCCACCCTCTGGAACTCACTACCTCACACCATCAGAGACTCCTCCTCACTCACCACATTCAAAACATCACTCAAGACCCACCTGTTCAACACTGCATTCAACATTTAACCCACAGCATCTAACCCCTGACTATCTCCTCTTCTTCTCCCTCCTTTGTGCTTTGAATATTTCCCTATTGATTCTTCTTTTTTGCAATTGTTTTTATGTTTTGCTATGCATTATGTTTTGCACTCTGTCAAAGCGTCTTTGGGCTTCCTGAAAAGCGCTATATAAAATAAATGCATTATTATTATTATTATTAAGGATTGCTCTGTGTCTCTTCGTCCTTGAACTGTATATACGTGTGGGAATAATTAAACCCATTTGTTCTTCCTTTCTTCTTGATTCGATCATTCCTGTGGTTTCTCCATTTGACTAAGCGTGGCACGAATAAGATCACTCCAATCGGGTTCCACTAAGTAAGACTGTGCGGACCACGTGTACGCAATCCGCTCGGCGTACTCACATCGCACGTGGTTCGTGCGAGGCTTGGTTCCTCGCTCCCAGGGCAGCGCGGGGAATTAGGAACGAGCGAGAAAGTAGTCCCGAAACCCTACTCCGCGTGTGTCCGGGAGGGACGTAATAAGTCTCGGTTCTGCCAAGGCCCAGAAAGACAAGGTGATTAATCCCCCCTTGATAAGGGGATTAAGGCCGGTGTAGAGAACCGCAACAATACCTTGTTTAATGTCACAGAGAAAAAGGACAATTTTAGTTATAATCCAGGAAGTGGATATAAAACTATAACACTTCCACTCAGACCACATGAGATTTCCCATATATCTTCTGAAATTGCTCATCTTATGAAAGACAAAGGTGATGAACTTAAAAATATTGTTATAGACATTCAAAAACATACTTCAAAATCAACTATTATGCTTAAAAATAATTACGTTTATTTCACGATTGATAATTAATTCATTCAGAGAGCTATTGGGTTTCTCATCAAAAAAGATTGAGAATAACAAGATGTTTTACAGTGATAATGTTATTCAAATATCCTCCGGTATAAATTCGGTATTAATTCATTGTGATTTGATTGATTGTGCTTATAACGATGGAATAAGAACAAATACAATATTTTCATTCAGCGCTTGATCAACCCTGATTGGTTATAAATTCAATATGGAACCAAAAAATCTCGTCTATTTGCCCGTGTCAGGAAAAACCATTTATAGAGTAAATTTTAGGATAACCGATCAAGATAATTCTATGATTTCCATTAATGAAGAAATTATTTCCATCAGAATTCATCTACGTGAAGTTTTTCAATATATAAATACAATGGTTATTGTGAGGAAAGACGAGTTGGGAAAATATAAAATAGTTACAAAAGATGGGGATGGGATGTTCCTTTCACAATACTATAAGGGTGAAGGTATGTATCCTGGTAGAGGATACTACAAACCTAATAGACAACGGGGTGTAGGCCATCAATTGAGAAAGAAAGGAGATGAGATTATTGATACTCTAATGTGTATTGGTTCAACTATTCTTAAACACAAAGACCTAATTGGTTCAAACCGCTTCTGCCGTGGGAAATGTAGCGGGTGCTATAAAGAGTATAAAAGACGCTCAAAAGGAGTCTCATAACTTAAAAGCAATCAAAGAAATTAAGAAAGGTAAAACTCAATTGTCTCCCCAAGAACGACGAAAAATAATTCAAATACTTGGGTCAGGGTTTCATCGATTTTAATGCCATATAAATACAAGTATGGAGGCGATTGATAGTATCTATGATTTGGATGATACGATTATCATTTCAAACTCTACTAAAAAGGAAGACGATTTTAAGGTGAATGCTATAACAGGAACAGACTGGAATTCAAACGGAACAAAAAGTTTTGAAATAAATCAATCAACAAACTTACTTGAATCTAGCTGATAGTTTCTTGTTGTGTAAATTTAAATTCACTAAGGCTGCGAATAATACTAATGCTACACTCATAAATGATTTATTCTGGAAAATGTTTGACAGTGTCCGTTTGTATATTGGAACACAAGAGGTTGAAGCGGTTGATTATGTCTCTGCTACATCTGAAATGATGAAATTTACACTATATTCGTTTAGTGATAGAATGGGTAAGGGAGCTGTTGAAGGTTTTATTCCTGATATGTCAATGGGAACAAACACAGTAGAGGGGTCAATATATGGTTGAACCCCCAAAAAATTGATACAAAAGGTTTTTCAATGGATTCTGGTACCATTGGGCATGCTAAATAACATACTAAAAATCTAGTAACATCTGACTTCCGGAAAGGGGTCATTTTCAAGATGGCGTCCAAGATGGCTGCCGGGAGCTTAAAATGGCCATATCTCAATTATTATTCAACCTAGAAAGGTGGTTTTGGTGTCTAACCCTAGGTTTTAGGGCCCAAGGAATCCAATTGAATCAATAAAATTACCATCAGTTAATTATTTATTGACAAGTCCAAGATGGCATCCCAAGGTGACATCCTGATCCACTAAAATGGCTCTGTCGAATAGTAGTCAACCTAGAGAGATATTTTCAGTGTGTATACCTAGGTTTAAGGCACCCAAGAAATCATCAAAATTACTTAAATAAGCACAAAGTAATCAGGTAATCCAGTAAGCCAGGTTTACCAGCCCATTAGGCATTTGTTGTCTTATACAGTTAGTCGCTATTCATCGTCATCCTCTGACTCACCACCTAATGAACCAAGTGTGTGTTTCAGATTGGAGATAAGAGTGTAATGTGTCGACACCACTGCCACCTGTGACTCCAGTCCACAGTATTCAGTGATCATTACAGACAAAGGTTTGTACAAAGCTTGAGAGGTTATGGCAAGGGACAGACTATTTTATATTGGGGAGGGTATGACTGACTATCATACCCTCCCCAATACGTATGCTGACTTCACCATCCAGCATGATGGTTCAGCTACGACCATTGTCTTTGATGGCTATGAGGAAGGGCCGTCCATTAAAGACAACACGCATCAGAGAAGAGGACACAATATTCATCCCATTGTCAGCTTCACTGCTGAGACAAAGTTCTCAGGCAAGAAGGAGGAGGTCCTGTCAAGAGATATCAATAAACAGAGACTGATCGGGATGATAAGTGATGAACTGAGAGAAAGGTATTGCACTGTGGTCAATGCACCTGGAGATGCTGACGTAGATATAGTAAAGGCTGCAGTGGAGGCATCTCTTCTACACACCACTACACTGATTGGAGAAGATACTGATCTTCTTGTCTTACTCCTTTACTATGCGCAGGGAGACAGTAAGAGCCTTTATTTCAGATCAAACAAGTCCAAAGCTGATGGCAGTTTTAAAGTGTATGACATCAACTGTCTAAAATAAATCCTCGGACATGATGTGTTCTCAGTTGATATTCATCCATGCCATGACTAGTTGTGACACGACTTCTCGGATTTTTGGTGTTGGCAAAAAGACTGCTTTCCAGAAGCTTGTAAAAGGAGACCCTGTCCTTCGGTCTTGTGCCAACACATTCACCATCCCAAACCAGACCACAGAGGTGATCGATGACCTTGGATGCCGAGTAATGGCTATCCTCTTTGGTGGCAAGTGCAAAGATTCCTTTGCAACAATGCGATATAACACCTTCAGCAAGAAGGTTGTCTCTGCTTCGTCTTTTGTAACACCCGAACGTCTGCCCCCAACTTAATCTGCTACCAAACGTCACTGTCGTAGAGCGTACTACCAGATCATGGTGTGGATGGGAAAAGAAGAGGGTATGGATGCCATGACATGGGGGTGGAGCCTGCAGGATAATCAGTTTGTCCCACTTATGTCAAGAATGAACGCTGCTCCAGACAGTCTCTTGAAGGTTATTCATTGTAACTGCTCCACTGCCTGCAAGACACTCCGCTGCTCTTGTAGACGATATGGACTACCATGTACTACTGCCTGTGGACCGTGCCAACTTGAAGAATGTGACAATCCACATAAGTTTCTTCCAGAGGAGTCAGAGGATGACGATGAATAGCGACTAACTGTATGACAACAAATGCCTAATGGGCTGGTAAACCTGGCTTACTGGATTACCTGATTACTTTGTGCTTATTTAAGTAATTTTGATGATTTCCTGGGTGCCTTAAACCTAGGTATACACACTGAAAAAATCTCTCTAGGTTGACTACTATTCGACAGAGCCATTTTAGTGGATCAGGATGCCACCTTGGGATGCCATCTTGGACTTGTCAATAAATAATAAACTGATGGTAATTTTATTGATTCAATTGGATTCCTTTGGCCCTAAAACCTAGGGTTAGACACCAAAACCACCTTTCTAGGTTGAATAATAATTGAGATATGGCCATTTTAATTTCCCGGCGGCCATCTTGGACGCCATCTTGAAAATGACCCCTTTCCGGAAGTCAGATGTTACTAGATTTTTAGTATGTTATTTAGCATGCCCAATGGCACCAGAATCCATTGAAAAACCTTTTGTATCAATTTTTTGGGGGTTAGCTGAGTTGTTTTCGTATATTGACCCCTCTACAGACCCTGGTTATAGTCAAAGAAAGTCAATGTTTAGCGATGATACAAAAGCAGACAATAGTTTTACCATAGCAGTTCCCCTTAAGGGTATATTTGGATTTTGTGATTTTGATAAAGTTTTGTATGGACTTAAAATTCGATTTCAACTACAAAGGAATGATAATGTAAATAGATTGCTTTTTGGGGCTGCTAATGCTTTTGGTGATAATAATAAATTTGTTATTGATGATTTGTGTTGGTGTATTAGTGAATATACTCCTAATCTTAAAACGGAAGAGATGTTGAATAGAAGACTTAACTCAAAGAAACCGCTAAATGTATCGTACCTTAAAAGAAGATGTCAGCACGTTAAACTGGAACACACTACCTACACTTGGAATTTAGGTGTTCTTCAACGAAAGCCACGATACCTATGGATCATTTTTAAGAAACCAGATGGAGATGAAGGTACTGATAAGAATAATGCACTGAGTGATAATGCTAAGGTGAAACAACTTTGGGTTTCTCTTGATGGCACATTTTACCCGCGAGATAGATTAGAAATTGATTGGGAAAAAAATGATTATGCGGAAGCCTACAATTCTTACCAAAAGGTGTGTGGAAGCAACGGTAATAATGATCCTATTTTGGATATGGTTGCGTTTCAAAAACTTTATACAATCTACGCAATTGACTTGAGTTCTCAAAAGGAAACTATAAAGTCTAATAGAGTGGATACTTCTCTATACATTGAAAGAGGGGAGAATGAAGAGGCTAATACATATTGTTTGCTTTTGGAAGAAACAGAATTGCAGATTAATACAGATAATGGTGTTATGACTAATATTTAACATAGATTTTTTTTTAAAATAAATAAATGAGTCGTAAAGTATCGACTTATGTATGTGTTAATAAAATCAATCTTGACACACTATTATCTTGTATTCAAAATCAAAAGCCTTGTACGATTAGCGTTCATACAATTCAAAGAAAAGGAGATATAAGAATTTATGTTTTGCTCACAAGAGAACAGGTGAAAACACTAAATGATAATGGCTCACTTAAATTTAAAATATCAAAACCTATGTTAAAGAAATATTCAATAATAGAGACAAGAGGAGGATTTCTCCCATTTCTAATTCCTTTATTTGCTGGTTTAAGTATGGCGGGAGCATTGACGGGTGGTATTTCAGCAGCGGTAAAAACTTCTAACGAAAGGAAGGCACAACTAAAAGCTCAAAAATAATTGGAAAGACAAAATAGGGAGTTGGAGAAACAAATTGGTGGAAGTGGCGTAATTGTAGATTTTGCTGAAAAGCTTGAAAGCCTACTTGATAAAGCGAGATTGTTAGTTGGAGATATACTTTCTTCCATCGCACAGGTAGGTGCAAAACTAACTAAAAGGGGTAATGGATTATATCTTTCGAAGAAATAAATGGATAAATGGTTTAAACAATTTGGAAAGAATACAACGTCAAATATAGATCTTGCTAAATATTGTAAAAAACTAAAAATTGATAATGTCGTTATTTATATGAGAGGTGAATTAACAAAGTTGTCCAAGAATACAAAGAATATTATTATTAATTTCTAAGATAATAATGTGAACAGTTCTCATTGGGTTTGTATTTATAATAGTCAGGATAAATATTATTTTGATAGTTATGGTCTTCCACCACCTCTTGAGGTCATAAAATTCTTACAGAATGGTGTTTATCAAACATTTCAAGTCCAATACATAATTCTAAATGTTGTGGTCAATTATGTTTATACGTATTATTTCAACTCAACAATAATGAAAATTTTTATGATGTCATTTTTAATCTAATATAAATGACTTGTTGGAAAAGATGGTTCTATCTTTGGCGTATCCCAAGAGTTGGATATTGATTTATCAAATTATTATACAAAGGCACAGGCTGAACGACAAAAATATAATATAACAAAAAATATTAATATGAAAAATACTTATAAATTAATCAATTATCCAAGCAACAGGCATTTGAATAAAATAAAATAAAAATTTTTTGATTTGAAAAATTTGAATGAGTGATAATAATGAATACAACAACAACAGGAATTTTAAGGCCATTTTCCCTGCTATGGTGGGGGTTAGCCTTGCGGGCCCCATGACAATCTTCTCCATTTTGCCATATTTTCTACATCTCCCCTTGTTAATCCCCTTGCCGGCATTTCTTCTTCCACCACCTTTAGCCAAGTCTTTCTTGGTCTTTGCCATCCTCGACTTCCTTCTACATTCATTTCCATCACTCTTCTCAACCAGTCACTTTCAGCCTTCCTCAACACATGACCAAACCATCTCAACCAGTTTCTCTTCACAGCATCCATCACAGGCTCTATTCCCATCATCTTTTGCAATTCATCTTGGTTATCGATTGGCTTGGTTATCGATCTGCATATTCCTTACTGCTCAGTTTTTGATTTGATTGCTCTTCGTTCTTGTTGGGCTCTTTTCTAACACTTGACCTTTTTTTTATCACAAAAAGTACATTGTCCTTATATTTCTATGACATGGTCTCTGGAAAGTTTGCCCTCATCCCTTTTACCTTGATTTGAATATATCGCCCCTTTTGCTCCTCCTCTCCTTAGAGCGACGACTGCTCAGACAGCTAGAGGATCTGGGCCTGCTCTCATTCATCCCATCACGTGTCATCAATGGCGTCCGTATATTTTCCCACGAGCACAGGTATCGCACAAAGAGAATTGATGCTCGCCATGACACCAAATGTCACGGATCTCTCTTATCCTCATCGTTTTATTTAAAAAACATTTTTTTTTTTTTTTTGGTATACAAGATCGAGGCTCGTGAAAGAGCGAACATTAATCACACAAAAAGTCAAACCGACACACAAAACAAAAAATAAGGGGAGCGGCAGACAAGATGGGGAGAGAGGGGGAAGGACACAAACACAACATTTGAGAGCAGGGACAACGGGAGAAATGTGGGAGGGGGAGGGCTTTGGGGGAGGTGGGAGAGGTATAAAACATATGAACACTGCAAGGACTTCAGGAAAGAAGGTGGAATTTCAAAAAAAAAAAAAAAAAATTTTTTTTTAATCTGGGGTGAATGAGCGGGTGGAGAAAAGATCAAGGTTTTGGATGGGGGAAGATAAGAAATGGTGGTGAATAGCTGTTTTAAAGACTTGGAGGGAGGAGCGGGATTGAAGGGAGTGGGGGAGTTTGTTCCAGAGGCGGGAGAAAAGGGGAATGAAAGAGTGAAGGTGAGCAGAGAGCCTAGATTTTGGCAGTTTAACCATAAGAGGGTTGCACGCAGATCTTGTGCGACCTGAAGGAATATTGGGGAGACAGAGCACAGAGAGTGCTGGAGGAGCAAGGCCGGAGAGGAGTCTGTAGAAGACAGAAAGACCACCAACCTGCCTGCGGTGAGTGAGTGAAAGGCCCTCGGAGTTAACTTCATCGCAGGAGATTCCAGTGATTCTGAAAGCTTTGGTTTCAACAGCGTGAAGCCGAGCTAGGTGTGAGGCAGGAGCACCAGCCCATAGGGGGGAACAGTATTCCATTGAGCTGCGGATGAAAGCCTTGTATGTGGTGAGGAGCTCAGGGGTGCCAAGGAAGTACTTCGCACGACGGAGGATGCCCAGTCGGCGACTGGCTTTGGAGGCCAGCTTGGAAATGTGGTTTTTCCAAGAAAGATCATGGCAGATAGTGAGACCCAAAAGCTTGAGCGACAGAACTTCTTGGAGTGGATTGTTGAGAAAGTAGATGGGAGGGTTTTCCAGTCGGTCCTTTCGGAGAGACATTGCCAGAGTGTGCGATTTGTCAGGATTGAAAGATATGTTCCACTTGTTTGACCAGTCTGTGATTTTTTTACAGGTCTGCAGAGAGTGAGGAGGCTGCAGACTGCCGATCTGAGGGATGAGGAATGGAGCGGCAGATAGTGGGGTCATCAGCAAAGAGATAGAGAGGATTTTCCAGAGAGTCGGAGAGATCATTGATGAAGACCAGAAAAGCACATGGCCCAGAACACTACCTTGGGGAACTCCAGCCAGAACAGGAATGGGGAGATGAGAGAAATCCATTCAGGGCCACACGTTGCCTTCGACCAGAGAGGGAGTCAGCAAGCCATGAGTGAAGATTTCCATGGATACCATAGGAGGAGAGTTTGGTGAGCAGAGCTGGGTGCCAGACCAAGTGAGACGTCAAGTGAGACAGCTCTGATTTCCTGTTTGGCATGGAGGACCTCCATCCATTGTTGAGACAGCAGAAGCAACATGTCCAGAGTAGAATGACCTGGTCTAAATCCAAATTGATGATCAGAGATCAAGCCATTGGAGAAGAGGAAGGATTTGATATCCGAAGCAATGATGGATTCCATGACTTTGCTGATAATTGGAAGCAGGCTGATTGGTCTGTAGTTGCAAGGATCTGTTTTTGCACATTTTTTGTGTAAAGCGGTAATGTTTGCTGATTTCCAAGATGCTGGCAGATGACCTTGAGCAAGAGAGAGGGTGAAAAGAACAGAGAGGGGGTGAGATAGAGCAGCAGTGCAGGACTTTAGGACCTGTGGGCTGATGCCGTCTAGTCCAGTTGCAGAATCAGAGTCGAGGTTTGACAGAAACTTCTCCACCTTGTCAGGAGAGAAGGACACAGAGTCCAGGAGCAGTTGGGTTCGACTGGGAAAGGTGGGAACAGAGAGAGATGGGTTTGGGACACAAGATTTTGAGGCAAACACAGAGGTGAGGCATTCGGCTTTGTCACGTGCAGTGTCAACTGTGTAGCCATTTGAGGTAAGGGAGGGGATGGAGGGGGAACAAACACCAGAAATGGATTTGACCAGACGCCACCAGGATTTGGAGGAAGGAGACAGGTTTGAGAGTTCAATCTTGAGTGTGGAGAGATAGTGCTTCCTGGCACTCCTGAGGGTAGACACACAATTGTTCTGAGCTTGGTGGAAGGAACTGAGATTGCCTTCAGTTGGATTTGCCTTCCAAAAGGCAAAGGCAAGTTGTTTCAGGGCAACTGCCTTACCACAAGATTCAGTGTACCATGGACGGGAGGAAGGGTAAGACAACTGAAGACGAGATGGGATAAATCTGTGCATGAGAGAGAGAGCAGTTTGCTTTGGAAGAATTCCCAGGAAGAAGTTGTCAGAGGCAGTAGAGATGGTAGACCAGTCCAGATGATTGATGGCTGCTTGCAGACCGTGCCAGTCAGCCTGAGTGAAATGCCAGACTCATCGGCGCTGAGGAGGCTCTCTGAGAATGGCCAGAGAGATGTCCACTTTAACAAGCATGTGATCAGAAGAACCGATTGGAGCAGAAGAAGAGCAGCAGACATTTGCAGGGAAGTTTGTCATAACCAAGTTCAGAACAGAAGATACTCCATTGACTGAGATCCGGGTCGGGAAATTGACAGATTGTGTCAGTCCCAATGAGTCGCAGAAGTCCTTTGCTGAGGTGCCATGGCTGGTGAGAGATGAACCCACACCCAGCCAGCTGGCATGATGACGGTTGAAGTCGCCACATATGAGGAAGAGAGAGTTTGGATGAGTTGATAAAAGTTGGTCTATGTTGTCCGACAGCGAAATGTAAATGGAGTCCACTGTTTGGAGGACGGTACAGAACACATATGAACAAAAGGTGTGAGCGGAGAGGAAGCCGTAGCCAGAGGTACTCCTGGGGGTGGGGTGGAGTGAGGGCAGTGCAAGGAGAGTGAGGAAGAGAGTTTTTGATAAAGATAGCCACCCCACCACCAGGACGAGGCTCAGGTCTATCATACCAGAGGAGGGAGTAACCAGGAAGAGATATTAAGGAATCAGAGACATCTTGAAGGAGGAAAGTTTCTGTTCAGCAGATCAAGTCTGGATTGTGTTACGTGGTCCCCTCGGTGACTATCTGGTCTCGGTGACCCCCGGACCGTGAGAGGAACTTCGCCAGAAAGTTCTATCACATATGCGCTTTCGCCACGCAATCCATATGAATTCCCCCCAAGAGAAAACTGAGTTTCAATGATATATATTCAAGGGTAATGATACCATACAATTTCAATGCTACAATCAAGGATATTTTCCCCGAGCAATCAACAACAAACAACCATCACAATTCACCATCCCCAATCAATCCCCTAGATGATTAAGATGGCCATCTTATATATGTGTGTCCCCTTTTGTACTCACGATCCCCTTTTGGTCTCTGTCCCTCACAATGTCTCTGGGCCCCTCCTGACCAAGATGATGGTCGGCGTCGCCGCACTCGGGCGGGTGAACGAACCCCGGGTGGACGTGTTTCCACCGGGCATGTATCGTACCGGGAACCTCGGCTGCAGCCCCCTCGTGGCCACGCGAAGCGGGTACGGTAAAGCAAGCAAAAGCCACACGCCGCTTGCAACGCGTGTTAGGCCCCAACGTGCGACCCGTACGCGTCTTTGTAGACGGTGCCGCGAACGGTGCCAGACGCTGGGTCGGTGCACGGCCCCACGGCAACTTGACGTGTCCACCGGGTAGGTACACGTCCCGGTAACTCCTCTCGCCAGACGGGCTTGGGAACGCCGCTTTTCCACGCGGCGCAAGATCGATCCCACCTTTCGTCGGAGCGGGGCGAGGAAGAAGAATCCTCGTCGCTTCTCTTCACCTCGTGTCTTTCCTCTTCCGTTTCCGGTCTCTTTTTCCAGAAGGGCTCCTGACCCTCCAACCACAACAACCCTTAATCGACTACACATTGATAAGCAAAGACCTGAATGGTAATTCACATACATTCACATAAATATGTAACACTCCCCCCCTTCAAGAAAGAAAGTTTGAACCCAGCGAAAACTTTCTTTGCCGGCCAATTTGGATAAACAAACCAGATAACTCAACCCCCCCAGATTAACTCACTCTGGACAAAGCGTCCGCCACGACATTGTCCCGGCCCCGTACATGTTCAATTTCCAAGTTGAACCCCTGCAAAGCCAAACTCCATCTCATCAACCTCTGATTTTTATTTTTCATTCTTTGAATGAAGGTTAAGGGGTTGTGATCCGTAAAGACCTTTATGGGAAAGGACGTGATTCCTAAATACACCTCATAATGTTGAAGCCCTAGCAGGAGAGCCAGGGTCTCTTTCTCCACGGTGGCATAATTTGCCTGATGTTTATTGAACTTTTTGGAGTAGTAGCACACGGGGTGGTCCACCCCATCCTCATCTTCCTGCAACAAGACCGCTCCAGCCCCCACATCGCTTGCATCTACGGCCAACTTGAAAGGTGCTTGAAAGTCCGGAGCGGTTAGGACCGGAGAGCTCATTAGTATCGCTTTGACATGGGCAAAGGCCGCCTGACATTTGCCATCCCAAACGAATGGGGTCTCCTTTCTCAACAAACTCGTTAAAGGGGTTACCACATCCGAAAAATTCTTACAGAACCGCCGGTACCACCCCGCCATACCTAAGAATCTCATCAGCTCTTTCTTCCCCTTTGGGGCTTGGAAGCGATCGATAGCTTCTACCTTGGCGGTCACTGGTTGTACTTGACCCTGCCCTACTACATGGCCGAGGAACACTACCTGTGCTCTTACAAACTCACTCTTGGCTAAGTTGATGGTCAGACCTGCCTCGGACATCGTCTGAAAAAATGCATGGATTTGCTTAATGTGGTCTTCCATGGTCATGGTGTGGATGATTACATCATCCAGATATGCCTCCACCCCCTCCAGGTCTGCAATGAGCCTATTAATCAGTCGTTGAAATGTAGCCGGCCCGTTCTTCAACCCAAAAGGGAGGACCTTGTACTGATATAACCCATTCGGAGTGACCAAAGCTGAGATTTCTTTGGCTCTATCGGTAAGAGGGATCTGCCAATACCCTTTCAGCAAGTCAAATTTGGTAACAAATTTAGCTGGGCCTATTCGATCAATACAGTCGTCAATCCTCGGGAGCGGATAGGAGTCGGCCTTGGTCACTGCATTCACCCGTTTTAAATATGTACAACACCGGAAGCTGCCATCGGGTTTCGGAACCAACACACATGGGGAGCTCCATTCACTGTTGCTTGGTTCGATGATGTCATTGTCCAACATATATTGCATCTCCTTCCGAAGATACTCCATCTTCACCGGGTTCATCCGATAGGGGTGTTGTTTCACTGGAGTGGCCTCCCCCACCTCGATATCATGATATACTAAGTCCGTACGACCAGGTACATCTGTGAACAAATGTTTAAATTCGAACATTAGGCTGGACAGTTGTCCTTGCTGTTCCCTTGTTAAATGACCTAACTTCTCATCCAAATGACTCAACACTTCGGTGTTCGTCAATTTGGGGCAGGCCTGGTCATCCAAGTTATCAAACTTCACACCGGCGTTTCCGTCCATTTTCACCCATTTTCACCGGTACGACAGGTGAGACAGGAACTACGTCTTCCACCGGTTCCCTCTCATGATATTTCTTCAGTCGGTTGACATGACACAACTGTCGCTTTTTCCGTCGGTCGGGAGTGGTCACCACGTAGTCTGTCTCATTCACCCTCTCCTCCACTGCATAAGGACCGAAATATCTAGCCTGGAGGGGCTGACCTGGAACGGGCAGCAATACTAACACCCGGTCCTGAGGACTGAAATTCCTTATCTGCGAGGTCTTGTCATGTCTCTCCTTCATTTTACCCTGGGCCATTCTCAAGTTCCGTCGTGCCACATCACACGCCTTTGCCAATCGGTGTTTCACTGTGGACACATACTCCACCATCGGTGTCCGGGACTCCTGTAGTAACCACTGTTCTTTCACCAATTTCAACGGTCCCCGCACTGCGTGTCCAAACACCAGTTCAAACGGACTGAATCCCAAGGAATCCTGCACGGACTCCCTCGCCGCAAACAACAATAGGGGTATCCCTTCATCCCAATCCTTGGCACATTCAAAACAATACGTTCGGATCATATTCTTTAAAGTCTGGTGAAACCTTTCCAGGGCCCCTTGGCTCTCGGGATGGTATGCGCTGGATCTTACTTGTTCCACCCCCAACAGGTGTACCACTTGCTGGAAAAGCGTGGACATGAAATTGGAACCCTGATCAGATTGGATGACCTTAGGTAGACCAACCAAAGTGAAAAATTTAATCAAGGCCTTTGCAATAACTGCCGCCGTTATTTTCCTCAGAGGCACTGCCTCGGGGAACCTGGTGGATGCGCACATGATGGTCAGTAAGTATTGATGTCCAGCTTTGGTTTTGGGTAAAGGGCCCACACAGTCCACAATGACTCGGCTGAATGGCTTTTCAAAAGCTGGAATTGGCTTTAACGGGGCGGGTGGGATTTTTTGATTCGGCTTTCCCACCAGCTGACAAGAATGGCAGGACTTGCAGAACTCCGCCACATCCCGTCGCAATCCCGGCCAGAAAAAATGTACCAATATCCTGTCACAGGTCTTGTTCACTCCCAGGTGCCCGGCCCAAGGGGTCTCATGTGCCAAACTCAAGATCTCCTTCCGGTACAGCGGTGGCACCACAATCTGATAGTGAACTTTCCACTCATCGTCTGCGGGCACCTCCGGTGGCCTCCATTTCCTCATTAGGGTTTCCCCCTTCATGAAATACCCCACAGGTATCTTCGTAGCCTCTTCTTCCGTAACGGCTTTCTCAATTAACCTCTGGATCTCCGAGTCTTCGTGTTGCTCTTCCACTAGTCTCCTTCGGACCAGCGCGGTTTGCTCCACTTCGTTCCCCGCGGTCTCCGACGGACACTCCACGTCCCCTTTTGTTCCAGACGCTACCATTTCTCGAAATTCCTGGGAATCCCTCCCCGGGTTATTTCCCTTTTCCGAGTTGTCTTCCCGTACCTCTAAGGGTTCCAACTCCCCCTCTCTTTCTTCCTCCTTCTCTTCTGCGTGCTTTCTACCCATAGCCCGAGTCACTGCACAGGATGGAAAGATACCCGGAATCTCCATCTCTAACCGAGTGGTGTTATTTTTCTTACTGGGCTTTTCCACCATTATTGGATTACCCGAAACTCGCCCCCCGGCCAAATCATTCCCGATAATAAAAGAGATTCCCTCCACAGGAAGGGTGGCTTGTAAGCCTACGGTGACCGGCCCTGATACCAACTCAGAACTCAACTGGATGACATGAAGCGGAGCTTTAACATAGCCCCCGACCCCCTGTAAAAGCACACTAACCCCAGTTGCCGTCTTCTCCGACAATGGCAAAATGCTCTCCAGCATAAACGATTGGTGGGCTCCTGTGTCCCTCAATACCCTAACTGGCTTCTGGTTACTCGGGTCGCCATCCAGCGACACGAACCCCTCTGAAATGAAATGTTTGTAGCCCTCCTGAACAAGGTTCTCCCGGGACGCCGTACCTTTGACAGGGGAATCTTCCCCCAGCTCTGCTCTCCAAGAATGATTTCTCACACTTGCCAGTGCATTCGGAGTCGCACTAGACTGATTCCGTTCCGGGTTCTCCCTTTTCCGGAGGTAACATTGGGACATCAAGTGTCCAGTTTTATGGCAAAAAGCACAAGTAGGCCCGGGGGAGAACCTCGGGGTCGGCCTTGAGCCCCCCGAAAAATAAGTTTGTCTTGGGCCCGTAGCCCTCTGATTTCTAACAGTTGGGGTATCATAGTTGTCCCCATAATCATCTCGAGGCCGCCGCCATGTAAGGTCGTTCTCCGCACCGGGTGTTCCAGAACTCCCCTGCTGAAGTCTAGGCGAGGAGTTAGGTTTGTGGACCCCTATTCGGTGGGTTAAGGCATAATCATCTGCCATGGTGGCTGCGTCCCACAACTTTGGTACTTTCTTTTCCTGCAGGTACACTTTGATGTCCTCGTGGACACACTGCTGAAATTCCTCCACCAGGATCAAGTCACGCAATGTTTCGAAGTCTTTCCCTACTCCTTTTGACTCACACCACCGATCAAACATGTTTTCTTTCACTCTGGCAAATTCCACATGGGTCTCACTCTCCCTCTTCCTGGCATTCCTGAATTTTTGCCTGTAAGCTTCCGGAACCAACTCATAGGCTTTGAGGATGTGTTTCTTCAGTACCTCATAATCTGCACATTGGTCCATTGGTAGCGCCGAATAAATCTCTTGAGCTTTTCCCACCAGCACACTTTGCACTAGTATGGTCCAGGCCTCCTCCGGCCAGTTTAATTGTCGAGCCACTTTCTCAAAGTGTGGAAAAAATTTCGCGACTTCCTTTTCACTGAACGGTGGAACCAGCCTCACATGTCTGCCCACATCCCAGGTTTTCTGGTTAGGTGTCGACCCCGTCAGCAAGGGTGGTACCTCTCCCCGTTCTCTCATTAACTCCAGCTCCTTGAATTTAATTTCCTGCTGAAGCTCCATGTCACGTTCCTTTAATTCCCTTTCCGCTTTTCTCTCCTCTGCTTCGAGGTCCCTTGCAGCTCTCCTCTCCTCTGCTTTTCTCCCTTCTAACCTTTCCTGGAGTTCTCGTTCCACTCTCCTTTCCTCTGCTTGTTTCTCTTCTCTCCTCTCTTCTGCTTTCCTTTCTTCTTCTGCTCTTTCCTTTTCTGCTTTCCTTTCTTCTTCTGCTCTTTCCTTTTCTGCTTTCCTTTCTTCTTCTGCTCTTTCCTTTTCTGCTTTCCTTTCTTCTTCTGCTAACCTTTCCTGGAGTTCTCGTTCCACTCTCCTTTCCTCTGCTTGTTTCTCTTCTCTCCTCTCTTCTGCTTTCCTTTCTTCTTCTGCTCTTTCCTTTTCTGCTTTCCTTTCTTCTTCTGCTCTTTCCTTTTCTGCTTTCCTTTCTTCTTCTTTAATCCGTTCCTGGCTCCGTAATTGCAACTCCAGTTTCCGGAGCTCAACGTCTTCTGGTTCTTCGGGTAGCCACTGCCAGGCTAACTCGTCCCATGTTCCTAATCCCACCATAGACTGTATCACCGTGGTCTGCAACTCTGCCTTCCTCAAATTAGTTCGGACCTCCAAGTTAAAATGTTTGGCCAATTTCAAGAGGTCCGCTTTTAGTAACGCTCGGAACTGTGCCTCACTAGGTGTTACCGCAACGTTCTGTGCAACAAACGCCATGGTGACTATCGTTAACACCTGTTAACCTTCACCCAAGACTTTACCACAATTTCTCAAAAATTTACCAATTAATAATTAATTAATTAATTTTAATTAATACAATTATTATTTTATTATGTTATACAATTTTAAATCCCGGACGTAGACCCAATTGCGAATCCGCAAATCGTAATTTGGACGAGCCCCCAATTCTGTTACGTGGTCCCCTCGGTGACTATCTGGTCTCGGTGACCCCCGGACCGTGAGAGGAACTTCGTCAGAAAGTTCTATCACATATGCGCTTTCGCCACGCAATCCATATGAATTCCCCCCAAGAGAAAACTGAGTTTCAATGATATATTTCAAGGGTAATGATACCATACAATTTCAATGCTACAATCAAGGATATTTTCCCCGAGCAATCAACAACAAACAACCATCACAAGTCACCATCCCCAATCAATCCCCTAGATGATTAAGATGGCCATCTTATATATGTGTGTCCCCTTTTGTACTCACGACCCCCTTTTGGTCTCTGTCCCTCACAATGTCTCTGGGCCCCTCCTGACCAAGATGATGGTCGGCGTCGCCGCACTCGGGCGGGTGAACGAACCCCGGGTGGACGTGTTTCCACCGGGCATGTATCGTACCGGGAACCCCGGCTGCAGCCCCTCGTGGCCACGCGAAGCGGGTACGGTAAAGCAAGCAAAAGCCACACGCCGCTTGCAACGCGTGTTAGGCCCCAACGTGCGACCCGTACGCGTCTTTGTAGACGGTGCCGCGAACGGTGCCAGACGCTGGGTCGGTGCACGGCCCCACGGCAACTTGACGTGTCCACCGGGTAGGTACACGTCCCGGTAACTCCTCTCGCCAGACGGGCTTGGGAACGCCGCTTTTCCACGCGGCGCAAGATCGATCCCACCTTTCGTCGGAGCGGGGCGAGGAAGAAGAATCCTCGTCACTTCTCTTCACCTCGTGTCTTTTCTCTTCCGTTTCCGGTCTCTTTTTCCAGAAGGGCTCCTGACCCTCCAACCACAACAACCCTTAATCGACTACACATTGATAAGCAAAGACCTGAATGGTAATTCACATACATTCACATAAATATGTAACAATTGTCAGAAGCAACCTGAATGGAGAGATCAATCAGGTTTGAGCGAAGGCCCCGGATGTTTGAGGTCCATACCGTTAATGAGGAGAGAGGGGCAGCATCGGGTGCAGGACAGGGGAGGGGAGGGGTAGGGTTAGATGAAGGATGGGAGGGGGAGGTAGGAAGAGCAGTTGATAGAGTGGCAGAGATTACAGAAGAGTTACAAGAAAGGGAAGGATGAGGAGGATGAAAGGTTTGATGGCGATGGGATGAGGCACAGTGAGGGGTTGTTTGAGGGGGGGGGGGGCAGAGGAAGGTCGAAGGTTGGGGGAGGTGGAGGTATGAGATAGAAGGGAGACGAAGTGGAAAGAAGGAGGCGGGAGGAGGGAGAATTTGGGAGGGATGGCTGGGGGGTAGATTTGAAGGGGAGGGGTTGGGGGGGCGTTTTGAATGGGAGGAGCAAGGGGGGAGTTTAGGAGGGGAAGGGCAAGGGGGGAGTTTAGGAGGTGAGGGGCAAGGGGGGAGATTTGGAGGGGAGGGGCCAGGGGGGAGTTTAGGAGGGGAGGGGCAAGGGGGGGTTTAGGAGGGGAGGGGCAAGGGGGGAGATTTGGAGGGGAGGGGCAAGGGGGGAGATTTGGAGGGGAGGGGCAAGGGGGACGTTTAGAAAGTGGATGATTAATGAAAGATGAACATTTATAACAAATTGGGTTTGTTGTGATTTTCAAGTTGGCGATCCGTTTAAGAACGATGGAGGAGGGGTGGAATGAATGAGAATTTAGAGCATGTAGTGAGAAAGACTTATAAGAGATTGAATATTTTTTTGAAATGGAATGAGTTGAAGAGGAAATTGAAAGGAGCCTTTTAAATTGGAAGAAAAACAGTGTGTTGTGATAAACCACTGAATAAAACACTGAAGGGGAAAGTTTAAACATATTTAAACAGAACCGTGAAGAACAGTCTTATATTCACAAAAATACCAACAGGGAGAGGGAGCCGAGAGGGACACCACGAGGCACTTGAACAGGGCAGAAGGTGGAAAGCAAGGGGATAATGGTGGCGGGGCGGGACAGCGCACATGGACAGAGGCGCACGATGGAACAAAAGCACACGAGGAGAAAGGGAAATAAGTTTTTGTTTTTTTGTTTTATTGGGGGGGAGGAGGGGGGGTTACAACGTTGGACAAAGAGTAGATGTTTGATGAAGTTTGGGGGAGAAGGGAAAGTCAAAAAACCTAGCAAAACAGCGAAGGAAGGAGAACAACCTTCGATGGGGGAAGCCTGAGGCTGCAAGGCCTCGCTCGTGACGCGGCAAACAAATGACTAATTTATGAAAGATAAACACCGAGAAACTTCCAAGGGGCACACTATATGTTCACACACCGAAAGATAAATACAGTTTCGACAAAATACAATTGTGAACAGACTTAACTTTGAAAACGTGGAGACCGTGTGGAGCTTCGAAAATCCCTGCAGTCGTCCAAGATAGCATATTAATAGCATATAAGACCTGTCGCTTTTCTAACAGGAATACCAATCTTTGCTGTGATGACTAATATATAGGGAAATAACAAAAAAGGATTCCTGGGAGATATCACACTTGATGCGGGGATAACCAGCATCGTAAGTCGTAAGTTTGAGTTTGCAGTTTTGCAAAGTGTGCCCATGTACCACCCATGCACAAACCTGCCTTCTTATTTTTTTGTCACAAACCTCCTGGGAGGTCCCAGAATCCATCGTCGTCGGTTTCATGTAAATCCGTTAAATTCTGAAATATAAACAAAATAATCGTGGTTTCTGAAATAATACACCAACTATTATAATGAAATAAATTAGTTACCAGAAGTGGTTTCTGAAATAATACAACGCTTCAATAATGAAATAAATTAGTTACCAGAAGTGGTTTCTGAAATAATACACCACTATAATAATGAAACAAATTAGTTACCAGAAGTGGTTTCTGAAATAATACACCGCTTTAATAATGAAACAAATTAGTTACCAGAAGTGGTTTCTGAAATAACACACCACTTTAATAATGAAACAAATTAGTTACCAGAAGTGGTTTCTGAAATAACACACCACTTTAATAATGAAACAAATTAGTTACCAGAAGTGGTTTCTGAAATAATACACCGCTTTAATAATGAAACAAATTAGTTACCAGAAGTGGTTTCTGAAATAATACACCGCTTTAATAATGAAATTAATTCGTTACCAAAAGTGGTTTCTGAAATAATACACCGCTTTAATAATGAAACAAATTAGTTACCAGAAGTGGTTTCTGAAATAACACACCACTTTAATAATGAAATTAATTAGTTACCAGAAGTCGTTTCTGAAATAATACACCACTTTAATAATGAAATAAATTAGTTACCAGGAGTCGTTTCTGAAATAATACACCACTTTAATCATGAAATAAATTAGTATTCGTCCTTTACGTGCTTTGTTGTTGGAAGGCCTGTCACACCCAGAGCTGTAGATAGAAAGAGTTTGGCCATCTAAACAAGAGGCGCCATGTTGTTACCCAAGGTCAAGTGCACGCGCGCGTGCGTTCAAGCGTGCATGCAACTTACTGCTATTAGGGATGGGTTTATTTTTATGTTCCTGAGTTTCATACATTGTTTAGTCAGTTGCGAATGAGTGGAAGTTGGGATGGATGAATGGAAGGAGGGATGGATGAGCGGAAGGATGGATGAGTGGAAGGATGGATGAGTGAAGTGAGATATATGAGTATGATAGAAAAGTATGATAGTATGGGATATGATGAAGTGAGGGCTGAGTTCAGGTACATTACATGGGTGGACCACATGTGTCATTTTGTTTTCATATATATTATGAGAATAGTCTATTTTGGTCTTTTTTAAACACCAGTGTAATTTTGCTCAAAACGTATGAACAATAACGCCTTGGAAAAAAAAACAAACACCAAGTTCCTGGTAAACATCAAAGTGAGGGTTTGCTTCCTTCCACACATACTGCGTTACTCGCCATCCATTAAATTATCAAAGCTTTGCACTGGCTTTTGTGTTTTGTGGATTGCATGATCGAGATGTTTCGAAGTTAAGATAGATTCTGCGATCAAAGGCAGAGATCCAACTGTGGTGATTTACTGGATGCGTGACCTTGCAGGTTTCTGTTACATCTTGCAGAGAAGACCGAAGGTGTTATTGTGACCAATGCGAATCTGAATGCCCTTGCTTCCGTGTCTCTGGTCTGGAGAAGGATAATCAGTGAAAGGTGAGAAGGGGGGCCGGACGAAGCCAAAAGGCAGGACAACCGTGAAGGGTTATTTCAAGGGAAGAGAGCAATGGTGCACGTTAGGAAAAGCTGTTGAAGACACAGTGACGGTTACATTTGTTGTCGCCGACCCAATCTGACACCCGATGAATGTGTAACGATGCATTTTGATATTGAGGTGGAGGTGACGTGATCCTCGATGAAGGATCACGATCATGATGATCCTCGATACATAGAGACTTCTTTCAGCATCTTGCGGTCTGCTCTCGGGCTGAACTTGCTGGGGCGGCCTGGCCTGAGAAAGTTGGCAGTTGTTTGGAGTCTTCTCCACTTGTAGATGATCTTCTGGACAGTCGAATGACTGATTTCAAATTGTTTGGAGATCTTTTTAAATCCCTTCCCAGACTCGTAGGCTTCTATAACCTTCTTTCTGAAGGCCTCAGAGAGCTCTTTTGATCTCGGCATGGTGACGCCACACACTTCAACAACAAAGAGCAAACCAAACTAAATGTCTGAGGTTTAAATAAGACAGGTTCCTCCAAGATCCTCCCTAACGATGTTCTAATCATTTTCACCTGAGCTGGTGCACCTGATTCTAATTTTAGGTATTTGAAGTAGTGATAAATGTAGGGGTGTACTTACTTTTTTCACATGCGAAATTTGCATTTATGTTTATTTAAATTATACAATGGACTACAGAATGTAAATATTTCCTGATATTTGTTATATTATATCACCTTTATCTATCAATATTGTTGAAATGAAGATCAAATAGCTGTATGTTGAAATATGTTGAAAAAGTCAAAACTTTACATGGGGTGTACTTACTTTTTCACGTGACTGTAACCTGTCGTTATTATAATCAACATAACCTGTCATTATCATCAACATAACCTGTCGTTATTATAGTCAACATAACCTGTCGTTATTATTGTCAACATAACCTGTCGTTATTATAGTCAACATAACCTGTCGTTATTATAGTCAACATAACATGTAGTTATTATCGTCAACATAACCTGTAGTTATTGCAGTCAACATAACCTGTGTTATTACAGTCAACATAACCTGTAGTTATTATAGTCAACATAACCTGTAGTTATTATAGTCAACATAACCTGTAGTTATTATAGTCAACATAACCTGTAGTTATTATAGTCAACATAACCTGTAGTTATTATAGTCAACATAACCTGCAGTTATTAGTCAACATAACCTGTAGTTATTATCGTCAACATAACCTGTAGTTATTATAGTCAACATAACCTGTAGTTATTGCAGTCAACATAACCTGTGTTATTACAGTCAACACAACATGTAGTTATTAGTCAACATAACCTGTAGTTATTATAGTCAACATAACCTGTAGTTATTATAGTCAACATAACCTGTAGTTATTATAGTCAACATAACCTGCAGTTATTAGTCAACATAACCTGTAGTTATTAGTCAACATAAGCTGTAGTTATTATAGTCAACATAACCTGTAGTTATTTTAGTCAACATAGCCTGTAGTTATTATCATCAACATAACCTGTAGTTATTATAGTCAACATAACCTGTCGCTGTTATAGTCAACATAACCTGTAGTTATTACAGTCAACATAACCTGTAGTTATTAGTCAACATAACCTGTAGTTATTAGTCAACATAACCTGTCGTTATTGTAGTCAACATAACCTGTCGTTATTATCGTCAACATAACCTGTTATTAAAGTCAACATAACCTGTAGTTATTAGTCAACATAACCTGTCGTTATTGTAGTCAACATAACCTGTCGTTATTATCGTCAACATAACCTGTCGTTATTATAGTTAACATAACCTGTAGTTATTACAGTCAACATCACATGTAGTTATTACAGTCAACATAACCTGTCGTTATTGTCGTCAACATAACCTGTCGTTATTGTCGTCAACATAACCTGTCATTATTATAACACTGTCATACTAAAACAGTATTGTGGCTTGTAATGCAGAAGTGATTATTTTTGCATTATAACTGAATATATTATCAGAATTTTGTGGCTGTTGCATGGATGGGACAGGATATTGACATACACATTTGCTGGTGATGAGTTCCTGCTCGCTGATGACCCTTTGGGACCACAAGGACCCCACGCGGATGAGCTGTTGCTATATGCTGGCACCCGGTAAGCGAAGGTCCTCTGAGTGATGTCTCTTCTTAATTTAATCTTATCTTCTACACTTCCTCTTCCTTTTCCTCTTTTCTTTCCCCATCTCCTTTCTTGGCACCGATCGTTTCAAACTACCAGTTGCATTTTTCTCAATCGTATTATCATGCATGTCATTACTTTTATTCTCCTTCCTCCACTTCAGGAAAGACTCGCACACATGTCCGGTGTCGAGTCCACAAATCCGTGCCAATGCCAATCGACGAAGGCCTTTTCGACATCGCGGCAATCCACACTTCCCGTCACGAAACCCAAGCCAACTGACGCCGTCACCATCACCGTCCACCAAGCTGTCCTTGTACAGTTCCTCTGCCATGATACCTACCCGACTCCCTGCCATTTCGGGACAGTTTCGGACGTGGTTCCCACCTAATCCACTACCCATTCCCGGCCCTGCTTTTTACAGAAATAAGCCGGTCCTCCGGTCTTCATCCACTCTCCATCAGTCTCTTTCTGTTCCCCTTGTTTTGAAAAAGGGGAACCAAGGTTTGAATCGGCCCTCATCCCAGGCTCAGTCTCCTTCCCCAAGGGAGCTCAGACAGGAGCTTCTGTCCGTCTTTCCTGGTAAAGAGCGTGAAGTGGACCGGGTGATGCAATGGCAGAAGGATGTAGGAGATGTGAATGCTCTGTGCCACATGCTACTCGATGGGGATTCACCTTGTGATTAGCATGGTAAGGATGTTTGACAGGAGGCCATTGGCGCTTCAAATGCATCTCGGCAGAGACCAAGGAGTGAGGTGGGACTTCAGCTTTGGTGAAAATCTCATCAGCCGAACAACCAAAGCACCGTGTTGCGTTCCCAAGTGAAGCTTTATTTACTCGCTCTTCCTCCCTCATCCCCTACAGAGTTTAAGGTTCACCGATGCTGCATTAGGTCCAAATTGTTTGTTTCCTGCCTGGTAGTGTGTTTGGCACGAGAAAAGTGAGTGAACAACCGTTGAAATGTTTCTGCTCTGATTCCTAGAATTATAGTTGAAACTTTTGGACTTTAGAGGTTTTAAAAAATTAGTTTGTAAAGTTGGGGAAGCATCCATGATTTCCATTATTTAAAGCTAATTGCGGACGTAGCATTGTTTTAGATTATTTCAATATTTTATGCAGAGATCTTTTATTTAATTTCCATTTTGATGCAAGTATTGAGGTTTTTATAAGAGCAGGACAGTGGGAAATGGATCAATAGACAAAATGGGTTACAAGGAAGACAACAAGTGGTATGACAACAAACAAATTAATCTCAGCACAAGTTGAGGATTGTTGGAGAAGGGTGAGAACAGGGCATCAGCAGGTGTCATACATCTGGGTAGCATAAGTGATGGAGACCATGAGGTGGCACTGGACAACAGACTTGAAATTATATTGCAAAGAACTCTGGACAACGGATTCAGGAAGATGGTTCCACAGGCAAGACATGAGGGGTGTGACAGAATTGAGGTGAGCATTTAACCTGGACTTTGGGAGCATAACAAGGAGAGGCTTTCTGACAGAACGCATGTCACTTGGAAGGGCAGGGAATGGGTAGATACGTGAGAAAACACGACTACCAAGACCAGAATATAGCTGGTAAAAAACAAAGATGGAAAGCCGTCAACCTGCCTCGTGAAGAGCTGAATGAACATCACGTCTGCTGGCATTGGTTGGTGGATGCTAAAGATCCCACGGTGTCCCTCACGAAGAGTAAGTGACCTATCAATCCAGGTATCCAGAACAAATTCCAAATTCCTACCCTGACATCCTCCGTCGGAGTGGCGACCCGTCCAGGATTGTAACCCCAGACAAATAAACTGCTTAGGCGGAAATGATGCTCCGCATAGAGCATGGCACATGGATGGTTGAATTGGAGATCTGATCTGCTCAAGACCAGTTACAACTTACTCGTAAGTCCCAGAAGGTCAAGTGACCTCTCCCAGAAGTTGACCACCAAGATTAATTGTGAAGTTCGCTTGCACAATGTGAGAATATAGGACTTCCTTGCACTAAAATAAATGATCGAGGTGGATGACATGTTGCTTATTTTTCCAGATTGTCAGGTATAACCCTCTGAGTTGAGGGGTTCACAACGATCCTACAAACAATGGAGTCATTAAAAAGTGATGTGGTGAATATTCCGGTGACGAGGACGTGTCATTGATATACATGTGCGTGTGCATTGACACACACACACACACACACACACACACACACACACACACACACACACACACACACACACACACACACACACACACACACACACACACACACACACACACACACACACATACATATATATATATATACATACATATATATATATATATATATATATATATATATATATATATATATATATATATATATATATATATACACACATCATACGTGTGTGTGTGTGTGTGTGTGTGTGTGTGTGTGTGTGTGTGTGTGTGTGTGTGTGTGTGTGTGTGTGTGTGTGTGTGTGTGTGTGTGTGCGTGTGCGTGCGCGTGTCAATGCACACGCACATGTATATCAATGACGTACAATAAACACGCACATGTATATGTGTGTGTATATATCCAGAACAGGATTGGTGACAGAACAGTACGTTGAGGGACATTGGTCTTCGGATTGGATAACATTCCATACTTTTCGCTCTTTCACGAGCCTCGATCTTGTATACAAAAAAAAAAAAAAAAAATAATAATAATAATAAATAAAAAAAGTAGCCTGCTGCTTGGAGCTTGGTAAGGTTGTAATACTATCGTGATGTAAGGACATTTCTATGATGTTGGCATTTGGCTCTCGGAAAATGACCTTAAAAAGAGCAAAGAAATGGGAGTAGACAAAGTGTATGAAGAGTTTGAGTATTACGGCCTTGATGCTGTAATAGGCAGCAGTAGTGGAGGATGGAAGAGACGTGTGGGATTTCTCCTCCTTGACGGGAAGGAATTTCACATGTGCTATGATGTTTTCAATGAGAAAAGATAGGATAGGAACAGAAAGAGGGATTGAGGACCTTGGCCTTTCATGCAAAGACAGCTTTAAGGAAGTAAGACTGAACACGAGTAGTGTCTATCATGTCTACATACGTCCAAAAATGAAGGAACGCATGAGGAGCATGCCTCAGAGACAGATAATAAGGTTTTTGTGATCACCAAATTTTTGTGGATGGTGAGAGATGTGTGCCTTGAGACCTCAGATAATCCTGATGCTGAATTGTGGCACTTCTGAGGATGGAAACTCAATGATTATAAACTGTGCAGAGAGAATGCAGATTCCCGTTCGAGGAGATGCATTTCCAAGAAGAAATGGCAAACCACTGTCTGTCAATTGTTGTTTTTCTGGCATTGGAGAGACGAGGAAGAAAGGTGAAGACTGGGTTGCAGGCAGAAGAGGAGAGGAGGACGTTGGATGGGGGAGACAAAAAGGAAGCGAGCAGGACAATTGGGGCTAATTGACAAGATGTCCTTTCTGCCTGGATTGTTGTGTGTCTTGTTTAAGCTATCACAAGGTTGAACACCTTTAAACCCACCTGGTATTCTTTTTGAATTGCCATTTTCCTGTATTTAAAGTTGTAATCTCACCCCTGTGGCATGGAGCGATGATATTGCTATGAAAACGCCATCGAGCGCCAGGTGGCTTTTTGGAGATCCAGAAGCTCTGTTCGGGAACACACCACTACCATTACACACCGACTACACGTGCTATGCACGACCTTAAACAAACAACGTTTCCCAGGATATGGGAGCTTATATGCTGATGGTATTCCAAAAGAACAAATAGAGAGCTCGAAGGTCACACCCGTCCCGTGCCTGTTGGATTTGTTAGATACTGTGTTGGTTCGACTTCTACATGTGCCAGGTAGCAAAAGTCCTACTACTATAATATGTGTGATAAATGTGTTTTTTATTAAACATATCCTCTTTTCTTTACTTGTTTTAGGTTGTTGCTTACTAAACCATCATTGTGAAACTTTCCAAAAACTATATGGTATTCATGGAATATTTATCCTGCTCAGTCAACTTGGTGTGAGTCAACTCTACTGTTTTTGAAGGTTTTTTTTTCTCTTTGATCCAATATGGCTGCCAGACCACGTGAGCGATGATGTCATGAATTTACATTCTCTAATATAATTGTTGCATAGATCATACTCGATAAATTTCAAACTGATTGGACTAAGCGTTGTCCCTGTCAAATTATGACGTCGTAATTAAGGCACCAATTATGTCATCGTTAACATACATATGTTATTCCCCATTCCCAGTTCTTTCCAATGAGCCACATTAAAAAAATTTCCATGGAGTGGTTTCCGAGATATAGAGGTGCAACGTTTTTTGGTTTTTCCAAGATGGCGCCTTTACCACGTGTCTGTCTCTGTCTGTATCTCTGTCTCTCTCTGTCTCTGTCGCTCTCTGTCTCTCTCTCTCTGTCTGTCTCTCTCTCTCTGTCTGTCTCTTTCTGTCTCTGTCTCTGTCTGTCTCTCTGCCTCTGTCTCTCTCTCTCGCTCTCTCTCTCTCTCTGTCGCCACCTGTCGGCTGTCGGTGCGTTGGGTGTGGCGTCATGGCGGCTGTGGGCGCTGAGGTGTGAGTACTGTGCTGTGTTGGCGTGTTTCCTATCCCCATTTCACTCCCTCTGTATCCTTGTTCGTGTTTGTGAAGTTTTCCCCGTGTTTCCTTTTTTTGTTGAGACAGGAGAGAGAAAGAGAGCACGCACGGTGAGTTTGTGTGCGAGGCCGAAAGAACCTCGTGTTCTTCGGGCCTGTGCTCTGCTTGCCGTGTTTTCCCATAGTCGGCAATCGGCTTTTCATTATTTTTACTTTCTTTTTACCTTCGCCTGCAGGTTTTGCTCGCGACAGGTTCTCTTTTATTTCATTTCGAAACCGTTTCTTTAGTTTCATTTATTTATAGCTATGGCGAACGTTCGTTTGCACAATAGCAGGTACGAGTCATTGACTCGCAAACACGGGCTTATTGCTTGCCCGCCTGACGGAGTGAGTGTCGAGGACGTGGTAACCAGTATTGGTAACATTGTCGGCCTGGATAATGTCCTCGCTGCCTCCAGGATGAACCACAGAATCGTGGTCTTTGTATCAAAGGAACAGCTCGTTAATGAGGTGGTGGAACACGGTTTGTCCTTACCCCAGGGCATTTATATAAGTGTTAGTCCGATGGACACACCGGCGGTCCGAATCATTTTGTCGAACTTACCGCCCTTTATAAAAAGCGAGCACATTGTCTCTTCGCTTAATAGTTTCGGCACTGTCGTGACCCGGATATCGATGATCCCCCTGTGACTTTGAGCAGACGCCTCGCTCCGACACATCATGACCTTCCGGCGTCATTGTTATATTATCCTCAAAGACAATGCTCAGACGCTTAATGCGACCATGACGCTGTCACTCAATGGTCATAACTATCAAATATATGTGTCGACCGAAACGACGACCTGTTTCATTTGCGGGCAACACGGACATGGTAAAGGTGCCTGCACAAAGGTAATTGTCCCCGTGAGAACAACCGAGCAGGCAGAACCTGGTAATGCTGCGGACGATCAGCCGTCCACATCGACAGCAGCAGCGAGAGATACCTGTACGAAGGTAACTGTCCCCGTGGGCATGCCTAAACAGGCGGCACCTGGTAATGCTGTGGACAATCAGCCATCGACATCGACAGCAGCAGTGAGGGATTCCTCCGTGGATGGTGAAGGTTTCACTGTTGTTACTGCTCGGAAGAAGCACAAACGGCCGAACGTTAATGACGAAGCAGCAACGAGGGATTCAAAAAAGATTGTGTTGACTGGAAGCGACAATGGACCCCTCACTGAGGTGGCTCCATGTGTTACCGGCATAGCCTTACACAATAGATTTGCATCTCTAACTCCTGATGATGATAAATAATTAATGAATCAGAGTGAAAGAGCTGCTTGTATGGACCTACAGAGCCCATTGTACAATAATGTCTCTGTACAATAATGTACAATACAATACTTGTACAATAATGGACCTACAGAGCCCATTTTAGCCTCTGTCTCTGCGGGGCGTGAGGAACCTGAGGAGGTCGTGCCTCAGAATGGCCTGGGCTGTGCGGACATGGAATGCACAGTTTCTGTCTGTGCGGGGCGTGAGGCACCTGAAGAGGTCGTACCTCAGAATGCCCCGGGCTGTGCTGACATAGAATGTACAGTCTCTGTCTGTGCGGGGCGTGAGGCACCTGAGGAGGTCGTGCCTCAGAATGTCCAGGGCTGTGCGGAATGTACAGTTTCTGTCTGTGCGGGACGTGAGGCACCTGAGGAGGTCATGCCTCAGAATGTCCCGGGCTGCGCAGACATGGAATGCGCAGTTTCTGTATCAGCTGGGCATGGCGCACCTGAGGAGGTTGTGCCTCAGGATGTCCCAGGCTGTGCCCTCAAGACATATACAAGTTCTGTCGTTGAAACGCCTCATATAATTCCGGAGCGTGGCATGACTATAGCGGGTCATGAAGAGGTGAATCTCGCAACACCTGTTGCATCATTGTCTGACTTGCAGACGCGTCCAAAACCTGCAGACATTCAGGGGATGGCACACGCAGCATCTGCTGCACCGGTGCCTGCTTTATCGTTAGAGGGTGAGACTCACACTGATCAATTGGACTATGACTCCGATGGAGCCTCATCCCTCACGTCTGGCATCAGCATCGAGGCTTGGAACGAATTGTTGTTGTCTCATGGGCCGGAGGGTGATCCGGGCATCACACCTGCAGAGATTCTAAAATTCCTGAGACACTTTTCGGAAGAGGCGAGTAAAGGTGAAAGATTTCTTTCCAGACCTAAAAATCTTCATAACATCCGTGAAATATCTCGTCCTGAAGTCCAGCCAGTTCGGAGTTGGGGAACGAGAAGTATACCGCCTCAAGAAGTACATCGTCAAAGTGAAGGAAGAGCTACAAGTAGACCAACCTTCCGCTATATAACCCCTTCTCCTTCTTCTTCACATGACCTTTTCTGTAGCTACCTTGAATATCAGTGGGGGGCGGTCCCCATTGCGCAAGACCCAGGTGAAATTACTCACTGAGGAAAAGCATATTGATGTCATGCTTTTACAGGAGACGAGATGCAGTCCTTCGTGCGAAAGCCAATGGCGAAGGTTGATGAACGGCCA